>NW_011495047.1:10953608-10954168 GCF_000754665.1 Bison bison bison | reverse complement strand
GGGCCTTAGAAAGCATCACTACGAACAAAGCTAGTGGAGGTGATGGAATTCCAGTTGAGCTATTTCAAATCCTGAAACATGATGCTGTGAAAGTGCTGCACTCAATATGCCAGCAAATTTGGAAAACTCAGCAGTGGCCACAGGACTGGAAAAGGTCAGTTTTCATTCCAATCCCAAAGAAAGGCAATGCCAAAGAATGCTCAAACTACCACACAGTTGCACTCATCTCACACGCTAGTAAAGTAATGCTCAAAATTCTCCAAGCCAGGCTTCAGCAATATGTGAACTTCCTGATGTTCAAGCTGGTTTTTAGAAAAGGCAGAGGAACCAGAGATCAAATTGCCAACATCTGCTGGATCATCAAAAAAGCAAGAGAGTTCCAGAAAAACATCTATTTCTGCTTTACTGACTAGGCCAAAGCCTTTGACTGTGTGGATCAAAATACACTGTGGAAAATTCTGAAAGAGATGGGAATACCAGACCACCTGACCTGCCTCTTGAGAAATCTGTATGCAGGTCAGGAAGCGACAGTTAGAACTGGACATGGAACAACAGACTCG
>NW_011495047.1:10947661-10953508 GCF_000754665.1 Bison bison bison | reverse complement strand
TTCCAGTGGTCATGTATGGATGTGAGATTTGGACTGTGAAGAAAGCTGAGTGCTGAAGAATTGATGCTTTTGAACTGTGGTGTTGGAGAAGACTCTTGCGAGTTCCTCAGACTGTAAGGAGATCCAACCAGTCTATCTTAAAGGAGAAAGGTGTTCATTGGAAGGACTGATGCTAAAGCTGAAACTCCAATACTTTGGCCACCTCATGTGAAGAGTTGACTCATTGGAAAAGACCCTGATGCTGGGAGGGATTGGGGGCAGGAGGAGAAGGGGACAACAGAGGATGAGATGGCTGGATGGCATCACTGACTCAATGCACATGAGTTTGGGTGAACTCCGGGAGTTGGTGATGGACAGGGAGGCCTGGCGTGCTGTGATTCATGGGGTCGCAAAGAGTCGGACACGACTGAGCAACTGAACTGAAAATCATTTAGAAGATCAAATTGTCTAATTAGGCTTGTATTTTTTTTGAAAACTAGCTGTACACTGTTCATAAGAGATATACTTCAAACATAAAATATGAGGTCACATGTAAAAGAACTGAAAAAGATAACACCAAGCAAACACTGACCAAAAAAAGCTGGTATAGCTAACTCAAAATGAAGACAGACTTCATCTCTGGAAATGCTTTTTGTTGTAAGGAGGGTCAGTTCATAATGACACATTTTCAATTCATAATGAAGAAATGGTATTTCTAAATAGTATACACCTCACCTCAAACATAGCCTCAAAATACATAACACAAAAAATTGAGAGACCTACTAGGAAAAATGTCAAATCAACAGATGGGAAATTTGGGGTACTCTGGTGGTCCAGTGGCTAAGGCTGTGTTCCCAATGGAGGGGGCCCCAGTTGGATTCCTGATCAGAGAGCTAGATTCCACATTCATCCACTAAGACCCGGTACAGCCAAATAAATAAATGAATGAATAAATTAGAAGGAGATTTTTTATGTATCTTAATTTTGATGGAACAAATAAACAATAAGTATTTAGAAGCTATTAATGATATAATGGAGAAGGCAATGGCGACCCACTCCAGTACTCTTGCCTGGAAAATCCCATGGACGGATGAGCCTGGTAGGCTGCAGTCCACGGGGTCGCTGAGTTGGAGATGACTGAGCAAATTCACTTTTACTTTTCATTTTCATGCACTGGAGAAGGGAATGGCAACCCACTCCAGTATTCTTGCCTGGAGAATCCCAAGGGCAGGGGAGCCTGGTGGGCTGCCATCTGTGGGGTCGTGCAGAGTGGGACAAGACTGAAGTGACTCAGCAGCAATGATATAATAAATGTGATATAATGAAGTTGAGCACCGAAGAATTGATGTTTTGAACTGTAGTGTTTGAGAAGATCTTAAGAGTCCCTTGAAATGCAAGGAGATCAAACCAGTCAATCCTAAAGGAAATCAGTCCTGAATGTTTATTGGAAGGACTGATGCTGAAGCTCCAATACTTTGGCCACCTGATGCGAAGTACTGACTCATTGGAAAAGACCATGATGCTGGGAAAGATTGAAGGCAGGAGGAGAAGGGGACAACAGAGGATGAGATGGTTGGATGACATCACCAACTCGATGGACATGAGTTTGAGGAAGCTCCGGGAATTGGTGATGGACAGAGAAGCCTGGCATGCTGCAGTCCATGGAGTCACAAAGAGTCGCACACGACTGAGCTATTGAACTGAGCGAACTGAGCATATATTGAACTCTATACCTCAAATTTAAAAATATAAATTTACTCAAACATAAATGGAACATTTATGAAAATTAGCTACATATTAGTCCACACATCAGTTCAGTTCAGTTCAGTCACTCAGTCGTGTCCAACTGTTTGCGACCCCATGAATCACAGCATGCCAGGCCTCCCTGTCCACCACCAATTCCTGGAGTTCACCCAAACTCATGTCCATTGAGTCGGTGATGCCATCCAGCCATCTCATCCTCTGTTGACTTCACATTCCAGGATGACTGGCTCTAGGTGAGTGATTACACCATCGTGATTATCTGGGTCATGAAGATCTTTTTTGTACAGTTCTGTGTATTCTTGCCACCTCTTCTTTATATCTTCTGCTTCTATTAGGTCCATACCATTTCTGTCCTTTGTCGAGCCCATCTTTGCATGAAATGTTCCCTTGGTATCTCTAATTTTATTGAAGAGATCGCTAGTCTTTCCCATTCTGTTGTTTTCCTCTATTTCTTTGCATTGATTGCTGAGAAATGCTTTCTTATCTCTCCTTGCTATTCTTTGGAACTCTGCATTCAGATGCTTATATCTTTCCCTTTCTCCTTTGCTTTTCACTTCTCTTCTTTTCACAGCTATTTGTAAGGCCTCCTCAGACAGCCATTTTGCTTTTTTGCATTTCTTTTCCATGGGGATGGTCTTGATCCCTGTCTCCTGTATAAAGTCACAAACCTCTGTCCATAGTTCATCAGGCACTCTATCAGATCTAGTCCCTTAAATCTATTTCTCACTTCCACTGTATAATCATAAGGGGTTTGATTTAAGTCATACCTGAATGGTCTAGTGGTTTTCCCTACTTTCTTCAATTTCAGTCTGAATTTGGCAATAAGGAGTTCATGATCTGAGCCACAATCAGCTCCCAGTCTTGTTTTTGCTAACTGTATAGAGCTTCTCCATCTTTGGCTGAAAAAAATATAATCAATCTGATTTTGGTGTCAACCATCTGGTGATGTCCATGTATAGAGTCTTCTCTTGTGTTGTTGGAAGAGGGTGTTTGCTATGACCAGATGACCATTACATCTACTTCTGTGGGCAGGAATCCTTAGAAGAAATGGAGTAGCCATAATGGTCAACAAGAGAGTCCAAAATGCAGTACTTGGATGCAATCTCAAAAACGACAGAATGATCTCTCTTCGTTTCCAAGGCAAACCATTCAATATCACGGGAATCCAAGCCTATGCCCCAACCAGTAATGCTGAAGAAGCTGAAGTTGAACGGTTCTATGAAGACCTACAAAACCTTTTAGAACTAACACCCAAAAAAGATGTCCTTTTCATTATAGGGAACTGGAATGCAAAAGTAGGCAGTCAAGAAACTCCTGGAGTAACAGGCAAATTTGATCTTGGAGTACAAAATGAAGCAGGGCAAAGGCTAATAGAGTTTTGCCAATAGAACGCACTGGTCCACACATCAAATCTCTACAAATACTAAAATAATCAATATCACACAGATTACATTATCTGAGTATAGTACCATTAAGCTAGAAAGCAATAACAAAGATCATAGAAATATATTTGGAAATTTAGAAACCTCACTGTTAAGCAGTTTTGGGGTCAAAGACAATATTGTAAGGGACATTAAAAAATATTTCAACTGAACAATAATTAAAATCTACATATCAAAACTCATAGAGTACAGTCAAAGCAGTACCTTTAGAGAAATTTACATCTTCATATCCTCAAAGAAGTCTGAAAATTTATGAGTTAATCATGCAACTCAAGAAGTTAGAAAGAACAGAGTTCAAAGTAATTAAATAGAGGATAATAAAGATATGATCAGCAATTAATTGTAGTAGATTGGATTATTAGTCTCAGTTTTTCATTCTCCTGTAATAGGATTATACATAGACACCCACACTCACTCATCAGCCTGTGAAATTACCCTATAAAAACTGACAGCCCCTTTTAGGATGGCCCAGTCTGTCTGTGGAGTGTGTTTCTCTCTAAATAAATCCACCTCTCAGCTATCACTTTGTTTCTCCCTGAATTCTTTGTGCGATGAGACATCAAGAACCCGGGCTTCATTAAGTCCCGAGGCCAGGTGTGTACTCTTAGTTAAAAGACCATGTGCTTTGGTTGGGTTCAAGTCAAGGCCCAACCTGAAGGGCACTGTTTCAGGCTGAGGAGGACAAGACATGAACAGAACCTGAAACTTGGAGTCTACATCCTGAATTATAGCCATGCCCTGCTGATTTAGCTGACTCACATATCCTTTAGAAAGAAATCTTGTTTAAATGCTGAGCTGTGGTTTGATATGCAAAAGAAGGCTGAGTGCCAAAAATGGATGATTTCGAATCGTGGTGCCAGAGAAGACTCTTGAGAGTCCCGTGGACAGCAAGGTGATCAAACCAGTCAGTCCTAAAGGAAATCAACCCTGGATATTCTTTGGAAGGACTAAACTTAACCTCCAATACTTTGGCCACCTGATGTAAACAGCTGACTCACTGGAAAAGACAGTGATGCTTGGAAAGATTGAAGGCAAAAGGAGAAGAGGGTGGCACAGGAAGAGATGGTTAGATAGCATCAATGACTCAATGGACAAGAATTTGAGCAAACTCTGGGAGATAGTAGAGGACAGAGGAACCTGGCATGCTATGCAGTCCATGGGGTTGCAAAAAGTAAGAGATGATTCAGCAACCAAACAACAGTTGCAGCAAAAGCTAATTCATCTGTGAAACAGAAAATATATAATAGAGCATTGCCAAACCTAAAATCCAATCTTCTGAAAAGATGTCTATCAGAAGACTTTGCCAGACATGATGGATGACTGGGGGTGGGAGTGGAAGGGAGGGAGGGAGGAACAGAGAGGAGGAAGGAAAGAGAAACAAATGACCAGATGATGAATAAAATAGGAGCCCGAGCTATAGATACATCAGTGAGCTTTAAAATGAAAGACTGCTGTGAATAATTTGATGCCAATGAATTTGGAGCCTTAAAGTAGATAATGTCCTGGAAAAACAACTTACTGAAATCAAATGAAAGAAAAGAGAAAATCTGAGTAAGTGTATAACTATTTTTAAATTAACAAGTAATTCAGACTTCTGATCAAATACGTCATGGAATAAACATACTTTTCCCTAGTCTCTACTCAGAGTACAACCAAGAACCCTGAACATTAAATATAAAACAAACCTAAGACAACTCTGAAAAGAAGAGAGGAGGCTGACCGCCTAGGGACCACAAAGTAGTGAGTTTCCTGGGTTTTCTTTTTGCCTCATAAATCCCAGATTTGAGGCCGAATATTCCAGAAACCAAAAAGCTAAAGTGTGTTAGTCGATCAGTCGTGTCTGACCATGTGCGGCCTCATGGACTCTAGCCCTCTGGCTCTCTGACCGTGGGATTTCCCAGGCAAGAGTACTGGAGCGGGTTGCCCCTTGTGCAGACAAAAGACGTTCTGACAATGCCACACTTAGCAATACTAATCGGACCACTAGTAATACTAATACCAGTATGATATCTTAGTCTAAGAAATCTGTACTCAGGTTAAGGGTGGCGTAGATATTTTTTTCTAAGAATGAGAGCTGCAGAAGGAAATGGCAACCCACTCCAGTATTCTTGCCTGGAAAATCCTATAGACAGAGGAGCCTGGTGGGCTGCAGTCCATGGGGTCGCAAAGAGTCAGACACGACTGAGCTGCACACAGACACACACACACACGAATGATAGCTGGGTTGTTCATGTGGAGTATTTAAAGGTTCTATTTTTACACTTTTTCTTTTTTATTTGGCTAAAACTCGTGGTATACAGGATCTTAGTTCCCCGACCAGGGACCAAATCTGAGCTCTGGCAGTGGAAGTCCAAGTCCTAATAACCACTGGATCGCCAGGGAATTCCCTGCACTTTCCCCAAAATAACATATTTATTCCTAGAAGGTCTTTTATACGGATAACATCTTAAAATGACAAAAGTTAATCCATGTATATAGCCCAAGTAATGGAGAACACAGTCTCTGACTTACAATTTACAAAGGCATGAAAATGATATGCACTGTATAGCAACCAAACTTAGAATTTTGATCTTTTCTTGGGCTAGACTTATGTGACATGATGCTCTCCAGTGATGCTGCTCCTCCAAGTCAGCCATGCTATCATGAAAGTAAAAAAAAAAAA
>NW_011495047.1:10947097-10947561 GCF_000754665.1 Bison bison bison | reverse complement strand
AAAAAAAAAAAAAAAAAAAAAAATATATATATATACACACACACACACACACGTAACCATTCTGTTAAGGGTTGTTGTAAACATACAACCTTTTTTTTTAAATTTTACTTTCAGTACATTATTCAGTACGTTGTATGAGATATTCAATACTTTATAATAAAGTAGGCTTTGTGTTAGATGATGTTGCCCAACTGTGTGTTGATGTAAGGATCCTAAGCACATTTAAGGTAGATTAGGCTAAGCTCTCATGTTTGGTAGGTTCGACCCAGACATCAAACCTGCATCTCCTGCATTGGCAAGTGGGTTCTTTAACGCAGAGCCACAAGGGAAACCATGTATTTAATTGGTGCCCCTCGAAGGGGACTGGGCCAAGCTCTGAGGTTACAGGCACTTTCTTTTTATAATCACTCAGCTTCCTTTGCTGGTTCTGGGATGTACTCAGTGGCTACCATGTTTCAAATTTC
>NW_011495047.1:10942949-10946765 GCF_000754665.1 Bison bison bison | reverse complement strand
ACAGACATTACTTTGCCAACAAAGGTCCGTCTAGTCAAGGCTATGGTTTTTCCAATGGTCATGTATGGATGTGAGAGTTGGACTGTGAAGAAAGCTGAGAGCCAAAGAATTGATGCTTTTGAACTGTGGTGTTGGAGAAGACTCTTGAGAGTCCCTTGGACTGCAAGGAGATCCAACCAGTCCATTCTGAAGGAGATCAGCCCTGGGTGTTCTTTGGAAGGAATGATACTAAAGCTGAAACTCCAGTACTTTGGCCACCTCATGCGAAGAGTTGACTCATTGGAAAAGACTCTGATGCTGGGAGGGATTGGGGGCAGGAGGAGAAGGGGATGACAGAGGACGAGATGGCTGGATGGCATCACTGACTCGATGGACGTGAGTTTGAGTGAACTCCGGGAGTTGGTGATGGACAGGGAGGCCTGGCGTGCTGCAATTCATGGGGTCGCAAAGAGTCAGACACGACTGAGCGACTGAACTGAAACTTTCTCTGCAGTCTAAGACACTCCCACACACCCTTTCTCCCTTCCTTCTCCCCTGTCCCTGGAGTCTGAATAGCCTTGTGGCCTGTAGTCTGAAGCCTCAGACACCCTCTTGGGTGCCTTTATCTCTTTAGGTGTTTGTTTCATGCACTTCTTACACAACTGTGTCTTGGCATGTTTCTTACAGGACCCAAACTTGCACAACATCTTAATTTCACCTCACATTTGATTTTTTTGCACCTAGAATCCTATTCCCAGTCATTTTCTCCCCAGTTTTTGATGGCATTGCTCCACTGTCCTTTAGTGTCCAGAACTGCTGATGAGGTCTTTATTGTTTCTTTGCAAAAACATTTTGAAATTTTCTCATTCTTAAGATACAGAAACCTCAACTAGTAGGTACCTAGGTGTGTGTATTTTCAAATTTTTGCCTGCTTAATACTTGCTGGGCTCTTTCAATTTAATGACATATTCTTAGCTGCTATCTTCTTAGTGATTTCCTTTCCCCTTGTCCCACCCTCAGTTCCTCTGTTCTGTTCTTCTGAGACTTCTGTTAGAACTTCTCGGGTTTGCACTCGTGAGAACTATGTGTCTTGGCAAAAGAGCTGGGTTTTGTTTGTCTTCTGTAGTAGTTGGTTTGGAACTATGAGAAGCCCAGGTCACCTGGTAAGACTAGAACAGGATCTGCAGGGAGAGAGGCCCTAAGAGAACCGTGGGAAAGCGGACACCAAGCCAGGTGTGTGGCTTTGGGCTCTCACCAGGTCAGGCTGTGAGCTTGGAAATGCACCCTTTGTGGTTATGAGGGTATTGGTTCAGTACAACCTATGTTTTCTAAATTTATGGAGATGAGAATATATACTTGAGTGATAGAAAATTCACTGTGTTGGAAAGCCTTCCTCCCACCCCTTTAAAGACCCAGCGAGCCGAGCTCTGTGTGGGAGGAGATGGTCAGGAAAACATCGAAGGTGATGAGGTTTCAGCTGGCCTTTGAAGGCTCCATTGTAGAATCCAGGCACAGGGATTAGCTTGGCCTGTGGTCAAGAAAGTACACGGTAGTTTTGGAGTTCATATACCCCTGTGGAAGAAGAGGGGATCATCTGCTGCAGGAGATGAGGCTAAGATGGAGGGCTGGGGAGTCAGACAGCAGGGGCCTGACCTGAAGGCCCTGCAATCAATGTGAAATTTTCCTGAAGGAATTCTTCGAAGGTTTTTTTGAACAGGGAAAACACTATGATCACTACGTTTGGGTTTTATTAAGATACTTCGGGTAGAAGGTAAATTTTGAGAGGGATATAGGAGCCTGTCCACATTAGGGCAAACCTGTATTTCTGTTTTCATGACTGGGACTGGGCAGCCAGATCAGGGCAGGGTGAGCAGTTGGTGATCTGTCCTGGGAGCTGGTATACTGAAAATCAAGGAGGCAAGGGCAGAAATGCCCAGAGAAGAAAATCAGGAGGGTACTGCTCTGCCCCTCTGATCTAAGAGGGAAATAAGAGGTTGCTTGTGAGATGTGATGGCATTGGAGGGTGGGAAAGTGGAAAAATACTGTAGGACCTGGCCAAGAAAACTACCTGAAGAGGACTAAGAGGAGATTTCACCAGGGGCAGGAAAAGAAGAATGTGTGGGAGAAGCCAGCTCCCTCGCTCTATGGATTGGCTCATGATCTTAGCGGCTGCCCAGAAGGTGTGGAGAAAATCAAAGGTTCCTTTCTGACATCTTCTCCTTTCCTTCTAGGACCCTGTATTCACCTGGTTTTCCTTCTACCCCCCCTGACTACTTTGCCCCAGTCTTATTTGGCTAGGTGGGTCCACTCTTCCAGACCTCTAAATACAGGGGTATCGCTGAGGCCCAGACTCTGAACCCCCTCTGTGTACTTCCACCTCTTGGATGATGTCCTCTGGCATCTTGGTTTTAAATGTCATTGGTAATCTGAGGACGCCCGCTACTGATACTGTCTATCAAACGGCCCACTTAATATCTCTACTTGGATATCCAACAGGCATCTCAAACAAGTAAAAGGAATGACTTTTGATTCCCCTTTCATCCTCTGCCAGCCTACTCCTCCCCCATGATTATCCATCTCATAAAATGACAATGCTCTTCATCTTGGAGTCACTCCTAAGTCTGTCTTGTCATCTTTCCCTTCTGAGTCACGTTCAATTCATCAGCAGACCCTGTCAGTTCTACCTATGCGTCTCTGTCCTGCCCCTGAGCACCTATCACTCCCAATGACAGCCAGCTCCTAATAAAAGCCGATACAACACTCCTCCTCAGCATTCCTGCAATAGCGCTCGACTCTGTTCTCCAGTGATCACATCACTCTCCTACTCAAATTCTCCCTCTGGGAATGACTTCCCATCACAGTTAGAATAGAAACTCAATATGGCCCCCTAGGCGCCATCTGAGCTGGCCCTAGTTCCATTTCCTCCCTCCCTTCCTTTCCATCAACTCATCCAACCATCCCCATTTAGAATCCACCTGCCAATGCAGGAGATGCAGGTTTGATCCCTGGGTTAAGAAGATCCCCTGGAGAAGGAAATGGCAGCCCACTTCAGTATTCTTGCCTGGAAAATCCCATGGACAGAGGAACCTGGTGGGCTAAAGTTCGTGGGGTTGCAAAAAATTTGGCATGATTTAGTGACTAAACAACAACAAATATACCAACCACATTTCTCCCCTCACAGTCTCCTGGAAGTTTTTAAAAATTTTATTTTGGAACACTACCTAACACCATGCACAAAAATAAACTTGAAATGGATTAAAGACCTAAACATAAGACCAAACACTATAAAACTCTTAGAGGAAAACATCGGAAAAACGCTCTTTGACATAAATCACAGCAAGACCTTATTTGACCCACCTCCTAGAGTAATGAAAATAAAAACAAGAATAAACAAATTCGATCTAATTAAACTTAAAAGCTTCTGAACAACAAAGGAAACCATAAACGAGATGAAAAGAACCCTCAGAATGGGAGAAAATATTTGTAAATGAAGAAATTGACAAAGGATTAATCTCCAAAATACGCAAACAGCTTATGTAGCTCAATATCAAAACAACAAACAATCCAACCAAAAAATGGGTGGAAGACCTGAGTAGACATTTCTCCAAAGAAGACATACAGGGCCATGAAAAAGGCCATATACCTTTTCATACAGGTATATGAAAAGATGCTCAACATCACTAATTATTCAGTTCAGTTGCTCAGTCGTGTCCGACTCTTTGTGACCCCATGAATTGCAGCATGCCAGGCCTCCCCGTCCATCACCAACTCCCGGAGTTCACTCAAACTCACGTCCATCAAGTCGGTGATGCCATCCAGCCATCTCATCCTCTGTTG
>NW_011495047.1:10930134-10942849 GCF_000754665.1 Bison bison bison | reverse complement strand
CGGTGATGCCATCCAGCCATCTCATCCTCTGTTGTCCCCTTCTCCTCCTGCCCCCAATCCCTCCCAGCATCAGAGTCTTTTCCAATGAGTCAACTCTTCACATGAGGTGCCCAAAGTACTGGAGTTTCAGCTTTAGCATCATTTCTTCTAAAGAACACCCAGGACTGATCTCCTTTAGGATGGACTGGTTGGATCTCCTTGCAGTCCAAGGGACTCTCAAGAGTCTTCTCCAACACCACAGTTCAAAAGAATCAATTCTTCAGTGCTCAGCTTTTATCACAGTCCAACTCTCACATCCACACATGACTACTGATTATTAGAGAAATGCAAATCAAAACTACAATGAGTTATCACTTCACACTGGTCAGAATGGCCATTATCAAAAAAAAAAAAAAAATTTACAAGCAATAAATGCCGCAGGGGGTGTGGGAAAAAGAACCCTCTTGCACTGTTGGTGAGAATGTATATTGATTCTTCCTGTAATGTTCTAATCCAAGATATTGTCCTGCCTCACTCTTATACTCCATTCAGGTTAAAAGAGCCTTTCCTTGGCCACTCTTATTATTTTCTGTAGCCCTAATCACTATATGAAATTGTATTACTTGCTTACTTTTCACTATATATTTATTCCTTCAGTGAAAATTATCTACCACCGGTAGAACATAAGCCCCAGGAGGAATTTTGCTCCTCACTGATGTAGCTTTGGCACCTAGAAAAGTATCTAGGTAATAGCAGGAACCTGTTGCTTAGTCGCCAACTCATGTCTGACTCTTTTGCAAGCTCATGGACTTTAGCCTGGTACCACTGAGCCACTTGGGAAATCCAGTAGGTATTCAATGAACATTTATTCAAAGAATGGAAGGCAGCATAGTTGAGCCCAAACTGGAAACTGGCAACTGGCAGGGTAGAGAGAGCAAAGGTCAAGGGCACTGGGGAGTTGAGGGAGTTGGTGAGAATATAGCTGGCACAGTTGGCCATGGATTCAAAGGTAAACACAAAGGGGCAGAGGTCGGGAGCCTGGGTAAACTTGGCGATGGCTGGTGGGGTGGTTGGTGATCAGTAAGTGTGGGCAGAGGGTGGGATGGAAGAAAGGAGCTTAGTCAAAAAAGGAATATTGGAGTTGGATAATCTGGAGAAAGGAAAATGTGAATACATTATATAATTATGAATTTTTTCAGAACAGGAGCTTTTTTTTCCTTAGCTTTCTTTAAATAGTTTAGCACATACCAGACATTCAATTCATTGGTGAATGAGGACACCCAATCTCCAAGTGCGCATTCTTATTCTGGTTCCTTGGGTTTTCCAAAGACTGCCAACAAGGACATCACGTTCTCTTGCTGTGTTAACGTCTCACAGTCAACAATTCCTTCTACTCATTGCCACATGGGCTCCTCCAACCTCAGAAGAATTTGGGACAATGCAAATCAGGACACCTGAATTGCAGGTAGAAAAATTTGCCTGATGTTGCCCAGAAAGTGGTGTCAGAATCAAGACTCAACCACCTCATGGGCACACTAGTGTTTCTCCGATTCTCCTCAATTTCCGATATTGTAGGATTTCAGATGCATACTAGTTCTAAATGCCTCTGCAGAACCTTTTTGAAATTGCCCTTCCAATTTCTGCTGCTCTGAGCTACTCACTCCAACTGCTGAATTGCTTCCTCCTTTACTGATGCTACACTTTTGCATACACATCCAGATTCATCTTCTAAATATCTTCTCCTAGCCATGACACTCTGCTGACATGTAGATTTCTTGCACCCAACACAAGTCCTGGTATGCAGGAAGCATGCAGTGAGAGCTTGCTGAATGAACAGTGGTCAATGCAGGGGCAGTGATTCAAGAGAACAGCTAAAAGCCAGATCTTCTGCTCCATGGACCGGACCCCTTGCCTCCCCTCAGGCCAGTTCCACTTCTACCTCTGGAAACCCTTTTGACCCTCCCCTCCCCTCTTTCCATGTTCTTTCCCTAGTGATGGGTAGGGAAAACAGGCCCAGTATCTCAGGAAAGCAGGGTGGAGTCCTGTGCCGACAGGAGAGAAGAAACATAATCCTTGGGATTTATGCTGATAACGCAGCCTTGCAAAATCATTCCCCCAAACAGGGGGAAGGGTGTGTGTTTTGTCTTGCTTGTTTTGCATCTGTTTCACTGCTGGCAGAACTGAACAGATGGCAAGTCAGTCCATTTCAATGATTTCGTAAGTGTTAACTGAGCTTCACAACTCAGAGGCAAAGGGTACATTCTTAAAGGACAGGGAAGGTCACAAACAAGATCTCTGTAGGTGGCAGTGGGCCTCATATTCACAAAAGTCCTCAATTGCGGACTTTCAAGCTTAACTTCAAATAAGATCGTCTATACTAAAATCCTAGGCACATCATAAAGGGATGGAAAGACGTTTGTGGAAGTTAAAATTAGTGGCCCAATATCAGACTATTTTCAGTATGCTATGACCTGATTGCATTCTATGAATCCTGAAATTATCTTGGGCACAGTATAATATTTGCAAACTCCTGTATTACATTCATTAATAGATTAAGTGTAAAAATTTTTCAATGATTTCAATTTCACACATGAAAGAAGGCAGGGAGTCATTTTAAGAGATCAACAAATGACTTCAAAGAGCAGACAATTTTTTTTTTTTCATAAAATTTTGACTATATCCTCTTTATCTTTGTCTCTTTCTCCCTTCTACCAGCTCCTCTCTCCGCTCTTCCTCCAACTGAAATTCAAGCTGAAGTAGATGATGTTCAAGGAACTTCCTGGCCCTAGAAATCCACCAGGAGTGGTGCCAGGAGTCCTGCTCAGTGGCTCCTGTATCATCTACCCTTTTCCCGAGACGAGCGACAGACAGACACAAGGCACGGCTCTGCAGTTGCTCTTCTCCTTCCAGCCTTCGGCTTGGCCATGCTCCAGGTTTAAATTGTGGGGAACGGAAGGATCAACTTGCTGGGCCGGAACTGTGCCCAAGGCCGCTAATAGAGGTATTGCTATTCTGACCCCAGGGCAAAAAGAGTTGTAAACAGAAGCTGGGGGTCAAGAACTGGAAATAGGGGGAATTTTCCTCTTCAGAAATATTTGGACTGTAGGGCAGACACCTTATCTTCTGATGCCCTCCCTCCTAAGACATGTGTGAGTGTGCTATTGGTCACCACTGCTGGTGGGGAGGAGACATGGGGGAGGGGTGTTGTCTTGGCAATAGCAACTTTGGATAGCACTGTCCTTGACAATGGCATCAGTATATCAGGCATTATGGCATATCTAGTGACACTGGCCCTTTCAGCGTAGATATAGGGCCCCTAATATCTCACATGGGCTTTGGTAGCTCATCAAGCAATGGGAGGGGGGTGGTATTCATGAATGAACTGCAGAAGGACACATCAGCCCAGGGAGCTAGAGCTTGTTTATTTATTTTTTAAGCAAATATGGCATTACTGTTACCAAGATGACTGGAGTTGTTGACTGGCACTCACAATTCCCAAAATCATTGAGAAGGAATAAGAGGGGGCTGAAGGTCATTCAAAATAGCTAGTGAGGGACCCAGAGAAATGCCAAGTTCTGCTTGTATTGCCATCTCTTGTCTACGTTAATGACAAGGGTCTTGGAGGATGGTTAAGGGAGCATCGCTTGCAAGGTTAGAGCCCCATATTTCCAGGTAGAGAATTGTGTTCACGTGCACAGAAGTGAGAAGACTAGGGGAAGAGAGGCTGAATTTAGAGAGACAATCAGTGAGGGACCAGGCAGAGAGGATAGGGTATTCCTGTGTCCTAGGTTGACGAGGTACAGAGGCAGCTGGAGGGGTGGAGGGTGGAGCGGGGGTGGTGATCCTGCAGAATGATTTCCAAAGGTGTCCACTAGATGGCGGCCTCAGTCAGCACATGAGTCTGCAAAGGTTTCTTGGGGAATAGAGGGGGCTCAAAGGAAAAATGTCATTTCACAGATGGGAAGGTAGAGGATGGGGAGGCGGGGCGATTCGCTCCGAGCATTATACCAACGACTAGCCCTGTCCCATTCTCCTTGCCCTGTCCCATTCTCCTTGCCTCAGACTTTTAGGGACAATGCAATGACTCTAGGTTCTGCTTCTAGAACTGTAGAAGCATTTTTTTTTTTTTTTTTTAAGAATCAAAACAAGAAGTGCCGATTTGAGCAGATCAATAAGAGGTCATGAGTCTTAGAGAGCAGCTACACTGAGGTTCCCTTTGACCTGTGGGATAAAGTTCAAATCTACAGCATGACTTGTAAGAGATTCCCTATGTTGCAGGATTTCCTTCCTTCTATATCTCTATGCTACTTAAACAGCACCATGCAGAGTGTAAGGAGCTTCATGTTCAGAAACCTATGTATTAATGGTCTCTGAACTGCTTCTTTGGGAAGCAATCTCTGACCCATTTAGCAGATTTGAGCACTGCTGGCTCTGTGCCACTGCTTTATCTCCTCTAAACTGTTAAGGATGTAGGTTTGGAGGTGGTATTATGGCCGGGGTCCTGAGGACAGATGGGTATGTGGGCATTTCTAACAGTCCCCTGCTAGATGAGTAAGGACTCTCTTGGTTGTGATAGAAATCCAATTAAATCTATCCAAACCACAAAGAAGATATCATTGACATCAGTAAGGGTGCAGGTGCAGCTGGGGGAAGATTGGAATTAAGGATTTCATGATCTCCCTAGAACATTCTCATGGCTCTACTCTGCTGCTTTAAGTGTCAAATTCATTGTGCCCTGCGGAAGGCTGACTTTCTCTATGCATCACTTGTCAATTTCACTACCAGAAAGGAAAAGGCTCTTCTCAACAAAGACTTAACAACAACAAAAAGTGATACTGCAGACGAGGGGCATGTGATCAAAGCAGGGCCAATCATTCCTGTTGGCAAGGAACCAGGTGCCCTGATTGGTCTATCTTGGGTCATGTGTCCATAGCCTATGATTGACAACTTGCTGCTCAAACTGCCTAACTGCAGTAGAGGAGGAGAATTCTTCAAAAGAAAAGTATTGTTACTGAACAAAATTGGTATTTTGTGGGGGAGGAAGGATGCTGAGCAAGTGAGAATAGATCTCTACTCCTCAGCTCCCCAGGGACCCAAAGGACACATTTAGGAAAAGTAGACAAAGTGTCGCTTCTATTAGCTAGGTCAAGGACATGTAAACCTGAAACAGAGACCCGAATTATGCACAAGGCTTGGATTTGAGGTTTAAGTAGAACCAGTGCCCTACCCCATCAAGTCAAAAGTCATAGATCAGTAATCGATGTGCTCAGAAAAAGCAGAGCTTCAAACTACAAGGAAGAATTTAATGAAGTTACCCACACAGTGGGCTTCCCTGGTGGCTCAGTGGAAAAGAATCTGCTTGCAATGCAGGAGACCTGGGTTCGATCCCTGGGTTGGGAAGATTCCCTGGAGGAGGAAATGGCAACCCACTCCAATATTCTTGCCTGGGAAATCCCATGGACAGAGGAGCCTGGCAGGCTACAGTCCATGGGGTCACAAAGAGTTGGACATGAGTGAATGACTAAACCACCACAACCCCCACAATAAAGATCACAACACTTCTCTCGTTCCAAGTCATAGAATCTGTGCACTGGGTCAGGAACCCCCAGGAGGCCCAGTTCTTCCCCAACTAGTAAGTGAGACACAATTGACATCTCAGCCATCAGGGTAGATAACAAATCCTCCTGGGTGGTGAGTAGGGTTAGGAAAAAGCAGGCTGATTAGTGGAACTCTTTACTCTGCATTTACTTATTTTCATTTCTGCTGGCCCAGTGAGCTCAAGGTTATGGTTTTCACTCATGGCTCTGGTCAACCAGGAATGAGACAACCTCCTTCAGTGGGGGAGAGCAGCAGTCATCAAGGGAAACCTCTGAGGCTATGCCCTAACACTGACCACTAATTTTTATAAACTCTTGGGACTAGAGAAACGAGCAGTTCTGTTGTTGATTCTAGAAACATCTCAAATGAATAGAATAAGACATTTTAGCCTCAAATCAGAGAGTTACCAAAGGTTAACCTCCTATTGTATTTCCCAACCAAATAATTACAAGCCTATGACAAACCTAAGACAGCATATTAAAAAGCAGGGACATTACTGACAAAGGTTTGTCTAGTCAAAGCTATATTTTTTCCAGTAGTCATGTATAATGTGAGAGTTGACCATAAAGAAACCTGAGCACTGAAGAACTGATGCTTTTAACTGTGGTATTGGAGAAGACTCTTGAGAGTCCCTTGGACAGAAAGGAGTCCAATCAATCCTAAAGGAAATAAATCATGAATATTCATTGAAAGGACTGATGCTAAAGCTCCAATACTTTGGCCACGTGATGCAAAGAACTGACTCATTAGAAAAGACCCTGATGCTGGGAAGGATTGAGGGCAGGAGGAGAAGGGGACAACTGAGGATAAGATGGTTGGATGGCATCACTGACTCAATGGACATGAGTTTGAGCAAGCTCCAGGAGTTGATGATGGACAGGGAAGCCTGGTGTGCTGCAGTCCATGGGGTCGCAAAGAGTCGGACACGACTGAGCGACTGAACTGATAGAAAAATCTACAGCAGCAAAGTTCACTAGAGCAGCAAAGTAACACATGTACAATGGCCACAATATAGAAATGGTCCCAAATTGAAACCATATGAATCCCCACCCTTTATTAAATTCCCTCAGAGATATTTAAGTTCTAGCAACAAACTCTCCCTTTCTTTGTTGCCATGGAGAAAACAGAATCTCTCATCCCTGGGGGAAATTAAAAGTCTCAGAGAAATTAGAAGCAAGTCTCATTGTAATTTTCTAATTTATCTCAATCAACTAGAGACGGCCTCGCTGTGCCGATTCTGTTTACATCCCTGCATGTGCCACTCACCTTTCTCGGGGCCTTTTCTGCCCTGGGAGGTGGTCCCTGGAAACTGCACCATTGGAGGTCCCTTGCTTGCCGGCTACTCGTTAGGTTCAGCCAGTGAGCGCCGTTGACAGACTGGAGGAGGGGAAGAGAGATTAGAATATTTCCTCCAGCTTTCTCCCTGCTTTAGGTAAACAGCCACTGCCGGAAATGTGTCCCAAACAACTGTAGGTTTCTATCTGGCAGCCCCTTCTCCCCAGTTCTCTGTCTCACGGGGCTAAGATAAAATTTTTTCCTCTCCTTTCTTATTTCAGGGTATCACCAGATTCCTTCGGTTGACAGCCTTGGGTAGCTCAACCTCCCTGTTGATTCTCTTGATTCTGTCCATACCTCGGATAGTCCCTTTAAGTACATCCTCTTCCTTCAATCCGTTGGTGTCACATCCTGGTGCTTGCTGTGATCTTGATTTCGCACTTCAGTACCTGGTACCAGGCAGCCTAGGTCCTTCTCTAGCAGCAGGACTCTGGGATGTCTTCCAGCAATGTAAATGGAGTCATTTCCGCACCTGCCTTGTTGAATTAATTCCAACTTGAAGTCTCATCTGTTCCCCTTTCCCAAAGTTCCAAAGGGTAATAAGACACAGGGATGTCATAGAACCAATCCTAGATCCATGCCATTTAGGTACAATAGCAGTCTCTAAACAAGAGTGATGTTTCCAGAACATAGTGCTTATTACAGTCTCTAGACCCACATTGCTGTTGCCAGCTGTCGACACTAACACAGACGAAGTGCTACCTGGGGGGAATTGGGGTAGACAAGAAAGCAAAAGAGAAGAGGAAATCTGAGTTTCAGCTTCAGGGATGCCAGAGCGCTCGTCAATAATGCTGTTCACCAAATATTTATCCATCTTTCCCATTCCTGGTTCCTTGTGGTTGGTTAGGGTGTTATGACATGACTAGTTTAGCCAATGAATCTTGAGTCGGAATGACTGGGAGTGATGTGTGTCTGTCTGTAGCCGAGCATTGACCATCTGGTGTGAGACTCCCCAGGAGAGCTCTTTGCTTCTGGTGAGATGAGCTGTCCAGTTCCAAAATTTTAGAACCTTCACCAGTCTGGGTCCCTGAGTGACTATGATGAGAACTACCAAGTTAATCCATTATGAACATGATGTATGACAGAAAAATACATCTTTAAGCCACCAAAATGGAGAGATTGTGTGTTATTACAGTACAATCTAGCTTGTGTGTGTGCTCAGCCACTCAGTCATGTCCAGCGTTTTGCAACTCCAGGTACTGTGGCCCACCAGGGTCCTCTGTCCATGGAATTTTCCAGGCAAGAATGCTGGAGTGAGCTGTAATTTCCTTCTCCAGGAGATCTTCCTGGCCCAGGGATTAGACCTGCATCTCTTGCGCCTTCTACTTTGGCAGGAAAGTTCTTAACCACTGTGACCCCTGGGAAGTCCAAACAATCTAGCTTGTCCTAATTCAAAATTTTTAACATAGTAGTAGTCCAGTGAACTCAATGACCTTTGCCACCTCTTTCCAAACCTTGCAGAACCCCCACTTGAAGAGCTACAGAACCTGTCCCCTTGCTTATGCTCAAAAAACCCAATGCAATGCATCAGGCTCTCAGGACCATACTCTTTCCTTAGCCTTTGGATCCCCAGGCCATGGCTGACTTTACTACACCAAAGGCAGCACCCAATCTCTCTTTTCTACCAGTTTGCTAGCAGCATCGGTTCCCCACTGGTGAAGCAAAAAATATCCTGAGAAGCATCTAAAAATGAGTATTTTGAGATGAGGGAGGAACAGTTGTGATGGCAGAAGCCATTCTACCCACAAAGATTAAAGGGCTTGTTTGGAATTGCACTTTCTCTGGCCCAGGCCATCCCTGCCCTCTCCAGGTGGAGTAAGATTAGTCAGCAGAGACTCATAACAGGTGCAGCTACTTCCACAATTTAATGTCTCAGAGAGAGTCTCCTCTGACCTTAGGATTTCCCTGAACCCCTGCATTTCTAATGCAGACCATGATCCAAGAACCAGTCATATACTAGAGACAGTGTTAGCCACTCAGTCGTGTCCAACTCTTTGCAACCCCAGGGACTGTAGCCCACCAGAGTCCTCTGTCCATGGGATTCTTCAGGCAAGAATACTGGAGTGGGTTGCCATTTCCTTCTCCAGGGGATCTTCCCAACCCAGGGGTCAAACCTCGGTCTCCTGCATGGCAGGCAGATTCTTTACCATCTGAGCCGCCAGGGAAGACCACTAGAGACCATAACCTTCTATTAATAACAATGGAATGATTGGTTCCCAGATTCTGTGAACGTACCCACTTTGTCTGCCATGACTGTCCAAATGTTATAAGCGGAGGAGGAGGGAGTTTAATAACACTAAGTGGCATTTCCATGGGACTCTAGAATGTCAGTGATTCCTCCAGTCCACAATGTTCCTTAGAGAAGCACAAGGAACAGGAGCTGAAATGAAAAGCATAGCAATTATTCCTTGATTGCTAGCTGGACTAGGGCCTCCTCCTCTGACACTTACTCTTTGCTAGGTAGGAGGGTCAAGGAGGATGGTAGCCAGCTTCCAATATGACCTGCAATGATTCCCATCTAATGATACCCAGACTCAAACACCCCCAATGATTCCCATGCCTAGTGATACCCACAGTCTTGTGTCATCTCCTCCCACCTTGTATCAGGATTGGTCTGTGTGATTAACGGCATGCAGCCATAGCCACCTCTAGTTATAAAAGACATTGAAGTGTTGTTTTGGGTTCTCTCTCCCTTTTGGATCACTTACTCTAGAAGAAGCCAGTTGCCATGTATTTTGAAACCAGAGGGAGCCCTATGGACAGAGAGGCCCCTGTGGTCCTCTTTCCAACAGCCTGGGAGGAACCAAGGCCTGCCAACACCCACGTGAGTGAGCTTGGTAGCAGCTTCTCCAGCATCAGAAGCCGGGTACCCTGGTCAGCAGCTGACTGTCACCTCGTGGGCTGGAACTACCAAGCTAAGCCACTCCCAAATTCCTGGCCCTTAGAAACTATACAACATGTTGTTTGTCCTTTTAATCTAACTTCTGCAGTATTTTGGTACATAGCAATCAATAACTAATAAAAAGCCAGTGGCTGTCTGAACCCTGGGACCTCTCCAAGCCTCTGGTGGCCTACATTGTACCAGAATTTGAAGCAACATTCAGCCTCTTGGTTTTGCCTTCTGGAATTGAGCACCGTGACCTTGGGCACTAATAGACATGACCAACCCATCAACTCTGTCTATCCATTTGGAAGCAGAGGGGCAAGACAATAGGAAGGGAATGGTGATACATCCTGTGATGGAGAAAGGAGGCTGTTTGAGATTTCTTTTATTCATACCTATGCAAATGTTTCTTTTTATTGTCTGTGTAATGTCTTGTTGTTGGCTGAGCTGGGCTTTTCTCATTGTGCAGATTACGCCTCCACTTCCTCTCTCCCAAACATACCTGACTAAGCACATAGATACCAGATGACAGATTCCGCTTTGGAAATTGGGGGAGCAGTTTTGGCAGGAAAGGAAAGTCTAAGGAGCAAGTGTAAACAAAGGTAGCACGAGGTCTGAGCCCCACAGTCACAGTGACAGAGGTTGGACCTGCTTTTTGGGAGAGACTGTGCTACACAGGCAATGGCACCCCACTCCAGTGCTCTCGCCTGGAGAATCCCATGGACGGGGGAGCCTGGTGGGCTGCAGTCCGTGGGGTCGCTAGGAGTTGGACATGACTGAGCAACTTCGCTTTCACTTTTCACTTTCATGCACTGGAGAAGGACATGGCAGCCCACTCCAGTGTTCTTGCCTGGAGAATCCCAGGGACAGGGGAGCCTGGTGGGCTGCTGTCTCTGGGGTCGCACAGAGTCGGACACGACTGAAGTGACTTAGCAGCAGCAGTGATACAGAGTGAAGCTCTGGGCCCATGAGAACCACCTTCGACTGAGAGAGGAAGCTTTTCTCCCTCGTGGTGCTGTTAACCCAGGAACTCATGTATCTCCAGGTGGGGAAAACCCAGGATGCATGCCCCTAGCAGTGGTGGGTCACTGTCCCTTTGCAGACAGAGACAGGGTCAAGTTAGATTAAACCATCCCAGGTAGAGAACTGACACCCACCTGGAGCTAGGTGTCTAAAACTCCCATTCTAGCAGCTGAATGGAAGAGAAGCACAGGGCAAGATAAGGATGAGGGGTTGCCCAGCACCCCATGCCTTCCCTAGAAGTGCCACCTGCCCAGCACCTCAGTGTGTTCACCAGCTGTGAAGTCCTTTGAACCTCAACATTTAAGGGTCTTTTGGCTGTTTCATTATGTGGGTAGGATTGATTGAATCATTGGTCATTGGTGATTGGAACTCAATCTCCTGCCCTTCTTCCTTCCCTGGAGGTTGAGGGGTGGGGCTGAAGCCTTCAACCTTCTCATCACATGGTTGGTTTTTGTGACAACTAGTCCCATCCTGAAGCTATCTAGTGATCTCTCCTCCACAAAAAAGTCCAATATTTATTATGCTACAGCAAGAGACTTTAGAATAAAGTGACAGATTTGGGGCAACTTTTGCTAGGAGTACCCAGAAGTCATAGTGTTGAAACTCTAGCCCCCTGCCCCAGCTCTCCAAAATGGGCTGCTCCAGTTGTAGGCACATCCCACAGGTGAGCTCTCTCATCACATGGGAGAGGGAGGGAGCCAGAGACAGGACATGTTTTCCCAAAGGAGTCACTTCAGGCAGAACTGAACTCTCAAAAGTGCCTCCCACTACCTGCTCAGGGGCGACTTCAAGCAATGTCTCAGGTGAAGTTTCCTATGCACTAGGCTAAACCTAAGGTATGGAAAAAATACAGACTATTCCCTTGAATGCTTAATATTTTTCACTAGGAGTCTTGAAGCATGAAAACAAAAATGAGAATGTGAAACGTATAAGCAAATGATCCTTGGCTCCAGGAAAAATCAGACTAAGCATATTTTGATTTCAGTATTATAAAGGCAATTAAATTACCTTTATATTGCCTTTATAATACTGGAAATACCCCTGCAGGAAAACTATAATTTTCCTTTTAAGAGGTGGTTTTATTTTTTTGTCCTTATTCAGTTTTAAAGATCTTGAGTTGAAAGCCCCTTTACTAATACCAAAACCCACTGATGGTTTCTTGGCATATTTGCCTGGATAAAACTGATCACATTGCATTTCCCATGCAGCCATATTGTACATCGAGGGAACCAAGTCTGTGTTGGCTGTAGGAGGCTACAGGCAGGAGTTGGTCTCATCCTTCTCTAGGAGTCGGACTGTCTTCATAAGAAAAGGGGACTTCCCTGGTAGTCCAGTGGTTAAGAATCCACCTTGCAATGCAAAGAACATGGGTTCTGTCCCTGGGCAGGGAACTAAGATTCCCCCATGCCAGGGAGCAGCTAAGCCCACATGCCACAGCCTCTGAGCCCACGCTCTAGAGCCACAACTAGAGAGTCCGTGTGCCACAACAGAAGATGCCATGTGTCCCAACTAAGACCCGATGCTGCCAATTAAGTAAATATAAAAAAATAAAGATAAGGTGGGGTGCACTGAAGTGAAAGAACTGAAATTATGTTACTTATTTTAGCAATTTTCTGCAAAGCAAAATATCCTGGAAGCAAACAAAACAGTTCTTAAAGATGTGCCTTATGCTGTTTCAATGCACACAAGCTTCTCCAAAACTAAAATGCACCAATAAATGAGTTGCTTGTTACTTTCCACACCTGGGGAATTGCACAGGGCGATGGTAATATACCTCGTCCCAAGTATGGCAGTTGGTAATGGCAGTTTTCATATGCTTTCGAACAGTTGAGATGAAAGTCAAAAGTACTTCAATCTTGTACTCTTTTTTTTTTTTTTTTTTTTTTTTTCCAAATT
>NW_011495047.1:10913709-10930034 GCF_000754665.1 Bison bison bison | reverse complement strand
ACTCTTTTTCTTTTTTTTTTTTTTTTTTTTGTATCTGCAAAGTTCTGTATGTGATTCTTTTACTCACTAAAAGACTGTAGTTTTTAATACGTGATTTGTAAAACTTAATTCTTGTTTGAGGACTTTTAAAAAACGTTTACATTTTTGCCCTCCAAATCTTGCTTTTATTGTTTATAAGGAGGCAGTCAGGACACTGAAATATCAAGATGTTTTTAAAAATTAAAGGGAACAAGGCCATAAAAATTTCTTTTAAGTCAGGCAATGAAATGCCTGGTACATTTGGGTCACACTCATCTGATTCTACATCAGACAATGGCTTATTAAATGCTGTCTGGGTATAGACACCAAATATTTTGCATATTCAAGAATATTCAATCCGCTATTTGACTGCTGAATGTTTACCTATTGGGATTTAGCTTCCTCATTTGTCAATTGAGAGTCTTAGATAAGACTTCTAAGGCCAGTTTTAAAAAACACTTTAAAGATTAGAGCTTCCAGCTTCTCAGTCAACTGTTTAATAGTATCATCTCTATTAGCTAGGGTCAGGTTCTCAAATTTGGCCTCACACTGCAATCACTTGGGAAGTTTTAAAGCATCTGAAAGCCCAGACATCATCCAAAATAAACGACTTGCTCTGGAATCTTTCAGTTCCTCCACAAACAGATGCTGAGACAAAGACACTGGAATTGCTTACTTCTTGTAACTAATCCCCTATGTTTATAGCTCAGCTACTTCTGCATATTTAAATGTGATGCTCTCAGATAGAAATAAGCGTTATCTTCCATCACAGAGAATGTTTCAGTGCTCAGATATCTGAACTAAACACCTTTCATCGTCTATAATACTCAAAGGGGTTCTTGAACTTTAGACTTTATATAAAGACAAGAGAATGGCTTTATAAATTGCAAATATATCATAATATGCAGAGTCACTCAATCATGTTTGGAACAAGTAGGTGTGAATAAATTTAATGTGGCTGGTAGGCTGCAATATTAAGCTTAGTTTACAAACATAATTTCAAGCTACAGATGCATGGCGTGAACCTAGTATGGCTGATCGTTTGCACTAGGAAATCGATTAATCCCAGGCAAGCCCTCCCCTTTCTCAGCTGGGTGGGTTTATTGGCTGATCCTCCTCTGAGCCCATGCTGTTCCAGATCTTCTACAGGTCTATGTTAAATCCTTTGTTACCATGCACAAGACAGGCAGGAGGTGAACTTTGCACATATAAGTGATTATTTACACACACCCACACATATAAAATAGATCACTGCTCAGCTTGCATCAGCTGTGTTTTCATAGTCCTAGTTATTTGCAATTTGCTAACTCAACCCCGTGATTTAGAACATAATTTACTTCCCTTTAATGTACTGTATGAAATGAATGACAGCCATGAGTAATGGTGTTTCTGAACCGTGGCTTTCATCTGGGGGCGAAAAGACCACTTTTTGACTAACTACTGTCTGCAAGCCTTCCCTGCTGGGCCGGACGTTAGTGGACATTTACTGAAGACTGACCTTTGAAAGGTTCATTCAGGGGCCACTGTGACGGGTACCACCACAGCACACGTGGACAACCTACAGCATACATGGTGGGTTTCCGGGGTGTCACTTGTTTTCTCAGAACCAGTTGGAAAGCAAAGACCAGCGATCAAGCTAGAATCCTAATTGCTGGTAGTGCTGAACTGGAGACTGTGGCTTGGATCTGAATCTGTTTCATTAAGATCCTCCCCGCTCCAGCTCTGCAAGTCTAGACCTTACACCCGCAGAGGACAGACTAGGCATATAGAGCAGATACTGCTGCTGCTGCTAAGTCGCTTCAGTCGTGTCCGACTCTGTGCGATCCCATAGACGGCAGCCCACCAGGCTTCCCCGACCCTGGGATTCTCCAGGCAAGAACACTGGAGCGGGCTGCCATTTCCCTCTCCAATGCAGCAAAGTGAAAAGTGAAAGTGAAGTTGCTCAGTCGTGTCCGACTCTTAGCGACCCCATGGACTGCAGCCTACCAGGCTCCTCCGTCCATGGGATTTTCCAGGCAAGAGTACTGGAGTGGGGTGCCAGAGCAGATACACCTGCCCACAATCACTGGGTGGAATGTATGACCTGAACACAGGACGGGCCCTGGGTCGGCTGACCAACTCCACCCATGGATGAGGTTGGTCAGCCTGACTTAGGAGGCTTCTAGGTGTGAAAAAAGCGGGAAAACTATTCTAGGTAAAAGCGCTGAGACAGTGACTCTACCCCACTAGTGAAGCGTGGCCCGTGGATGTCGGATTCTGACCTACTATACTAGCCATTCTCCTCCCACAGAGGAATGAGGTGTGCTGAAGGGTATTAGTCAGTCCTCTGTCCTCATGCTCCCTCAGGGAGGTGGAAAGGAGGTCCCTTCTTTCATGGTCCATGCATGTGGTGCTCTTAGGCCCGTTCTCCCCTGATCACAAGTCTACTATGCAGGTAGACCTATTAAATCTCTTTCAAGTCACCTCATGTCTTTGTCTCCTGGGTCATGCCCCTAGCCCAGGCCGCCAAAATGCTGGGATCACCACCAGAGCCTCATGTGCAAACTTTTCTTCATTTGCCCCTCTACATCCTTCCCTGGGCCCCAGGAGGCTGACCTCCACAGGCCGCGTCTCTGAGGTTTTCATGACATCTGTCTTCTGGTTTGATTAGGCTAGCGGGAAGCATGGACTGAGCTCATAGGGGAGGGTCTCCCCTCTGTTCCCCTCACGGCATTGGCTGCATTCTTCTGCAGTCCCAGCTTCTGTTAGATGGCCGCTCTTCTATGACTCCAACTCTCTCCCTTTGAGCTTTCGGGCTTGGTGTAATAAAGGCTCCCACTAGTGCTAGTCTCCAGGTGCTGCACCATCCTTTCTGGGTTGTGTAAACAGTCTTTCATCAACTTTTCATCAATAAAACCCTATAATTGTGTCACATGTTTCCCATGGTAAGCTGAGACACCCTCTAAATGATCCCCTTGCAACACACCCCTATAATCTACTCTGCACACAATGGCCCAGAACTATTTTTCTAAAAGGCAACCCTGCTACTTTCCTCCTGATTAGCACACACCAACATGATTCAGTGTCCTCAGGCTCAAGTCCAAACTCCTACAAGATCCTGCGTGATCTGTTCTCATGTTTCCTCTTGCCATCGTCCCTCTTTCTCCTTTCAGTCCAGCCAGAAAGTTTAGAGCTGCTCAAAACCTCCTCGTCTTGACAATTTACACACACAGCTGTCTCCCATCGTCCACGGCCTTGCTTTCTGTAGTTTCAGTTCCCCATGGTCCACTGTGGTCCGAAAACACATGAGATGAAGAGTTCCAGAAGTAAACAATTCATAAGCTTGGAATTGCAGCCATTCTGACTTGTGTGATGAAACCTCGCGCCATTCTGCTGTATCCTGCTTGGCATGGGACTCATTCCCTTGGCCAGCGTGATCGTGCTGTGCCTGCTACCCACCCATCAGTCACTTAGCAGCCATCTGGGTTATGGGACTGACTGTCGTGGTATCACATTCACATAACTTTTATTCCAATATATTAGTGTCACTGTTCTATTATTGTTGTTAATGTCTTACTGTGCCTAGTTTATAAATTAAACTGACACGTGTATATATGCAGAGAAAAAACTATAGTCTATATAGGGTTTGGTACTCTGATTGAAGGCATCTACTGGGGCGGGGGGTGAGGGCAGGTCTTGGAATGTATCTCCCATGGTTAAAGAGGGACGATTGCACTGCCTTCTGCCTAAAACATGCCCTCTTTTTCAAGTATCTCTTATCTCTGAGCCCCGCAATTCCAACTCTTTATCTGGATGAATTCTACTTGTACCTTAGGTCTTTGCTTGACTGTCGCCTCTTCTCCCATTAACAGTCTGGTTTAGAGATTTGGTTTTCATGGAACTGGTTTATTTGCCCTTGTGTCCCAGCAAACTGTGACTTCCCTGCCTTCCTGAAGTCTCATTCATACCATCCTGCTTCCAGTCTCAGGAACAATGCCTGGGAAAGGGACAGGATGGTCAACAGGTCAGTAACCATGACACTTGTTCACTGGTTTTTTTTTTTTTTTCCTGCAGGAATTATCTCCTGCTCAGTCTGCAACTGTGGTATACAGCTAAGAACCTTATAAGGAAAGGAATGATACAGGAACTCTCAGGCTAAGAGGGATCCTATAAAAAGAACAACAAATAGAATGATTCTCTGGCTTCAGGTCACCCTACTCTCAGGGCTTAATGCTAATGAATGGTGCACATCCATGTTTCTTTTAAAATTAATTTTCAATTGGAGAATAATTGCTTTAGAATGTTGTGTTGGTTTCTGCCATACAATAACATGAACCAGCCGTGAATATACACCTATTACTTTCCTCTTGATCCTCCCTGCCACCCCTCTAGGTTGTCATAGAGCACCAGGTTGAGCTCCCTGAGCTATACAGCAACGTTCCACTCACTATCTGTGTTACACATTGCGGTGTGTATATTTTGACGCTCCTCTGCTCTCACAGTTGGTCCCACCCTCTCCATGCCCCATCTGTGCCCACAGTCCATTCTCTGTCTGTGTGTCTACTCCTGCCCTGCAAATAGGTTCATCGGTACCATTCTTTCTAGATTCCATACATAGGCATTAATTTATATTTGTTTTTCTCTTTCCGACATACTTCACTCTGTATGACAGGCTCTAGGTTCACCCACCTCCATATTTTAACTCAACCTCTGGATGTTTGAGAATCTGTCCACATATATAGCCCTCTTTTCAAATATAATCACAATAGAACCAGTCCCGTATGTTTTTTAAAAAAGTCAGTCTCACATAGAATTGGATTATGGATTAGCTGTAATCTTGGTTTACAAAGCATTCATCATCAACCCATGACTGACTTGGCATTTAGCTATTTTAATAATATAATACTTATAGTCTCCACCTTCCCCTCTCCCCGAGTCACCTACATCTAACAATGCAGATTCACCCATCCCCTGCCCTCATTCTTCCTGCTTCAGGGAACCACCATCCTGAATCTTGTGTTGATTACTTTTCTACTTTTCTGCTTTCTTTTTATTACCACTATTGGCATAAACAGTCTATGTTTGCATTTTAGTATTTTTAATTTTATAAAAAGGCATCTTGATATAATTTTCTATACTAAAAAATAATCCTTTGGATTGTTTCACTTTACTTACTTGGTTAAAGTTCATATGTATGGTTATATGTCACTGCGTTTATTTTGTTCTTTCTGCTGAATAATTGCCCACAGTAAATATATCGTAATTTACCCATTCTCCTTCAGGGGACAGGCATTTGGATGGTTTCCAAAGCCACTGGGGATAACAGCGCTATGAACAGTCTTTTACATGTCTCCTGTTGTGTATGTGTCAGTCAGAATAAGGTATAATTTGCTACAGTAACAATCTTTAAAATCTAAGCCTCAAAACACCAAATGTTTATTTCTCACCATGCTATGTCTCTTTGTTGTCAAGAAGAAAGGCTCTGCTTATTATAATCACTTAAGGACCTAGGCTGACAAAGTGGTCACCGCTTCAAACGTTGACAGTAGGTGTGCCAGAGGGAGAAAAGGGACCCCTGGATGTTTTGGCATCAGCAATTCAGGGCTCCGGTATTGTAGTCACATATCACTTCCACTTAGAACTAGACCTGTGGGCCACCCGGGCTTCCCTTGTAGCTCAGTTGGTAAAGAATCTGCCTGCAGTGCAGGAGACCTGGGTTCAATTCCTGGGTCAGGAAGATCCCCTGGAGAAATGGACCACCGAATCACAAGAGACCAGGAAGTTTTTCTTCTCGGAAGAGCTTTTGGAGATAATGTCCAACACTTTACAACCCAGTCACCCCCGTCCTGTGTGTATATGCAAAGAATTTTGCACACTGTGGTATTTATTAATGCTATCTTCCAAAGTGACTGTACCAAATTAGACTTCCACTTGCATGATAAGAAATTTTGTGAATGCATAGCATTTCCAACTCTTAGTATTGTTATATTTCAAGACTTCTTTTTTTTTTTTTTGCCAATTGAATGGATATAAAATGGTGTTTTGCTGTGATCTTAATTTGTAATTTTTGGATCACTGATGACTGTCTTGTTTTATTGGTTATGTATCTTTCATCTTTTGTGAAATACCCATTTATATCTTTGCCTATTTGCTATTTACTTGTAGGACCTCTTCATATATACTGAATATTAGTATTTAATAATTAGTATGTATTACAGAAATCTCTGTTTGTAAACTGTTTTTTTCACTTTAATGAAAAAGTCTTAATTTTAGCATAGTCAGGTTTCTCAAGTTTTCTGTCATGGTAAATGCTCTTCCTGTTTTAAGAAAAATTTCCAAAGTTTTTTTCCCAAGTTTCAAAAAATGAAACTTTAAAACTCTCAGGAAATAAGTGAAAATTTTTAATTCATGTAAAGTTACTGGATGCATATGTGTTTGAGACTTGTGTGAAGTACAGTTCAATTTGATTTTACTACACATAGTTAAAATTTGGGCAGGGGGGATACTTGTTGAAAGATTGTTCCTTCACCTATAACATGACATACTACTGTCATGCAGTGTTTCTAGGGGTCCCAATTCTATTTCATTTGTCTATTTGTCCATTTTTTTTTCAGTTACCAGCCAGTTTAAATTAATGTAGCATCATGCTTAGTAATTATATCTGATATGGAAACTCCCCCCTCCTTTTTTGGGAGATTATTTACCATTCCATATAAAATTTGCAATCATCTTATTGAGTTTTATAAAACCCCAGCATTAAGCTTTCAATCAAACATGATGTAACTCTCTAATTGTTTAAATCTTTCAAAATATTTAAGATTTATGTTTATACGGGTGTTACCTCTTTTTGTTGGATTTATTCTTAAATCCTTTATATTCTCTGATAGTGCTGTAAATGGTTTCTTCTCTTCAACTACATTTTCCAATTGTTCAATGCTGGTATCTAGAAATACAACCAGACTTCTTAATATATGTTGTTTCTAAAGTGCTGCACTCAATATGCCAGAAAATTTGGAACACTCAGCAGTGGCCACAGGACTGGAAAAGGTCAGTCTTCATTCCAGTCCCAAAGAAGGGCAATGCCAAAGAATGTTCAAGCAACTGCACAATTGCACTCATTTCACATGCTAGCAAAGTAATATGCAAAATTCTCCAAGCTAGGCTTCAACAGTACATGAACCAAGAACTTCCAGATATTCAAGCTGGATTTAGAAAAGGCAGAGGAACCACAGAACAAATTGCCAACATCCATTGGATCATAGAAAAAGCAAGGGAATTCCAGAAAAACATCTACTTCTGCTTCATTCACTATGCTAAAGCCTTTGACTCCATGGATCACAATAAACTGGAAAATTCTTCAAGAGATAGGAATACCAGACCACCTTACTTGCCTCCTGCGAAGCCTATATGCAGTTCAAGAAGCAACAATTATAACTGGACATGGAACAATGGACTGGTTCCAAATTGGGAAAGGAGTATGTCAAGGCTGTATATTGTCACTCTGCTTATTTAACTCATATACTGAGTAGATCATGAGAAATGCTGGGCTGGATGAAGCACAAACTGGAAATATCAGGAGATATTTCTGGAATGCCAGGAGAAATATCAATAATCTCAGATATGCAGATGACACCACCCTTATGGAAGAAAGCGAAGAGGAACTAAAGAACCTCTTGATGAAAGTGAAAGAGGAGGGTGAAAAAGTTGTCTTAGAGCTCAACATTCAAAAAATTAATATCATGGCATCTGGTCCCATCACTTCATGGCAAGTAGGTGAGGAATCAATGGAAACAGTGACAGGTTTTATCTTCCTGGGTTCCAAAATCACTGCAGATAGTGACTGCATCCATGAAATTAAAAAACGCTTGCTCATTGGAACAAAAGTTATGACAAATCCAGAGAGCATATTAAAAAGCAGAGATGTTACTTTGCTGACAAAGGTCCATGTAGTCAAAGCTCTGGTTTTTCCAGTAGTCATGTATGGATGTGACAGTTGGACCATAAAGAAGGCTGAGCACTGAAAAATTGATGCCATTAAACTGTGGTGTTGGAGAAGACTTTTGAGAGTCCCTTAGACAGCAAGAAGATCAAACCAGTCCATCCTAAAGGAAATCAACCCTGAATATTCATTGGAAGGACTGATGTTGAAACTGCAGCTCCAATACTTTGGCTACCTGATGCGAAGAGCCTACTTATTAGAAAAGACCCTGATGCTGGAAAAGATTGAAGGCAGGAGGAGAAGGGGGTGACTGAGGATGAGATGGTTGGATGAAATACCTGATTCAATGGACATGACTTTGAGCGAGCTCTGGGAGATGGTGAAGGGCAGGGAAGGCTGGTGTTCTGCAGTCCATGGGGTTGCAAAGAGTTGGAACGGCTAGTGACTGAGCAACAACAATATATAGATTACCTTCTACAGTCAATGACATTTTAATTCCTCCTTTCCAGTCCTTATGCCTATATTTTTCTTGTCTTATTACACTGGCTGAGACTGTCAATACAATGTTGAACAAGTTTGTGAAATTTTTTGTTTCATTTCTAATTTTAAAATAAATGCTTTTAATATTCCATTTAAAAATTTTCAATCACAAATGGCTACAGAACATTATGATATGCTTTATTATGAGCTTTTTAGATAATTGTCATGAACTCTGAGGGTTTGAGATTTTAATCCCCATGCAAGCTAGTCAGTGTGCCTACCATGGCTTTATAGACTCTGGCAAAAGACATGAGGCTCATATTAGAAATAAGGGACTACTATTCATGGTGCGCAAGAAGCATTATATTCGTGCTAACATCATATCCCCTTGCCTCTCAATACCTCTAGGGACAACACAGGGCAGTAAAGGTGAATGATGCACATGCAGTGGATTTGCATTATCACTGAGAAAACCCAAATCTTTTGAAATAGGCTACAAGCAAATCTATCCAACATTTGGTCTGAAGTGAGACATTATCTTTATCATACTGGAGAGTGAAAAGTCTGTCATCTGCTTCAAAAAGACAATATCTTTCAACCTATTTACACAATGATCTTGAAGAAATGGGAGGTCTTGAAGGTCACAGGAGTTTCTGCTCACAAAAGATGCATAAATGTAAGATCCATAGAGGATTGTCTCTCAATATTTTCTGTTAACCTCGTATGATGCAGATTGTACTTGAAAGTGAAAGTCGCTCAGCCGTGTCCAACTCTTTGCAACTCCGTGGGCTACACAGTCCCTGGAACTCTCTAGGCCAGAATACCAGAGTGGGTAGCCTTTTCCTTCTCCAGGGGATCGTCCCAATCCAGGGATCAAATCCAGGTCTCCAACATTGCAGGTGGATTCTTTACCAGCTGCGCCACAAGGGAAGCCTAAGAATACTGGAGTGGGTAGCCTATCCCTTCTCCAGGGGATCCTTCTAACCCAGGAATCAAACTGGGGTCTCCTGCATTGCAGGCGGATTCTTTACCAGCTGAGCTATCAGGGAAGCCCGGATTGTATTTATGTGTTTTCTAATATTAAGTGAGAGTTTTCTCCCTTTCCTCTTTTGGCATTTCCTGCTTTAACTTTGCCAGTGCTTATCTTGGAGGAAGGAGTTAATGTTGGTTAGTTCAGCATATTGGTGGCTTTTCATCCTTCAACATGGCTTCAAAAGTTCTCTTTACCTACAAGCTTGTGTGAGGGGGTCAAAGTGTATTCCCCACCCAACTCCAGATGGGAATTAAGGCTTATAACATTCAGTGACCAGCCCAGAGACCAGGATGATTTTCACAGTCACGTCACCCTATTTGAGGTCTGGGCTGGCTCTTCTGACCTTCCACCTGCATCACCCTTCTCCTACTTTCCCACTCACCCTCAAGGAGCACACAGCTTGTCAGGAACCATACTTCTGTCAACTTCCTCTCTTGCCAACCCATGGCTGTCAAGATCATACCTCCTCTTAGGCAGTTTTAATGAAATTCCCCACACAGGCTAAATAAAATACAAAATAACCATCATGAGGCTCTGCCCCAAGCAGGTTTCCTGAGACATGTACCAGGCTCAGTTGGATGAGAATGAAACCAAGACATGAACAGGCAAGTAACCGTTAGATAAGTTCAAGCCTATTGATCTCCATTGCATGATTCTTCCTATCTGTCCAGAACCCTCAAGCTGCAAAACTCTCCTTAATCTGCATTCAACAGCCCAATATTTTTTCATCTTTTCCTCCTTCTCCCTTTCAAAGCATGTCAATCCCTTGTTTTACCTTAATAGCATAAAGAACCATCTATACTGCTAGGAATAATAGACCCTGGTAGATTTATGATCTTCCCCTCTAATATAGGTATTTTATCTACCTTATTTTAAAATACTCATAATTCCATAAGAGTGTTGAAAATATTTAGAGGTAAGTAGGTACCTTCGAGAAGTATATGTTAGGGGTTAATTTTTTCTTCTTCCCTAGGATTGATTCTGAGGTGCTAGAAACTACTGGCGTGAGAGAGACAGCCTAAGAACAAGGATAGACAGGAAGAGTATTTGGGGCTTTTATCACACCTGCAGGTACCAGAGATGGGAACTCCCACATCTGTGCAGAGGCAAGAGCTGCAGAAGCGATGTGGTTTCCCATCTCTAGACCCCTAAGGATGCTCACTCTAATTTTGCACAAATCTTCTGTCCTTTTACATCTGACGATCCTCCTGGCTTGACAGACATGGGAAAGGACATGGAAGGAGGGATGCAGAGATCTAAACAGTAGTCTGGAGCTATTAACTCAGGCTTTTTGGGTTTGTCATCACTGTGTGGGTGCCTCCCCTCACCAAATACCCTGTTTCTCACGGAAGTGGGTAGGGAGGAGGGGAAGATCAGTTTTAGATATGTATCATTGAAAAGGTCGTTTTCTGATTTCCTAAAGCCTTTGCACGGAGAAGGCAATGGCACCCCACTCCAGTACTCTTGCCTGGAAAATCTCCTGGATGGAGGAGCCTGGTGGGCTGCAGTCCACGGGGTCGCTAAGAGTCAGACACGACTGAGCAACTTCACTTTCCCTTTTCACTTTCATGCACTGGAGAAGGAAATGGCAACCCACTCCAGTGTTCTTGCCTGGAGAATCCCAGGGATGGTGGAGCCTGGTGGGCTGCCGTCTATGGGGTTGCACAGAGTCAGACACGACTGAAGCGACTTAGCAGCAGCAGCAGCAAAGCCGTTGCAACCATGTCAGAATTCCAGCCATGCCCAAGATATGGCATGCAGCCACTCCCCGCCCCACACACACCCCAGGCGTATCCACACACCTCTCCCTCTACTTAAATTCCTTTCCCCACTTAATCTAGGTAATGCCTTTCTCCCTCTAAATCCAGTCTCACTGTCACCTATGAAGTTGCCAGTAATGACCTCTCCATTCTGACCCCCTTCCTAAGAGGGTGGCTTTGAATACGCTCTTTGTTACTAACTAGAAGCACCCACAAAGTGTCAGGTGTGACGCACCATCATGCTGCTTAACTGCTTTCCTGGTGGCTCAGATGGTAAAGAAACTGCCTTCAATGTGGGACACCTGGGCTCAATCCCTGGGTTGGGAAGATCCCTTGGAGAAGGGAATGGCTACTCATTCCATGTTCTCTCTCTTTTTTTTTTTTTAACTTATCTTTTTATTGAAGGATAATTGCTGTACAGAATTTTGTTGTTTTCTGTCAAACCTCAGCATGTATCAGCAATGGATATACATATATCCCCCTCCCTTTTGAACCTCCCTCCCATCTCCCTCCCCATCTCACCCCTCTAGGTTGATACAGAGTCCCTGTTTGAGTTTCCTGAGCCATAGATACGGCAAATTCCCGTTGGCTATCTATTTTACATATGGTAATGTAAGTTTCCATGTTACTCTTTCCATACATCTCACCCTGTCTTCCCCTCTCCCCATGTCCATAAGTCTGTTCTCCATGTCTGTTTCTCCACTGCTGCCCTGTAAATAAATTCTTCAGTACCATCTTTCTAGATTCCGTATGTGTGTGTTGGAATACAATATTTATCTTTCTTTTTCTGACTCACTTCACTCTGTATAATAGATTCTAGGTTCACCCACCTCATCAGAACTAACTCAAATGTGTTCCTTGTTATGGCTGAGTAATATTCCATTGTGTGTATGTACCACTACTTCTTCATCCATTCATCTGTTGATGGACATCTAGGCTGCTTCCATGGTCTAGCTATTGTAAATAGTGCTGCAATGAACAATGGGATGGGAGAAGGCAATGGCACCCCACTCCAATACTCTTGGCTGGAAAATTCCATGGACAGAGGAGCCTGGTGGGCTGCAGTCCATGGGGTCGCTAGGAGTTGGACACGACTGAGCGACTTCACTTTATTTTTTCACTTTCATGCATTGGAGAAGGAAATGGCAACCCACTCCAGTGTTCTTGCCTGGAGAATCTCAGGGACTGGGGAGCCTGGTGGGTTGCCGTCTATGGGGTCGCACAGAGTCGGACACGACTGAAGCGACTTAGCAGCAGCAGTAGCAGAACAATGGGATACATGTGTCTTTTTCAATTTCAGTTTCCTCAGGGTATATGCCTAGGAGTGGGATTGCTGGGTTATATGGTGATTTTATTCCTAGTTTTTAAAGGAATCTCCATTCCATCTTCCAGAATGGCTATATCAATTTACATTCCCACCAACAGTGCAAGAGCACTCCCTTTTCTCCACACCCTCTCCAGCATTTATTGTTTGTAGACTTTTTCATAATGGCCATTCTGACTGGTGTGAGGTGACATCTCATTGTGTTTTTGATTTGCATGTCTCTAATGACAGGCAATATTGAGCATCTTTTCATGTGTTTGTTAGCCATCTATATGTCTTTTTTTGGAGAAATGTCTGTTTAGGTCTTTTTCCCACTTTTTGATTGTTTTTTTTTTTTCCCCCTGGTATCGAGGTGTATGAGCCGCTTGCATATTTTGGAAATTAATTGTCAGTTGTTTCACTCCCTATTATTTTCTCCCATTCTGAGGGTTGTCTTTTCACCCTGCTTATAGTTTCCTTCATTGTGCAAAGCTTTTAAGTTTAATCAGGTCCCACTTGTTTGTTTTTATTTCCATTACTCTAGGCCGTGGATCATAGAGGATCTTGCTTTATGTCATCGAGTGTTCTGCCTATGTTTTCCTCTTAGAGTTTTATAGTTTCTGGTCTTACATTTAGGCCTTTAATCCATTTTGAGTTTATCTTTGTGTATGGTGTTAGGAAGTGTTCTAATTTCATTCTTTTACATTTAGCTGTCCAGTTTTCCCAGCACCATTTATTGTAGACGCTCTTTGTGCCATTGTATATTCTTGCCTCCTTTGTCAAAAATAAGGTACCCATAGGTGCATGGGTTTATTTCTGGGCTTTCTATCTTGTTCCATTGGTCTATATTTCTATTTTTGTGCCAGTACAATACTCGCTTGATAACTGTAGCTTTGTAGTATAATCTGAATTCAGGAAGGTTGATTCCTCCAGGTCCATTCTTTCTCAAGACTGCTTTGGTTATTTGGGGCTTTTGTGTTTCCACATGAATTGTGAAATTTTTTGTTCTAGTTCTGTGGAAAATGCCATTGGTAATTTGATAAGGATCACATTGAATCTGTAGGTTGCATTTGGTAGTATAGTCATTTTCACACTTTTGATTCTTCCTACATGGAATCTCTCTCCATCTGTTTATATCATCTTAGATTTCTTTCATAAGTGTCTTATAATTTTCTGTGTACAGTTCTTTTGTCTCCTTAGGTAAGTTTATTCCTAGATATTTAATTCTTTTAAGTTGCAGTGGTGAATGGGATTGAGTCCTTAGTTTTTCTGGTTTTTCATTGTTAGTATATAGAAATGAAAGTGATTTCTGTGCATTGATTTTGTATCCTGCGACTTTGCTAAATTCACTGATTAGCTCTAGTACTTTTCTGATACTATCTTTAAGGTTTTCTATGTACAGTATCATGTCATCTGCAAATAGTGAGAGCTTTACTACTACTTTTCTGATCTGGATTCCTTTTATTTCTTTTTCTTCTCTGATTGCTGTAGCTAGGACTTCCAGAACTATGTTGAATAATAGTGGTGCAAGTGGACACTCTTGTCTTGTTCCTGAACTTAGGGGGATGCTTTCAGTTTTTCACCATTGAGAATAATGTTTGCTGTAGGCTTATCATATATGGCCTTTACTATGTTGAGGCAGGTTCCTTCTATGTCCATTTTTTGGAAGAGTTTTAATCATAAATGGGTGCTGAATTTTGTCAAAGGCTTTTTCTGCATCTATTGAGATTTTCATATAGTTTTTATCTTTCAGTTTGTTAATATGGTATATCACATTGATTAATTTGAGTATATTGAAGAATCCTTGCATTCCTGGAATAAACCCAACTTGATCATGGTGTATGAGCTTTTTGATGTGTTGATGAATTCTGTTTGGTAACATTTTTGTTGAGGATTTTTGCATCTGTGTTCATCAGTGATATTGGCCTGTAGTTTTCTTTTTTTAAGTTGTCTTTGCCTGGTTTTGGTATCAGGGTGATGGTGGCCTCATAGAGTGAATTTGGAAGTGTTCCTTTCTCCATTTTTTTTTGGAAACAGTTTTAGAAGGATAGGCATTAGCTCTTCTCTAAATGTTTGATAGAATTCTCCTGTGAAGCTGTCTGGTCCTGGGCTTTTGATTTTTGGCGGATTTTTTAAATCACATCTTTAATTTCAGTGCTTGTAATTGGGTTGTTCATACTTTCTATTTCTTCCTGGTTCAGTCTTGAAAGATTGAACTTTTCTAAGAATCTGTCAATTTCTTCCAGGCTATCCATTTTATTGCCATATATTTGTTCATAATAGTCTCTTATAATCCTTTGTATTTCTTCATTGTCTATTGTAACCTCTTTTTCATTTCTAATTTTGTTGATTTGATTCTTTTTTCTTGATGAGTCTGTCTAAAGGTTTGTCAATTTTATCTTCTCAAAGAACCAGCTTTTAGTTTTATTAGTCTTTACTATTTTTTCTTTTATTTCTTGTTGCTTCTTTCTGCTCTGATCTTTCTTTCCTTTTGCTAATTTTTGGGGGGTTTTTTTGTTGTTCTTCTTCTTCTTTTTCCATTTGTTTTAGGTGTAAAGTTAGGTTGTCTATTCAATGTTTTTCTTGTTTCTTGAGGTAGGATTGTGTTGCTATGAACTTCCCTCTTAGAACTGCTTTCACTGCATTCCATAGGTTTTGAGTTGTCCTGTTTTCTTTGTCATTTGTTTCTAGAAATTTTATAATTTCCCTTTTGCTTTCTTCAGTAATCTGTTGGTTATTTAGAAACGTGTTGTTTAATGTCCATGTGTTTGTGTTTCTTACACTTTTTTTTTTTTGTAATTGATATCTAGCTTTGATATATAGTGTTGTGGTCAGAGAAGATGCTTGATATGATTTCATTTTCTTAAATTTACTGAGGTTTGATTTGTGACCCAAGATGTGGTCTATCCCAGGAAATGTTCCATGTGCACTTGAGAAGAAGGTGTGTTCTTCTGCATTTGGATGGAATGTCCTGAAGATATCAAGGAGATCCAGCTCATCTAGTGTATCCTTTAAGACATGAGGTGCTAATCCTGTCTGCAAATGACCGGGTTTGTAGTTTTGTTTTGTTTGTTGTTTAGATGAGGGGTCCCGCACAGGGTGGTACTGGTGGTTGCCAGGTCTTGGATTCAAATGGTTTTCTTTGTGTGAGTTCTCACTGTTTGATACTCCCTAGGGTTAATTCTCTGGTAGTCTAGGGTCTTGGAGTCAGTGCTCCCACTCCAAAGGCTCATTCCTGATCTCTGTCAGGAATGAAGATTCTGCAAGTGATTTGTTGTGGTATTAAGCAAGAGTAAAACAAATATCCAAAAATAAGAAACCAAAGATGAACCCCAGACAAATGACAATTACAAAATCAGGCAAATAATAATTAAAATAAGGGAATATACACATATACATATACACCTATGAGCAAAGTCAAAACAGTCCAACAAAAATAAAGTACAATAGACTGACCCAGTGAACAAAGGAAATAAAAAATTATATTTACCAGTTAAGAACAAAACTAACTAAAGCACAAAGTGGAAAACAAAACTACAAACCTAAAGCAAGGTGCTAAGTGGGGAATAAAGCAATGAAACAAAACTAACAAATATATTGAGAGGAAAGGAAAGAAACAATACATATGCAAAGTTAAATAGAGGTAGATGAAGATTTATATACATTAAAGATTAACTCCAAGGGGAAAAGAACAGTAGGAAAGGCAGAGGAATAAATGTAGAAAAATATAATAGGTTTAAAAAATTAAAAGTTAATTTATAAAAAAGAGGAAAAAAGGAAGAAGAAAAAAGGGAAAAAAAAAAAAAAAGGAAA
>NW_011495047.1:10910994-10913609 GCF_000754665.1 Bison bison bison | reverse complement strand
ACTCCCCAGAACTGCAAAAGCCCAACACAGAGACAGGGGTTTATGACAACAATAAAAAATGCGACTGAGGTGGGAAAAAAAGCTCAAAAGCTTAGATTTCATAGTGCCAATAAAATAAAAAACTACAACAGAGAGGGGGAAAAAAAAGAAAAAAATCCAAAATAATCTACAGAACAAGTCAAAACATAAAAATAACAAATGTTTTTCTTGAGTCACTGCTGTCAGAGTCCTTTCCCTCGATGGGAGTCACCTCCCTAGGATGCCCTCCAGCACTGCGCTGATCTGTGGACCGGCTGTGGGGGCAGCTCAGATTCTAATCTGGTCCTACTCCTGTGTGTTCTTGCCTCCAGTGTCCACAGCTATCAGAACTAGTGCATTTTCTTTTCTGGGAGCTCTCCATGACCTTTTATACATTCCATAGACGCAGAGTCTGCCTAGTTGATCGTGTGGATTTAATCTGCAGCTTGAACAGCTGATGGGAAGGTTTTGGGCCTTCTTCCTTAGTCACACTGTCCCTGGGTTTCAACTGTGGTTTTATTTCCACCTCTGCATGTGGGTCATTCACTGGGGTTTACTCCTGAGGCTGCCCTGGAGGACTTGGGTTTGCACCTGTGAGGGCCAGGTGTGGAGGTGGTGCGGCTGCTTGGGTCACAGGGGTTCTGGCAGCACCAGGTACTCAGGGGAGTTGGCGGCTAGGGCAGCAGGAAATACAGTGCTCTAGAAGGGTGTGGCAACCAGCATTGGCCAATACACTCCAGTATTCTTGCTTGGAGAACCACCCCCCCTACACCCGCCGCCTGACAGAGAAGCCTGGCAGATCACAGTCTACAGGGTCGCAGAGTCAGACACTACTGAAGTGATCCTATGCACATAGATGCAAGAGAGTTTTTGCCTGTGGCAGCTCTGCCCCAGTGAGAGTTGAGTGTGAAGGTGGTGCAGCTGCTTGGCTTGCGGGGACCCTGGCGGCGCCAAGTGTGCAGGGACACGGACTGCCTCTGCCGCAGGAGTTATGGCCTTATCAGAGTCTTTTTTCAGGCCTCTTGTAGCTGGTGATCAGAAGGCTTCTTTGGCCAGCCTTTCTCTGTAGCTCTGCCGTTCAAGCAATTAGAGGGCTCCCTTGCCTGTGGTCCTGTTGTTCGGCGCATCAGGCACATAAAGGGGCGCCCTGGGTGGGGTCCGGGTCTGTGGTTCACTGTGTCAGGCATTTGATGGGCCAGCCTCTCTATTGTTAAGCTGCCAATGCTGACGTGTGGGGGGAGAGAGGCTATGGTGATGGCTCAACCCGCTATGCATGACTCAGCAGTATCATCTTGCTTCCATGGCTGCCTGGCTTTCCTCCACAGGCATTTCCCACCACAATCTCCTCCCTCACACCCCCTCGATCTGTCTCTCCACCGTCAACAGCAGCCTTCACCCTGGGATTGCTCCACAATCCCTAAACTCAAGCTCCCAGCTGCTGCACCTTCCAAGGGATCTGTGTCCCTGTCTGGGGTACGTGTGGCTGCAGCAAGGACTGTCTGAGTCTCATTCCATTTAGGCTGCCATAGATGAGCAGTTTCAAACTCTCAGCCTTAAATGTTTCTCCTCTGACTCAGACAATTGCCTTGACGTGGTGGTCGGACCCCTGCTTCAGTTCCCCCACCCACCGAGGGCAGGTCCAATCCTACTAACGCTCCTGTCTTTCCCCCTAGTTCCTTCATCCTACTGAGTTTTGTGTGGGTCTATATGTTCTTTTCCACTGTTCAGGTCCTCCTGTCCGCTCTCAGCTGGTGTTCTGCATGCACTTCTGTGTCTGAAGGTGTATTCCTGATGTATCTGAGGAGAGAGATGTACTCCACGTCCACCTAGTCCTCCACCATCTTGTTCTCCCCCCACGCCCACTTCATATTCTTGCCTGGATAATTCCATGGACAGAGGAGCCTGGTGGGCTGCAGTCCATGAGGTCACAAAGAACTGGACCTGACTGAGCACCTAACACTTTCACTCCCTTTCTAAGCGGGATTTCTGGGAAGCAAGGCATCCCTTTCTCTCTCTCTCCCCGGTGCCTAGCACAGCAGCATTCTATCCATTTGTTTAGAGGACATTTCCCCAGCAGCCAGGGGGCTGTGTCTCTCCTTGTCAGGATTCCTCGTCTATCAGACTGACGGTGACGACAGGTCCACTGTGACTGCCATCGTGTGGCACGGCACCCTCACCTGGTAAACAGCCGCTCCACAAATCAACAGCCTTCCTCCTAATGGGAGTTCTCCTAGTGGGAGCCATCTGTTTCGGTTGGGATCTTGACTGATATTTATAACTTTATAAAATATGTTTATAAGTACAGTTTATATAATGTCATTATAAATATGTTTCTTGGGTTTCATAGCTTAATATTTCATTACTACACTGGTACAATTTTTCTTCTGAAAAGTGATGGATTGTGGTAAAAAATCCACCTGCCAATGCAGAAGACACAAGAGACACAGGTTCGATCCCTGGGTCAGGAATATCCCCCTGGAGTAGAAAATGGCTACCCACTCCGGTATTCTTGCCTGGATAATTCCATGGATAGAGGAGCTTGGCAGGTTACAGTCCATGGGGTCACGAAAAGTCGGACACGGCTGAGCATGTGCACA
>NW_011495047.1:10910618-10910894 GCF_000754665.1 Bison bison bison | reverse complement strand
GCATGTGCACACATGCACGCACACACATGGCGGGTGGGGCCTGTGATCATACATTGGCATCTTGGAGAAAATAGAGGATGAGAAGCCACTTGGTCTTTAAAGGGGATGCTAACCCCTGCCCCGGGCACAGGCAGCCCTGCTTCTTGGCTGGTGAGCAGCTTGTACTGGAACCCACTAAGCAAGGGCAGAGCCACATGCAGTCTCTGGTTTGACAGAGGACTGGGCACCCAGTGGCTGGCTGGCTGAGCGCAGGCAACCCCATCCAGGGTCTGTGGG
>NW_011495047.1:10907692-10910518 GCF_000754665.1 Bison bison bison | reverse complement strand
AGAAGCAGGTCTGCTCAGCCGCAGTCATGGACTGTGCAGCCTGCAGGCAGTTTGCTTCCCTCTGAGGTCTCATCTGTGGGGGACCCACAGCCATCTGAACGGTGCTGACATCCTTGTTAAATATTTAAACTTCATTTGCTGGAGCAGCAGGGAAGATGCAATTAGATTTTACAGGAAAAGATGCTTCCGAGAGCTAGTTCGTGCTGCATCAGGGGACCCTGTACTCTCCCTTCCGTGGGGCAGCATCCTCCGGGAGCCTTTGATTCCTCTCAGACTAGGTTAACAGTTCGCTTGGGATGGGAGCCTGGCTGAAGGAGAGGCTGTGAGTCCTGATGGGGATGGGAAAGGGCTAGAGGAGGACCGGACCACATGCTAGACAGGACGGGAAGAGAAAGTGTTGAGCCTGCAGGACAGAGGATGAGATGTGTAGGAAAATAGGTACTCGCATTTGGGCTGAATAGTAGTAGATACTTATCAGTGTTTTAAAATTCATAAAACACTCTCATATTCATTCTTATTGAATCAACAGAACTATGAGGTCAGATTACCAGTTGTAAACCCAATGAGCATAGAGTTTGGGGAAAATTTCCCCAGAGTCTCAAAGCTGGTCCTCCCATTCAAGTCTGATGACACCTCTCTCTGGGCCATAATATCAGACCCTCAGCCTCACAGGGTCCAACTCTGTCACATTCTCCAGCCACTGCTGTCACATTCTGCCTAGAAGTTCCTCTCACTCCTGACCCCTGCAGGCAAAGCTGGAAGCATGGGCACCAAGCAGTTGATGTCCAAATGGGCATCAGGGAAGAAGAAAACAAGGAGGAGCTATGACAGAAAAACTCACGTGAAGACAGAGACTGGAGTGATGTAGCCACAAGCCAAGGAACACCTGGAGTCACCAGGGCTCCTTAACTAACGAAAGAAGGGGGCCAGGAAATAAATGCTCTTCAACTTTGCCCCTGGGATGGATGATTCTGGGGATCCTGACATAGTTCCTAGAGTCTCAGGAAAGCACACTTTCATCATCCACGTCTGTGACCAGTTTGATGAATAACACATGCTTACCTTGGGATCCCTTCTTGTTGCTAAATCTGTTTCCTCACTCAACCTCTTGGACTCACTCCTACAACTGAATTGCCTACACATAAGCCCTTGCTTTAGGCTTCCATTTGAGTCTCCCGAGCTAGGACCATGGTAATTCCTTCTTCCACCGGTGCAAGTGGTAGGGTGGGAGCAGGACTGATATAGACGGTTTGCTAATTACTACCTACTCGCCCCTGACCCCCGCCCAGCCCGAGGCTGCTGTAACAAGTTGCTGCAAACTTGGTGGCCTAAAATAACAAATTTATTCTCATTAGTTCTGCAGGCCAGAAGTTCAAATCAAGGGCCACACTACTTCTGAAGCTATATACAGGACCCAGTATAGGGGGCCCAGGTTCGACCCCCGGGTTGGAAAGATCCCATGGAGAAGAGAATGGCTACCCACTCCAGTATTCTTGCCTGGAGAATCCCATGGACAGAGGAACCTGGTGGGCTATATACATAGGGTCACAAATAGTCAGACATGACTGAGAGACTGTTTCATTTTCAAATAAGGTTACATTTTCTCAGGTTCTGTGGGTTGGGATTTTGACATATTTGGGGGGCATTGTTTTCCCTATTATACAATGCTTTTGCAGAAAATGTGGGGATATATAGGCACCTTGAGCTGAGACTACACAGAAGAACTGTACAAAAAAGATCTTCATGACCCAGATAATCACGACGGTGTGATCACTCACCTAGAGCCAGACATTCTGGAATACGAAGTCAAGTGGGCCTTAGGAAGCATCACTATGAACAAAGCTAGTGGAGGTGATGGAATTCCAGTTGAGCCATTTCAAATCCTGAAAGATGATGCCGTGAAAGTGCTGCACTCAATATGCCAGCAAATTTGGAAAACTCAGCAGTGGCCACAGGACTAGAAAAGGTCAGTTTTCATTCCAATCCCAAAGAAAGGCGATGCCAAAGAATGCTTAAACTACCTCACAATTGCACTCATCTCACACACTAGTAATATATGAACCATGAACTTACAGATATTCAAGCTGGTTTTAGAAAAGGCAGAGGAACCAGAGATCAAATTGCCAACATCCGCTGGATCATTGAAAAAGCAAGAGAGTTCCAGAAAAACATCTATTTCTGCTTTATTGACTATGCCAAAGCCTTTGACTGTGTGGATCACAATAAACTGAGCAAAATTCTGAAGGAGATGGGAATACCAGACCACCTGACCTGCCTCTTGAGAAATCTGTATGCAGGTCAGGAAGCAACAGTTAGAACTGGACATAGAACAACAGACTGGTTCCAAATAGAAAAAGGAGTATGTCAAGGCTCTATATCGTCACCCTACTTATTTAACTTACATACAGAGTATATCAAGAGAAATGCTGGGCTGCAGGAAGCACAAGCTGGAATCAAGATTGCCAGGAGAAATATCAATAATGTCTCAGATATGCAGATGACACCACCCTTATGGCAGAAAGTGAAGAAGAACTAAAACGCCTCTTGATGAAAGTGAAAGGGGAGAGTGAAAAAGTTGGCTTAAAGCTCAATATTCAGAAAACTAAGATCATGGCATCAGGTCCCACCATTTCATGGGAAATAGATGGGGAAACAGTGGAAACAGTGGCTGACTCTATTTTTCTGGGCTCCAAAATCACCACAGATGGTGATTACAGCCATGAAATTAAAAGACGCTTACTCCTTGGAAGGAAAGTTATGACCAACCTAGATAGCATGTGAAAAGCAGAGACATTACTTTGCCAACAAAGGTCCATCTAGCCAAGG
>NW_011495047.1:10899509-10907563 GCF_000754665.1 Bison bison bison | reverse complement strand
GCTTTTGAACTGTGGTGTTGGAGAAGGCTCTTGAGAGTCCCTTGGACTGCAAGGAGATCAAACCAGTTCATCCTAAAGGAGATCAGTCCTGGGTGTTCATTGGAAGGACTGATGCTGAAGCTGAAGCTCCAATACTTTGGCCACCTGATGTGAAGAGCTGATTCATTGGAAAAGACCCTGATGTTGGGAAAGATTGAGGGCAGGAGGAGAAAGGGACAACAGAGGATGAGATGGTTGGGTGGCATCACCGACTCAATGGACATGGGTTTGAGTGGACTCTGGGAGTTGGTAATGGACAGGGAGGCCTGAAGTGCTGCGGTTCATGGGGTCCCAAAGAGTAGGACACGACTGAGCAACTGAACTGAGCTGAGAATCTCAGGATTTGAAAACCTAGAATAGAAGTCAGGCAAAGAGAAGGTGCAAGTGTAGAAAAAGAGCTAGAGGGAGAAGAGCCTAGTGGTACAGTGTGCAGTAGTGGCCAAAATGCAAGGCTGAGAAGCTAGATGTAACCAGTGTGTGGGTACCTCTCATGGTACCTAGGCAGGTTGTGTAAATCAGAACCAGGCCCCAACAAGCTGCCCCTTAAAACAAATTTCAAAGGTAACTAGATCTCATCCAGGTAACTTTGCACCTTCATGGAAGATGGAATGCACAGGTCTTGGAGTATAGCAGACTAGATCTGGTAATTCAAAATTATCTAGATCTCAATTAACTAGATCTCAAAATCCATGCTCTAAAGGAAGTACAAGTTTTCCAGGTTTGGTCCAGAGAAGAGTACAAGATTGAGAGGCTGCATGGAAGGAAAAGAAATGAATAGGCTCTATGTATTGGCTGTGTAGGCACTAGGCACTCAGATATCTGAGTCTAATTAAAAATGCTCAACAACTAGGTATTTTGAAAGTAATGAACACAGATTATAGGCACATCTGCTATGTACTCTATGCTGCTGCTGCTGCTAAGTCACTTCAGTCGTGTCCGACTCTGTGCGACCCCATAGACAGCAGCCCACCAGATTTCCCCATCCCTGGGATTCTCCAGGCAAGAACACTGGAGTGGGTTGCCATTTCCTTCTCCAATGCATGAAAGTGAAAAGTGAAAGTGAAGTTGGAAAATCATAAATGTTGCTTGTAGTAAAATCAACCTGAAAAAGCCACTATTATATTTAATGCTTGCAAAAATGAAGTTGCATTGTTTTTTAATTATATCTTATATTTTCATATGTCAAAGTACATCAGCATTTTTTCATGATGGTAGAACATTCTATTGTATAGAGCTACCATAATTTAATCACATTGCCAAGTATTTAAATTGTAATTTTGTGTATTTTTTCCTATTATAAGCAGTACAATGATTGCTTTTAAATACTTGTCTAATGACATTAATTTTCAAGAGTAGAATTTGCTAGGTTAAAAGGGTATGTGTATTTTTTTCCTTTCAAGCCTAATTTTCTTTTATCAGTCAGATGAGGTCTGAAGGTGTACAACCCAATAACTTTTGACAAAAGTGTACACCTACTCAAGACATAAATCATTTGACTCACCTAAGAAAGTTCCCTCAACATGCTCTTTTAGTAGTCAACCCCTAACCCTACCTTTCATAGGCAAACACTATTCTGATTTCTTTCCTATTAGCTTTGCCTCTCCTTGAACTTCTTAAATACGGAATCATACGGTTTCTCTTTTGTGTCCGACTTCTTTCAATGAACCTGTTTTTCAGATTCAGCCATAGTGTCTTATGCATCCACAGATCATTCTTTTTTACTTTTATATTTATGCATTTATTGTAATTTTTATTTCACTGTAGAAAAAAATGCTGTAATTTGTCTTCTGCTGATTTAATATCATTGTTATTTTCAAAAAGATTTATTTACTTGGAGCTGCACCGGGTCTTTGTTGCTGCTCATGAGCATTCTCCAGCTGCAGAGCGGGGGCTCCTCCCGGGCTTCTCACTGCAGCGGCTTCTCTTGCTGTGGAGCATGGGCTCTAGATGCGTGGGCTCAGTGGTTGTTGCACACGGGCTTAGCTGCCCCACAGCACGTGGAATCTTCCTGGACCAGGGATTGAACATGTGTCCCCTGCACTGGCAGGTGGGATTCTAAGCCACCGGATCAGCAGGGAAGCCCCATATTGTTGTTATTTTTATTGTACTGTATGACTATACAGTCAATCCTCCATGTATGTGGATTTTGCATCCACAGAGTCAACCAACTTTGGTTTGAAAATTTTTGGGAAAAAAAAAAAAAAAACAATTCCTGAAAGTCCTAAAAAGCAAAACTTGAAATTGTGTGCTGGCAACTATTTACATAGCTTTTACACTGTATTTGCAACTATTTACATAGCATTTATGTTGCATTAGGTATTAAAAGTAACCTGGAGAAGGCAATGGCACCCCACTCCAGTACTCTTGCCTGGAAAATCCCATGGATGGAGGAGCCTGGTAGGCTGCAGTCCATGGGGTCGGTAAGAGTCGTACGTGACTGAGTGACTTCACTTTCATGCATTGGAGAAGGAAATGGCAACCCACTCCAATGTTCTTGCCTGGAGAATCCCAGGGACGGGGGAGCCTGGTGGGCTGCTGTCTATGGCGTCGCAGAGTCGGACACGACTGAAGTGACTTAGCAGCAGCAGAGATGATTTAAAGTGAAGGATGTGCATGCATGTGTGCTCAGTCCTGTCTGACTCTGTGGCAACCTATGGACTGTAACCCACCAGGCTCCTCTGTCCATGGGATTTTTGCAGCAAGAATACTGGAGTTGGTTGCCATTTCCTTCTCCAGGGGATCTTTCTGACCCAGAGACTGAACCCACATCTCCTAGATTCTTTACCACTGAGTCAACTGGGAAGCTGGAGAGCGTGCATAGGTTATGTGCAAATATCACACCATTTTATAGAAGGATTTTGAGCATCCATAGATGTTGGTATGCATGGGGCTTGTGGGACCAGTCTCCCCACAGATACCAAGGGATGACTGTACCACAGTCCCATAATTCTGATTTACAGAGAGGGTACAGGAAAATGGTTAAGTCCTAGAATGCCAGGGTCTAAAAGATCCCCACATCTTTGCCCCTGAAAAGTTGGAGATGATCTAATGCCCAAGGGGTTGGGGATTTTCTTGGTACAATTCTGTCAGGTCTCTGAGAGGCTCTGGAAGCTTTAGGTTAATCATCACTCATTTACGACTTCCTTCTGAGCAAGACAGGAAGTGGAAGAGAGGCTTGGGAAGATGTAAGGGTTCAGCTTTTGGATAATAGTGTTTCTCCCTGCCTGGTAATTTAACAACTCCAATACTCCCAGGGGCAGTAACTCTGGAGGAGGTCGGTTAATTACTGCCAGACTGCAGAATAAAATTTCCCCAAGACCCCCGTTTTCTGAGCTGCACTTCATACCAATTAAAAGTTTAATCCAGTGGGACTCTTTCCTGGCAAATTAACATCGTGGACTTTGATGAAGTGATGCTTTTAATAGACTATGGTATTTTGGTGGACTTAAGTCACAGCTGTTGCTCCTCTCCCCAGTGAGGTTAGCAAGGCTAGGTCTGGGGGATTTGGGTCATTGGTACCAGGTGAACCAGAGCTGTGAAGGTGAAGGAGAGTGAAGTTTGGTTAGGAACAGTCCTTTCATTGGGCTCATTCATTTTTGACCAACCTATTTATGATCAGAAGCAGCTGACAGGAATTCAATTATTCTGTAGGAGTTCATTCAATCATTGGAGTTCTTATAATGCCAGACACTGGGGACAGGAAGATAAATATGACTGTTTCTATCTCCAGGAGCTAAGAGTTCAGAGGGAAAAAGACCTCAAACACCCTCCTACCCCCATATACACATGTTCACACCCCAAATCACGCCCCACTGCCAGATTTCATAGTTATGCCTATGAATCAAAGCTTTATATCTAGAATGTTCTGGTTAAAAATCTACTACAATGGACACATTCTAAGTGTCACTCTGTTTTTCTCCTGGGAATTTTAACAAGTACTATGGTATACCTAGCTTCTCTCATGGCTCAATGGTAAAGAATCCGCCCGCCAAAGCAGGAGACTTTGGTTCAATCCCTGGGTAGGGAAGATCCCTTTGAGAAGGAAAGGGCAGCCCACTCCAGTATTCTTGCCACAAAAATCCTATGGACAGAGGAGCCTGGAGGGCTACAGTCCATGGGATCCCAAAAAGAATTTAACATGACTTAGCAACTAAACAACAATGGTATACCTGCTCTTACCAGCACTGGGGGGTAGAGAGTACAGAAGCAAGGGGAACTCTGCTTAAGAGTCACTATCCTTTTAGTCTGGAGGATGGCCTCTTAAAATCTAGAATATTGGATTGCCTTAACTTCAGATGGGGACCTATCTCCAAATTATTTCTGGGCTCCTCTAAGTACAATCAGATACCAGGAGATTGGGTTGATAATTAGATTGGAAGAGCTCATAGAATTCCGGTTGTCAGACTTTATATCATTTTTAATAGCAGCGTCCATTTTCCAAATCAAAAATCAGACTCGGGTCTAAAGTCATATGTTTCCTGCTGCTACAACTTCATCCCATTCCTTCCCATCTTAAGGCTGGTGCAGGGACTTCCCTGGTGGTCCAGTGGTCAAGACTTCATGCTTCTACTGCAGGGGCCACGGGTTTGACCCCTGGTCAGGAAGCTAAGATCCCTCATGCTACATAGCGCAGCTGACACAGAAAAAGACTGTAATGAAATGGAGCCATGGACACTACCTCCCTCACTGATAATAAGGTTGTGGTGGGGATTGCTACCTAGTTAGTTGTCCTTCATTGAGGAGCTGTTGAGGTTCTTAATAAGTCCTTAGAGGGGTCTGCTCAGCTCAGGGACCTTGGGAAATTCTCACTCTTGCCAACAGAAAAATCAAGGGTGTGTGAGTGCCCTGCACTTCCTCAAGCTAAGCTCTCCACCTTTTCTGTAGCAGATGCCCACATGGACACATAAGTCAGGCTGGATCCAAAAAGTGTGGAACAAATGACCATAAGTACCCTTCATTCCCAAATCCTCACCGTGGGTATAGATCTGTCAAGGGAGTTTTTGCCTTTAAACGTCTTGCACAAATGTTGAAATGCATGGTAAACATTCCTGCTCTATCCTAGACTGCTTTCCCTATCCCCGCTTGAATTCATGCAGACCTTTATTTAACACAACACCTTCCCCGTGTCTCCCGTCCTTCTTTTCATGGCTAATTGCTACCCCTTCTTTAAGGCTTAAGTCTTCCAGACTTCTGGGAGGACTAATACCTCCACAGCAGGGCTGCATAGCAAAGAGTACCACTGTTATTGATTTCACTAAGAGCACTTGTACACGCCCATGTGTGTCCATGTGACATGATTTGGTCAGTGAAACCTGATGTGCCACTTCAGGGTAGAAGCATTGCAGTCCCTGTGGTTGATACACCATTCTCTCCGGTTCCCCTGAAACCTCAGTTAATAGTGGAAGCAGGCGTCGATGTGGAAGTTCAGAGTCACACGAGAGCGCGCTACTCTGGATGGTCCCACCAGAGGAGATTTCAGCATGAGTGAGAAATGAACTTCTGTTGCTTAGAGACCCTACGATTTCAGAGCTGTTTGTTACTACAGCATAACATAGCATATCCTGCCTACTACGTGGCGTGCACGTGCCCAATCACTGAGTTGTGTCCTGCTCTTTGCAATCCCATGGACCTTAGCCCGCCAGGCTCCTCTGTCCATGGGGTTTTCCAGGCAAGAATATTGGAGTGGGGTGCCATTTCCTACCCCAGGGGATCTTCCTGACCCAGGGATCAAAACTGTGTCTCCTGCATCAACAGGCAAATTCTTTACCAGTGCACCACCTAGGAAGCCTCTATTATGTAGTATCAGACTCCAAATATTCTAAGCAGGTATCAACAGCTCATTGTCTTACTTCCTGTGGCTGCCACTTTGAGTTGCCCATTCATGTTTTTATTTCCCAAAGCACCGCAAGCCTGCTGTATCTGTTACAAATTTTGAAAGCTCAGTCACTTAATACATTAATGTTTTAACTGGTGCTCACATCAAATACAGTATAGATTGAGACAGCACTCTAAGTCTTAGAGCTGAACCATCTGAAACACTTGGTCTTCAGCATTACTGTGGCTGGAGAAGAGAACGAAGAGGAAAAAGCATCAGATGTTTATATCAGCACATATTAGATCCATTCATTCCATTGGCCAGAAATTGTCCCAACCTAATTGCAAGGGAGGTTGAGAATATGAGGAGCACACGGACTATTTGGTGGAAGCCCGCTGTCTCTAGTTCACCCACTGTCTGTCCTGGTAGAATCCCACGGTCTCTAGTGCAGCCACTATCCACCCTGGTGGAAGCTCAGTCTCTAGTTCACCCATTATCCATCCTTTGCTGAAAAGTTGGGGGTTCAGGATGAGGGATTACACCCCTGCAAAGCTGGAAGCAAAATGTTAAAATCCTTCTTGAAATCCTCAGCTAGCCCCATTCCAGGAATTTCTTCATGTTCCCTTGGAACCCATCTGCTAACGTCTCCTGTAAATATCCTCTCCTTCCCAATGAACTTCACTGGATGCTCTCTCCTCATCCCACATGGTATCTATTTAGCTTTCTCAAAGTCTTTGCAAAGAAGGGAGGTACCGATTCTCTTGCCTAAATGGAACCATCTGTCACAGTCTCCACTCAAAGCAGAGCAAGACTCTGTGGGGCGCTCTGGGGGAACTGAAGCCCTTCTGTGTCCCTCATTTCTTGTTCCTAGGAAAAAAGCTGCCAGCTTCCTAGACCTTAAGGCCCAAATGGTAGATCCACCCTTTGGTTGGATTGCTTACCAATTAGGAGAACAACAGTGCAGGATGGGGCTGATCTTGTTCCTTCTTGGGGGATGTGAATAACAATTTGATACACACTTGAGTTCTTCTACAGGAACTAAGGCCCCACTCAGGTGGAGGAAGGTGACTTCAGGTTTAGCACAATCCCAGATGGGTTGAAAGCAGAAGGCTTTTTTGAGATTCCTGGAACACTCCCCTGTTACCAATCAGTCAGAGGAGGGTTACACACTCTGCAGTCCTATAAACACTTCCTCCCTGAAATCCACCAGGTCTTCTGAGGATGAGTCACTGATTCTCCTCATTTATTGGGCCCCCAGTAAACCGTTCTCTGATCCAAACTCCAACGTTTCAGTTTGCTTGGCCTCCTGTGCATCGGGCACATGAGCTTGGGTTCGACAACACCCTCTTAGATTAATAAATCACAGAACATTTAAAATTGATTTTTCCAAAGTTGAATTAGATCAAATTCTCCAACAAAATCCTCTCTTACTAGTTGTTTCGAAATCAAAGGGAATTGATAGAGAGTTTGGCTTTTCCTTTAGAGCAGGTGTTAATAAACTCTGTCAGTCTCAATGCAGTCTCAAACTACTCATCTGTTTTTGTATTTTTATTAGAACATGGCCACAGCCATTCTTCTATGTATTGCTGTGGCTGCATTTGGGCCACGATGTTATGATGAATATTTGAGACACAGACCAATTATCTGGCTCTTTAAGAAAAAATTTGTTGATCCTTAGAATAAACTCAAGGGAGTGTTTTCTTTGTATATACCTGACTTATTTTTTGCTTTTTTCGCTTCTCTTCTCTTCACAGCTATTTGTAAGGCCTCCCTGGACAGTTATTTTGCTTTTTTGCCATTTCTTTTCCATGGGAATGGTCTTGATCCCTGTCTCCATTACAATGTTGGAGAAGACTCTTGAGAGTCCCTTGGACTGCAAGGAGATCCAACCAGTCCATTCTGAAGGAGATCAGCCCTGGGATTTCTTTGGAAGGAATGATGCTAAAGCTGAAACTCCAGTAATTTGGCCACCTCATGTGAAGAGTTGACTCATTAGAAAAGACTCTGATGCTGGGAGGGGTCAGGGGCAGGAGGAGAAGGGGATGACAGAGGATGAGATGGCTGGATGGCATCACCGAGTCCATGGATGTGAGTTTGAGTGAACTCCGGGAGTTGGTGATGGACAGGGAGGCCTGGTGTGCTGCGATTCATGGGGTCGCAAACAGCTGGACATGACTGGGCGACTGAACTGACTGACTGA
>NW_011495047.1:10898928-10899409 GCF_000754665.1 Bison bison bison | reverse complement strand
TCCAGAGTTTTCCTTGTACAGATCATTTGCTTCTCCTCTGCTCCTTCATCACTCCATCATTAATCCCTACATCAGTTTTACGCAGAAGGGGAGACTGAGCTCACAGAACAGGCCTGTCACGTGGCCTAGAAGACCACAGTCTCCTCCTCAAAGCGTGAAATTCTTAATGTCCCTGGTGTACTGTATCCATGGACAGGAGTGGGAGGGACAAGGGAAGTAGAGAGAACCCATCATCACTTTGAAACCCCAGCCCCAGTGCCCTGAGGCCTCCCAGGAAATCTTCTGCCTGAACTCCCACCTCACCTCCACCCAGAAGAAATGGACTTTGTTACAGACTGAGTTTTACTTCTTTTCAGGTGGGGCAGCCAGAGTGCTTTCTGGGATTTGTACCTAGAGGATTAGTTACTCACTTTGTCAACAGTGTTGACAACAATAAGCAGAATCAGGGCAGGCGCAGCGCGGCCTGGCGCGCCTAGCGCGG
>NW_011495047.1:10895191-10898828 GCF_000754665.1 Bison bison bison | reverse complement strand
GGCTGGATGGCATCACCGAGTCCATGGATGTGAGTTTGAGTGAACTCCGGGAGTTGGTGATGGACAGGGAGGCCTGGTGTGCTGCGATTCATGGGGTCGCAAACAGCTGGACATGACTGGGCGACTGAACTGACTGACTGAACTAACTGACTTATTCTTGAAACTCTCTAAAACCCCACCCCGTGTAGCCCCCCTGCAAACTCCCTTCTCACTGCCTTTCATGTTTATTGTGACTGCGACCAGGAGGCTTCCATCTCTCCAGGCCTTGCTCATGAAAGGTACCCAAGACATTTGTTGAATGCCTGAGCTTTAACATTATCTCATCAAGGTCTGGCCTGCAAAAGTAGTTGATTTCCCTTTTCTTTTTTTTCATGGAAATAGAGACACGTGGGAACCACTGGTAATGAAGACTGCTTAGAAGGATGCTTTCAGATGGGAATGGGTTACCAGTGAACTGAATAGTTTCCTGCAGCCCCGAGGACAGCAGCTAAAATGCCCCAGCCAGGGGCCTTCAGTGACCACAGTACAATGATCATTTTCTGTGAATTCCTTGATGTGTAAAAGGGATGGGAAGGCTGACTTAGAACTGAACACAGGAGCCAGGGACATGCCAACACCCCGATCTAACTAGGGTACCCTGATGGCCCCAGAGCCATTCTGAGCTGAAAGCTCCTCTTTCACAAATGAGGGAGGTCTGGACTGATAAGAACCAAAGGAATTGGACCCCTATGGAAGGGAAGGCTGAGAGAGAAAGGAGGATAACCTGGAAGATGAAAGAAACCCGTCCCTTTTTGCAAACTTGGCTGCCATCTCTACCTCCAAACAAAGTATAATGACCAAACAGGTCATTTGGGTTTTTCTGTAATGTCTTATGGAAAAACCTAAAAGAACTTTTTGGCCAACCCAGTAGTTCATTGAGACAGGCCCTTCCCTGAGCTCTACCTAAGCCTCCACATGTCAGGGCTGTAATTACTTCTCTTTTTCACAGGCCTTGACATTCATAGAGCCCCGCTTTCTGAGCTCAACTCCAATAGCCCAGACAGCCCCCTGGGGTTCCTTTACTTGTTCAAACATGCATTTTCTGAACACAAATGCATATCACATTTAATTAAAACATATTGCCTATCACCAGGGAATAAGGATGAATAAGACAGTCCTTCCTAGAGGAAGTGCACAGTTTTACATTGAAGTTTGCAAACTGGTCCAGCTCCCTGGTGCTGGATGATTTGCTCACCCCTGGATAAACTCTGCAGAGCTTCACTATAACCCCCACCCCTCCATCAAAAGGACCACAGGAGGGAATGGATGCTAAAGACTTGCTGTGTGACCCTGGTCATCTATACCTGGTCCATACACCTTTCTCTGGCGTCAAGTGGTAACGGCCTTTGTCTCTCTTCACAATGTACTCACGTCCTGAGAGGTATACCCTTAGCAAAGCTGATCTTTCTCTTTTCCCCACAACAAGACTTGCTCTGAAATTTAAATTGGGGAGGAAGTTTTGAAAAGAACATCCCCAAACAAAAAAATAAATTAAAAAAAAAAACCAAAAAAAACAGACTTCCCTGGAGTTAAGACTCCGCCTGCTAATGCAGGGGACATAGGTTCAGTCCTGGTATGGGAAGATCCCACAAGCCTAGGGACAACTAAGCCCGAACACTCCGACTATTGAGCCCATGCTCTAGAGCATCCTGTGCTTTGCAACAAGAGAAACTGTTGCAATGAGAAGCCTGCACACGGCAACCAAAGGTAGCCCCCACTCACGACGACTAGAGAAAACCCACACAAAAGGGAGAGCCAGCAGAGTCAAAAATAAATGAACCCCCTCCCTACACACACACACAGACAGAAGTCACGGGAGCCCGATTATCCAGGTGGGGAAATTGGAGGACTTGCAGGACCCCAAGCGTGCAGAACCGAGTGCACTCTCAGCAACCTCCCTGTGCTCCTCCTGCCTTTGTCCCTTTCCTCTCCATGATGCCACCTGAAGTGCCACTTTCTATTAGAAGTCTCCTAGATGCGTTGGAGAAGGAAATGGCAACCCACTCCAGTGTTCTTGCCTGGAGAATCCCAGGGACGGTGGAGCCTGGTGAGCTGCCGTCTATGAGGTCGCACAGAGTCGGACACGACTGAAGCGACTTAGCAGCAGCAGCAGCCACGCATGGAAGGTAGAGGGGGCACTTCTCAGTACCTGTGAAAGCAGGAAAGCAAGGAACCGATGGACGTTTCTGGTGCCTTTGGATATAACTTGATACGCTGGTAGCCAATTATTTACAAACGATGTTTACTTGTAAAGGACTGGACACTTTCAGATGGACAGTCCAGAGTTTTCCTTGTACAGATCATTTGCTTCTCCTCTGCTCCTTCATCACTCCATCATTAATCCCTACATCAGTTTTACGCAGAAGGGGAGACTGAGCTCACAGAACAGGCCTGTCACGTGGCCTAGAAGACCACAGTCTCCTCCTCAAAGCGTGAAATTCTTAATGTCCCTGGTGTACTGTATCCATGGACAGGAGTGGGAGGGACAAGGGAAGTAGAGAGAACCCATCATCACTTTGAAACCCCAGCCCCAGTGCCCTGAGGCCTCCCAGGAAATCTTCTGCCTGAACTCCCACCTCACCTCCACCCAGAAGAAATGGACTTTGTTACAGACTGAGTTTTACTTCTTTTCAGGTGGGGCAGCCAGAGTGCTTTCTGGGATTTGTACCTAGAGGATTAGTTACTCACTTTGTCAACAGTGTTGACAACAATAAGCAGAATCACTATTAATGTTAGAGGATGGAGGCTCAAGAAGTGGATGCCTTTTGTATGAAAAGATCAGTAGAGTTAAAATACTTCGATAAGAACTTCCAAGCCCTTCTTCCATGCAGCTGCCTCAGTCTCCCTCAACTCTTCCCAGCTGTCTGTGACTTCCCTTTGGCAAAACAATGCATTTAAAGTTAGGCATAAATTTGCCAATTCTTCAGTCGACAAGAAAAAGAAGCCCCCTCTAGCCACCCCCACCCCCAATTTTGTGGGCATGGGGAGAGGCAGTAGTACTGTCTGGACACTAGAAGAAAAGTTCTCCTGAAGGATGCAGTGGCAGACATCCACACAGCAGCTCCCTGCAAAGGGACTATACATGGTACAGATGCTAAAGACTCACCTTAAATACCTAGAAGAGTCCTTATACCTTTCTGGGATGGGTTAATGGGCATTTTTCAGGGGAATTCATCGTAATTGCATCCCTCCTACCATCTTGTTGCAGCTTCTTCGTCTTTGGACATGGGATATCTTTTTTTGGTGGATTCCAGTGTCGTCCTGTTGATGATTGTTCAACACCTAGTCACAGTTTTGGTCTTCAGGGGGATTTATATCAGAAAACTCTTGAGGCATTCTGACTAGTCTGATTAGCCTTAGTTAGTTAGGATTTTCGGATATGGTAGTCTTATTTTATCAATGAAAATTGGGCAAGACAATTCTACTTTCAAACCGAAGTCACACACCGACTAAGACGGCAAGATCAGACAATGGAATCAGTGGTCTGAGCTGAGTCTAAGACTTCAGGATACCCCAAGTTGAAGTGCCCAGTGTCTTAGGTTGGATCCTGTCCAGGAAATAAAATCCTACGTGCTGAGGGGCAACGGAGCCCACGCAC
>NW_011495047.1:10880847-10895091 GCF_000754665.1 Bison bison bison | reverse complement strand
GACTGAGCCCACGCACCGCAACTACTGAAGCTTGCGTTCCGCAACCAGAGAAGTCACCGCACTGAGAAGACTGCATACCGCAGCTAGAGAGTAGCCCGCGCTCAGCAACAAAGGCCCAGGGTAGCCAAAAACTAAAGAGATGAGAGGCCGTTATTTGGGAGGTGAGCCCAGGAAAACACTGGTAAGGGAGGGGAGAAGTGAGACAAAGAAGGGAAGGCAGTCAGTGAATGATGGACGATGCTACCAAGCTCAGCACCTCTCCAGGGCATTCAGAGAGCCCAGGCATCTCAGGCAGCCGGAGTGTTCATCCATCAGCTCCTGTTTGTCGGTCACTGGCTGAGGGTGCTCCCTGTGGTGCTGAATTCCTGCCCCTTCAAGCTGCCATGTGGCCGCTGTCAACAGCCAGAGAAAGTCCTCAGATGAAGAACCATAGGTGCAGCTGGAGTCGGACTTGAGTCTGCTGCAGTGTGAAGGCCAGGCGATGTGGGCAGGCCACCATCTGACCGAAATGGGCTCTCACATATGCCAGGCTCTGTAGCATCTGTTTAGAGGGCACTGCCGAGTGTATTTAAGAACCAGGATGCAGAGCCTTGGAACCCCTAGCCAGGTGATGTCTTGAGACTCAGAGCCTGGCGCTAGCTCCTGTGGGAATGGGCTCAGCTAAGGGGTCTTTGTGGGTGTCACCCAGGCACATGGCCTGCTATAAATGTGGGGGTTGAACATCTCTGTCTCCTCTGGAGCTGATTCTCACCAGAGGCCTCTGTCAAGGGTTGGCAAGTATTTTGTAAAGCGCTAAACATGTTAGGATTGAAGGGCCATCTGTTCTATTTGAACAATTCAATTCTTCCAATGTAGAAAACCTCTGCAGCCATAGCCAATTATGTAAGGAGTCCTGAGATCACCAGAATGAGTTGGTGATCCTCGTTAGAAGTGTGTACCAGCCGCCTTGGGAGCAGATCCTCCAGCCCCAGTCAAGCCTTCAGAGCTGCTGTGAACCAGAACCACCCAGCTTGGCTGCCTTGGATTCCTGATCCACAGAACCTGATACAATGTTAAGCTGCTAACTTTTAGAGTAACTTGCTGCACAGAGTGTGTATGTGCCCATTAACTCATTTCTGTCTGACTCTTTGTGACTCCATGGACTAGAGTCCACCAGGCTCCTCTGACCATGGGATTTTCCAGGCAAGAATACTGGAGTGGGTTGCTATGGCCTCCTCCAGGGGATCTTCTCCACTCAGGGATCAAACCTTCATCTCCTGTGTCTCCTGCATTGGCAGGCAGATTCTTCACCACTGAACCACCAGGGAAGAACTTGCTGTACAGCAGTAGATGACAAACACATGCACAGAGGAAAGAAGCAGACTTTCTGCCAATTCTTGGGAGTGAAATTTGATGGGGGCATAACTGAAATGAAGAGAAAAATGGGAGAACTTGGCCCTAGATATGTTCCTTGAGATGCATTCATCCTCTACCCACTGTGTCCTGGGAGGCTGATCTGTAAGGACTGACTCCATCACTGCTGTCTGGAGGGGCTCAGTCCGTAAGGAGCCTGGGCAGAATATCAGAGTAGGGGAGGGAGGTCGTTTCTCCTTGGCTGTGAAGAAGAGCCGTGATTTTTCTCTGGGACTCGTTCACCCTCCCCACCCCCAACCTCCAGGCCCAAGGTTGGTAACAGCTGCATGGCTTGTTACTGACCACTCCTGTGGTTCCTCTACCCTCACCCGCAGCTCTGAAATGAGCTCTTCTGGAAAGAAATCCTCACCGAAGGATCCCAACCTAAGCGAGACACCTGTTACCTATCGGGACCCCATGGACAGATGCAGAGGAGTAAGCCGCTACTGGGCTCTGACCTCAGCATCAAGAGCCTCACCCGGCTGGCAGCTCTCTGGGACAGTGCAGGGAGGGATCTGGGAATTGGTCCAAACTCTGCTGACAGGTGGGAATGAAACAGGAATGGCCTTAACATCTGTCAGCACTATGTCACCACCCCATTTGGATAAGCAAATATATTTAAATTTACATTTAATTGTAGGATAATTGCTTTACAATATTGTGTTGGTTTCTACCATACAATAGTGTGAATCAGTCATACATACACATATGTCCCCATCCCTCTTGAACCCCCTTCTCACCTCTCAGCCCATCCCATCCCTCTAGGTTGTCACAAAGCACGGGGTTGAGTGCCCTGTGTTATTCAGCAACTTCCCACTAGCTATCTATTTTAAATATGGTAATACATACATTTCAATGCTATTCTTCTCAATTCTTCCCACCCTCAATTTCCCCCGCTGTGTGCACAAGTCTGTTCTCTATGTCTGCATCTCTATTTCTACACTGCAAATGGGTTCATCAGCACCATTCTTCTAGATTCAATAAATAGGCACTAATATACAATTTTTTTTCTGACTTCACTCTATATAACAGGCTCTAATTTCATCCACCTCACTAGAGCAGACTCATATTCAATCCTTTTGATGGCTGAGTAATATTCCACCCTATATATGTACCGCAACTTCTTTATCCATTCATCTGAGAGTTAGCAGAACTGCAGCATTTCCTGGAGGGGAGAATGCTTCCCTTTTCTTGGTTTGTTTTCTCTTTTACAATCACCTAGGATAGTGGTCCTGGAGCTGGGGGAGCTGGAGAAGTTTGTCCTTTATCCACGAGTGCGTCTGACCAGCTCCCAGCTCCCGTTGACCCCTGTTCTTGAGTGTTGAGATCAGGGGAGCCCTGCTTGCCCTGCTGTTTGACCCAGCGCCCAAGGAATGGCCAGGTTGATATCAGGAGCAGTGGTGGTCAGGATTCCTATAGAGGTAGATGGACATGTAGGTTGTGATAAGCAATATTTTAAGCTGTGCCAAGAGCCCCTAACAGTGGGATATGCCCTAAGAGTAGTGTATGGCACAGCCAACTGCAAGGAAAGAGCAGCTCTTAGGACAAAGCCCAGGCAAGGTTCAGGTCACAGAGCCTTGAGAACCCCAGCCAAGTAGGATCCTGAGACTCTAGGGAGCTTGGACTCAGCACCTGTGGGGATGGGCTTCTCTCAGTCCAGACGGCATCTTGGGGATTTCTAATCACCCAGGCACTCCCCTAGCTGCCTTCCTGCCTGGAACTGGGCAAAAGAAGCAGGCAATATGGCCTTGCCTGTCCAGACGTCATCTCAAGGAGACAAGGAACAGGGCAGTCAAGTGGCTGCAGCTGGGGCCAGGTGGGGACGGATGCAAACGGGTCTGGGGTCTAGTTTCACACAGCTCAGCCTCCAGCCTGGCACTCACAGCTGGAGGAAGGCAGGCAGAGCACCTCTAGAGGAATCCTGACCACCACTGCTCCTGATATCAGCTTGGCCATTCCTTGGCCTCTGGGTCAGACAGCAGGGCAAGCAGGGCTCCCCTGCTCTCAACACTCAAGAGCAGGAGTCAACGGGAGCTGGGAGCTGGTCAGAAGCACTCGTGGGTAAAGGACAAACTTCTCTAGCTCCCCCAGCTCCAAGGACCACCATCCTAGAAAACCAACCAAAAGAAGGGAAGCGTTCTCCCCGCCAGGAAGTGCTGCAGTTCCGCTCTCAATTAATTACCGATGTTTATCTAATTACCTAGTTCCTTAACACTGTAATCTATAATCTGTAATCTGTAATCACTAGCTCTCTGTCCAAGAAGGATTCCCATGGGCCTCAGTCCTGCTGTCTCAGTCTGAGTCTGGCTGTTTCTGGAAGGAGGGAAGATGGGAAGGCAGCAGAAGAGGCTACGAGCTTGATTCTGGCCCATCCCTTCAAAGCCAACTTCAAGTAGCACCTTGATTCAGATCTATGTCAGGAGGAACTGAGGGGACCCACGACAAAACCCCACTCTCTTGTGAAAGCAGCAGGGACCCCACCTGCACCCTCCCCGGGGATTCAGGAGGTGTCCTCTTGGCTTCCATAGCCTGGAGCCAGAACAGAATTGGCAAAGAGCAGCCTCCTGGGAAAGAGTCTTAGAGCGGGGATCTGGGTGGTACATCTGCATATCAAGGAGGGACTTGAGGCCATGTCTTTCCAGGGAAGTTTGTGCCCAGTGACAGCAGGTATCGGTATAATGCCCTGGTCGTTTTGGCCCCAAACTGATGGGCTCCAGTGTGCCCTGCTGGGTGGCTACAGGCTTTACGTTGGCTTCACAGCTCTTCCTCTGCCCCACCCTGCTTCCTTTCTTTTCTTCTTAGTTGCTGATCCCTAACAAAGTTGCACGCATTATGGAGAAACGATATACAGAGGAGATAGATATTCATAGTCCATCCTTGAAGGAGCTCCATCTATGGTAGATGGGATCCAGAGCAGGATTCAAAAGGCTATTTAAATGAAGGGAGATCTAGATGAAATGCAGAATCATTCAAACAGGCCATGGAGGTGGGGTGGGGCGGGGGGTGGTGGTTAGGGAAAAGTGGTATAGCAGCGAAAATTGTGACTCTGCCCTTAAGTTCACTTCAGTCGAACAGTTCCCTGTCTTTAGCCCGAGGTGCACAGGTCATCCCCACCACCCCTCCAGACTGAGAACAGCCTGCCCCACCTGCTGTGCTCCCAAGGACAAAGGACATTTGCCTCCGTGGGCCATCAGCCAGCTCCCTTCACTGGGACCCCAACCCGACTCAGACGGGTCCTCAGAAGCCTCCTGCTCTCTCAGGGAGGATGCGTCACTGAACTGCTTAATCACTTCACTCAGAGCTGCATCATTTAACATCATTGCGGCAGTTTCCTCGACAGCATACAGGGGCGTAGCACACAGGGCTGACATCCACGCACACCCCTGGAGACAGTGTCAGCCACGTGTAGGTTCCCACACAGCTGGTGGGGACCAGACGATGGGGACGGGATGCGGAGGTGAGCCCACCTTCCAATTGCTACGCACATCCTCTGACTGCCTGGGCTCCCTCAGATCAAAGGGCACCAAGCTCACTTTAACTCCACACTTTAAGGGGAGGAATAGAGTAGTAAGAACACAGGAATGGGAGGTGAGTATCAATTATTGGCTACTTGTGGGTTATTCTGTGTTTACCCCAAAGTGATATTCTGCTTTGCTGTGCCTGTGGGTGGCTAGCCTGTGGGGACTGTGACACCCGTCTTGCTTGATGCTACAGGTTGAAATGGAGTTTGGGATGCAAGGTCTTACTAGGTATCAACACCTGTGAGAGGGAGGGAAGGAAGCTGGACTAAAACAGAAATCAAATTGTAATGCACACCCAGTGACCTCTGGCCAGCCTTACAGGGACCTCTGAAGTCTTGCTTAGCTATGCCATCCTCACAGGGCACATTGAACAGGACTTTCTACCTCGCTGAGTCACTGGCTAGGGGCTGCTGCGGGTCAGCATGACCTTGAATGATGGCTGTCTGCTCCTGGGCAGCAAGATAGGCCTTGAAAGGGAACACATCTCTGTCTCCCATACCTTCCATCTGACGTTCAGTGCTTTCAGCCCATGGAAGGCACCTACAGAGGAGGGCCAGAGTGGGAGGAATGAGGCTGCAGAGTTTATTCCCCAGGCTTCCTAATGCACCATCATCTCTGGAGGGACCGAATCCCTCTACCAAAAGCCACAGCTCTTATTGGGCTGTTGGGGCCACTATGAGGAAAGCAAGAGAGACTCCATCTTGAAGCCTGTCATCCATCTTAAAGACAGGATGTGAACTGGGCCTGAACTCTGCCCAAGAACGAGCAAACCATTGCTAACAAAAACCAGGTCTCCTGGAGACTTCCCTCCCTAGAGATGACAAATGGAGACTGGAGTCGAGGTCAGGCTCCCCCTGTTGGGTTAACCATGGAGACATCCCCTCGTCATGTATAATCATTGTTCCCCACTTTAACCTTAATTGCTTGTTCTACTTGCCAGCACCTGCTTGGTGTAAAACTCAAACATATACATCAAAGACGTTGCTAACGCATAACCAGTCATGTAGTGAGGGGTATAAAACTCAGCCTCTCAGAAACATCAGGGTCCCTGTTGGGAACTGATTCTCCTTGAAGCCGCTGGCGTGATAAACTGTACTCACCGTCTTGAGTGTCTTCCAAGGTTTGAGTTGTGACTCTGGATTCCACAACAGGGCTACCTTGGACTAGGTTCCAGTAACAACCTCCTCTCCACACCCCACCAGGCGCTGTGGTGGTTACAGTTCTCTGTCTATACACCCTTGCTGTTTCCCTATTATTTTGTTAGTTTCCTCAACCCTTCCTCTCTTTAAAAGAGATCCCTTTATGACCACTCTGTAGTTACATTCATGTAGGATGCCATTTCCTTCCTGCCAGGATCTGACTGGACCAGTAATCCAGGGATTCTCTTCATGCTGGTTCTCCTGTCCCATGTTCCTTTGTAACATCTAAGATACTATACTATCCTATAGTATACCTCTCTATATAATATACCTCTGTAGTATAGTACCTCTATATATAGTACATAGCATACTATACCTCTGGAGATAGGAGATAGATGGACCCCAGGCTGAGCAGCTGCAACCTGTCTCCTGACACTTTGAGATAAATATTAGCAGAAGCATTGGGCTCTGATTGGATAAAAGACAAAGCACCCACATTTTTCCCATTCTTGTGGTCAAGGGGATTTCCTAGCCCACACACGCACAGGGAAGGCCCTCAGTCTAGGGAAGGGGACCAAGGGAGAGACAGACACCAGTCAGCTGCCCAGAAACCCTCAAGCTGGAGTCCGTCTTGGCTGAGGGATGCACACGCCCACCAGGAAGGACCCTGGGTCAGGTCAAATACAGCCACAAGCAGGCTGACTGGCCAGAGACAGCCTGGAAGCCTGCCTCCGTTAAGTGATCTAAGCCGCCCAAGTTGGGCGCAGCTCGCTGTGTTCACCCCTGTGCTCCTCTACACGTACTTTGCTTCTAGTAAATGCTTTGTCTATTTCATAATCTTGGTCTCTGATTTTTTATTTTTTTCCAAAGAAGACAAGGATTGAGGTTCTGCTTCTATTCGACTTGTAACTGGGAAGGGTTAATCTTGAATTTATCCCGATCTGCTTCTGCGACTTTAACCCTCACCTTGCCACTTTCGTTGTTGTAGGCAGGAGTAATGGCCTGCCTCAGAGAGATTACTTGAGCCACCCACCTGTGAAGGACTGTAAGGAAGTGAAACTAACACGTCCCCCTGCCTGTGGCTTGCCATTCTAGGGGACATTTGTGAGGACTGAATAGTCTTTGTTTCCTCACGCCCCCTACCCTCCCCGCATCTCTGATCCATAGAAGTGCCTGGCAACCAGGCCCCGACAACAGGGTTATTTTGAGGCGCTAGCCTGCCATCTTCTTGGTCAGTCAGCTCCTGAATAAAGTGCTTCGGCTCAGATTCATTGTCCTCTCTTGCAGCTAGCAGAGCGAGCCTGGACTTGGTAACAGTCTTGCCCCCTACCCCTTACTCCAAACCAGTTTTTTAATCTCAATAATCTACATGCTGCTGTTTGTAGAGTTAAAAAACAAAAAAAGGCAACCCATACTTTAGATCTCAGTTACGGTTCCTAGAAAGAGATCCTGAGATGAAGACGGGGTACAAGTGATTCACTAAGAAAAGGTTACAAAGGGGATCGAAAAGAGTCTGGGAAGCAGAAAAGGGAGGGAATCAGAGTAGGTATATGACTCAGGCAAGGTCCCACATAAGACAGCAGCAGCCTGACCCCACGAGGGAGCTCGAACAGGAACTGTGCCTCCAAGTTTGATGGATATGGATCACCTTTGCCCTAGGGGGGAACAGCCATTGACTAGGGATTGCCCTAGGAAAGCAAACTCCAAGTTGCTGAGGGTCTCTTCCTGTAGATGAGGTAGTATCAGGCTTGAGGGCAGCCCTCCAAAAAAGTTAGTAGAGGTACAGACTATTGGAGGCAAAGGCTCAAAGCCAGGGAGAGATGGACAGAAATGGTGAAAATGGGTTGGAGTGACATGAACAAGATGGCAGAAGAGAAAGCACCAGTTTTTCATCCCCCCCTCCGTGGAAACAGTGAATAATAAGCAGGCCAAAGGAGCTTTACAAGAACCCTAGAACCAAGTTAAACTGCAGCAACCAACCTAACCAAGAAAAAGCTGCAGTCGTAACAGTAGAAAACTATCTGGGATTTTTGTTTGCAGTACTCTACCCTCTTTGTGGTCAGTCGGGAGGAAGCTGCCCAACTCCTGGGTCATACCCCAGGAAGGAAGGGAAAGAGTAGAACTTGCTTGCAATGTTCTGGTTTATCTGAGGGCTGCTTGAAGGATGGCTTCTGTCTCACTCGACTTGGAGCTCTGATGGAAAGGGCAGAATAGTCTGAGTATCAGGTTAGAGGCCCCTGAAACCAGTGGCAGTTACCACAAGGTGAGAGCTGCTGGGGGACTGCAGACACATGGGCTCCTGGGGGCAGGAGATTATGGGCAAAGGACTACAATAGAACATGAGGAGTCCCTTTGCAGGTGAGGTTTTCAGAGATCTGAAAACTTTTAAAGGCAACTGTGCATATAGAGAACTGAAGCACACATAGGAAGATGCATCACCAAAGAAGGTTTGAGAGAAACCTGAGCTGTTATATTGGACTGATAAGCAAAGTTTTTCTTACATATAACTCTGTAAAGACTGGGAGAAGTGTTTTTTCAAATGCCCAATTTCCAAGAAACAATTACAATGCATATGAAAAACAGGGAAACATGACCCATTTAAAGGAACAAAATAAATCTCTAAAAATTGACCCTAAAGAAAAACAGTCCTCTGAATTATCTGAATTACTTGAGGAAGACTTCAAAAACTCATCTTAAATATGTTCATGGGCTAAGTAATAATACACAACTAAACTAAATCAGGAAAATGATCTATGAACAAAATTAGAATATCAGAGATAGAAACTATCCAAAAACTATGGAAAAAAAGTTCTAGAGGTGAATTAGTGACTGAGGTGAAAATTATACTAGAGATTCAACAGCCGATTGAATAGGCACAAGAATCAAAGAACTTGAGTGATTTGAAGTTATTCTTTTGTTTCTCAGAGTCAAAAAAGAAAAGTGGCTGTTTCACAGTAGCAGAAACCCACTGTGAAACCTGAGGGCCTTATGGAACAATATCAAATGGGCCAGTATATGCATTATGGGACTCCCCGAAAAGAAAAGAATCAGAGAGCTTATCTGTAGTACTACGACCCTAAAACTTCCCAAGTTTGAGGAAAGAAATGGATATACAGTTACAGGAAGTTCAAACTCCAAGTAGGATAAAAAGGCACACACTGAGATGTTATCAAACTGCCCAAAGAATCTGAAAACAGCAAGACAAAAACAACTCATCACATAAAGAGAGCACCCATAGACTATCAGATTTTTCTGCAGAAAACTTACAGACCAGAAGGCAACAAGATAAAGTGCTGAGAGAAAAAATTGTCAGAATACTCTATCTGGCAAATCTGTCTTCAACAATGAGGAATAAATTCTTTCAGATAAAGAAGAGCTGAGGGAATTCATGACCACTAGACTGTCCTTGTGGAAACAGTTGAAGGAGTCCTTCAGGCCTAAAAGAAAGGACGGTAGACAGTAACTCGAAGTCACCTGAAAATATAGAGTTCTCTGATAAAGGTAAATGTATGGACAAGTATAAAAGCCTGTATTATATAAATTTCATAACTCTTAAGTTTTAAAAGACAAATAGGAAAGTTAAATGTTTGGTACCCAATATTTAATGATGTCATTGTGATATATTAAGTATGGGATACTCAAGTAGCTCTGGTCAATCTATGACAAAGGGGGAAAAATGCAGGAAAAAAAATGGAGAAAAGACAGTCTCTTGCAAAAGAGATGCTGGGAAAACTGGAGAGCTACATAAAAGAATAATAAGAGAAAATTTCTTCACACCTTATAAACACAAAATGAATTAAAGATCTAAATGTAAGACCTGAACCCATAAAACTAGGAGAGAATACAGCAGAACACTGACATAAATCATAGGAATATTTTTGGGGGGTCTAAGACAAAAGAAATAAAAGCAAAACAAACAAATAGGACCCAAATAACTTGAAAACATTGAATAGAGGAAACCATTAACAAAAAAGACAACCTATTGTACGGGAGACAATAATTGCAAATGATATGAACAATAAGGGGAGGCCTTGCAAATAGCTGTGAAAAGAAGAGAAGCGAAAAGCAAAGGAGAAAAGGAAAGATATAAACATCTGAATGCAGAGTTCCAAAGAATAGCAAGAAGAGATAAGAAATCTCAGTGATCAATGCAAAGAAATAGAGGAAAACAACAGAATGGGAAAGACTAGGGATCTCTTCAAGAAAATCAGAGATACCAAAGAACATTTCATGCAAAGATGAGCTTGATAAAGGACAGAAATGGTATGGACCTAACAGAAGCAGAAGATATTCAGAAGAGATGGCAAGAATACACAGAAGAACTGTACAAAAAAGATCTTCACGACCCAGATAATCACAATGGTGTGATCACTCACCTAGAGCCAGACATCCTGGAATGTGAAGTCAAGTGGGCCTTAGAAAGCATCACTACAAACAAAGCTAGTGGAGGTGATGGAATTCCAGTTGAGCTATTTTCAAATCCTGAAAGATGATGCTGTGAAAGCGCTCCACTCAATATGCCAGCAAATTGGGAAAACTCAGCAGTGGCCACAGGACTGGAAAAGGTCAGTTTTCATTCCAATCCCAAAGAAAGGTAATGCCAAAGAATGTTCAAACTACTGCACAATTGCACTCATCTCACACGCTAGTAAAGTAATGCTCAAAATTCTCCAAGCCAGGCTTCAGCAATATGTGAACCGTGAAATTCCTGATGTTCAAGCTGGTTTTAGAAAAGGCAGAGGAACCAGAGACCAAATTGCCAACATCCACTGGATCATGGAAAAAGCAAGAGAGTTCCAGAAAAACATCTGTTTCTGCTTTATTGACTATGCCAAAGCCTTTGACTGTGTGGATCACAATAAACTGTGGAAGATTCCGAAAGAGATGGGAATACCACACCACCTGACCTGCCTCTTGAGAAACCTGTATGCAGGTCAGGAAGCAACAGTTAGAACTGGACATGGAACAACAGACTGGTTCCAAAAGGAAAAGGAGTACGTCAAGGCTGTATATTGTCACCCTGCTTATTTAACTTATATGCAGAGTACATCATGAGAAACGCTAGACTGGAAGAAACGCAAGCTGGAATCAAGATTGCTGGGAGAAATATCAATAACCTCAGATATGCAGATGACACCACCCTTATGGCAGAAAGTGAAGAGGAACTCAAAAGCCTCTTGATGAAAATGAAAGTGGAGAGTGAAAAAGTTGGCTTAAAACTCAACTATCAGAAAACGAAGATCATGGCATCCAGTCCCACCACTTCATGGAAAATAGATGGGGAAACAGTGGAAACAGTGTCAGACTTTATTTTTCTGGGCTCCAAAATCACTACAGATGGTGACTGCAGCCATGAAATTAAAAGACGCTTACTACTTGGAAGGAAAGTTATGACCAACCTAGATAGCATATTCAAAAGCAGAGACGTTACTTTGCCAACAAAGTTTCGTCTAGTCAAGGCTATGGTTTTTCCAGTGGTCATGTATGGATGTGAAAGTTGGACTGTGAAGAAGGCTGAGCGCCGAAGAGTTGATGCTTTTGAACTGTGGTGTTGGAGAAGACTCTTGAGAGTCCCTTGGACTGCAAGGAGATCCAACCAGTCCATTCTGAAGGAGATCAGCCCTGGGATTTCTTTGGAAGGAATGATGCTAAAGCTGAAACTCCAGTACTTTGGCCACCTCATGCGAAGAGTTGACTCATTGGAAAAGACTCTGATGCTGGGAGGGATTGGGGGCAGGAGGAGAAGGGGACGACAGAGGATGAGATGGCTGGATGGCATCACTGACTCGATGGACGTGGGTTTGAGTGAACTCCGGGAGTTGGTGATGGACAGGGAGGCCTGGAGTGCTGCGATTCATGGGGTCACAAAGAGTCGGACACGACTGAGCGACTGACCTGAACTGAACTGATACTATCACTTCATGTAGAATCTAAAATTTAAAAATGAAAAAAGAAAACAGAAATAGATTCAGATAGAGAACAAACTTACCACTGATGAGAGAAAAGGAGGACCAGATAAGGTAGGGGATTCAGAGATACAAACTACCGTGTAAAAAATAGATCAACAAGGGTATGTTGTGGAGCACAGGGGGAAAATAGCCATTGGTTTGTACAATTTTAAGTAAAGTATAATTAGGTCCCATTTGTATATTTTTGCTTTTATTTCCAATATTCTGGGAGGTGGGTCATAGAGGATCCTGCTGTGATGTATGTCGGAGAGTGTTTTGCCAAAACCACTATGAGGTACCATTTCATGCCAGTCAGAATGGCTGCGATCCAAAAGTCTACAAGCAATAAATGTTGGAGAGGGTGTGGAGAAAAGGGAACTCTCTTACACTGTTGGTGGGAATGCAAACTAGTACAGCCACTATGGAGAACAGTGTGGAGATTCCTTAAAAAACTGGAAATAGAACTGCCTTATGATCCAGCAATCCCACTGCTGGGCATACACACTGAGGAAACCAGAAGGGAAAGAGACACGTGTACCCCAATGTTCATCGCAGCACTGTTTATAATAGCCAGGACATGGAAGCAACCTAGATGTCCATCAGCAGATGAATGGATAAGAAAGCTATGGTACATATACACAATGGAGTATTACTCAGCCATTAAAAAGAATACATTTGAATCAGTTCTAATGAGATGGATGAAACTGGAGACTATTATACAGAGTGAAGTAAGCCAGAAAGAAAAACACCAATACAGTATACTAACGCATATATATGGAATTTAGAAAGATGGTAACAATAACCCTGTGTACGAGACAGCAAAAGAGACACTGATGTATAGATCAGTCTTATGGACTCTGTGGGAGAGGGAGAGGGTGGGGAGATTTGGGAGAATGGCATTGAAACATGTATAATATCATGTATGAAACGAGTCGCCAGTCCAGGTTCAATGCACGATACTGGATGCTTGGGGCTGGTGCACTGGGATGACCCAGAGGGAGGGTATGGGGAGGGAGGAGGGTTCAGGATGGGGAACACAGGTATACCTGTGGCAGATTCATTTCGATATTTGGCAAAACTAATACAATATTGTAAAGTTTAAAAATAAAATTAAAAAAATAATCTATACAGATACTGAATCACTATGTTATACACTGAAAATAGTATGTTATAAATCAACTATACTTCAATAAAATTTGCAAAAACAATAAAAAAAGACCAAATGTGGGAGGTAAAACTATAATGGAGTAGTTTGTATTTAATTGAATGTATCAATTTAAATTGTTATAGTTAAGGATGTTTGATGCATCCCATAGTAGCCATAAAAACTATTTATAGAATACATACAAAAAGAAATGAGATGAAAATCAGAACACATCACTACAGAAGTAAATTCAATTACACACAAGGGAGTAAAAAGGAAAAGGAGAACAAAAAGCTACAAGACATATTGTAATTGTTTAGTCTCTAAGTCCTGCCTGACTCTGCACCCCCATGGACTGTAGCCATCCAGGCTCCTCTGTCCACAGGATTTTTCAGGCAAGAATACTGGAGTGAGTTGTCATTTCCTTCTCCAGGGGATCTTCTTGACCCAGTGATCCAACTCGTGTCTCCTGCATTGGCAGGTAGATACTTTACCACTGACTCACCAGGAAGCCACCCCCAAAATACTGCTGCTGCTGCTGCTAAGTCTCTTCAGTCGTGTCCGACTCTGTGCAACCTCATAGATGGCAGGCAGCCCACCAGGCTCCCCTGGCCTGGGATTCTCCAGGCAAGAACACTGGAGTGGGTTGCCATTTCCTTCTCCACCCCCAAAATACAGAAAACAACAAAATGGCAAAAGTAATTCCTTCCCCATCAGTAATCTAAATGTAATGAATAAATGTACTTGATCAAAAGACAGATTGGCAGAATGAATAAACACAGGATATAACTATGTGTGGTCTATAAAAGACTCAGTTTTTTCTTCTCTTACTTCTTCTTTGATGTTCTTCCCTTTATAGGTAGATTTGAGTCTCTGACCTATATTTTTCTTCTCTAGTTACAATTTTATTATGTGAATTATACTTCAACAAAACTGGAAAAAACTTAGGAACTCTATCTTTTAAAGTGAAGTGAAGTCGCTCAGACGTGTCTGACTCTTTGAGACCCCATGGACTGTAGCCTACCAGGCTCCTCGGTCCATGGGATTTTCCAGGCAAGAGTACTGGAGTGGGTTGCCATTTTCTTCTCCAGGGGATCTTC
>NW_011495047.1:10872811-10880681 GCF_000754665.1 Bison bison bison | reverse complement strand
CCAGCAGAGATTATGTCACTTGCCATTGGGGTGAAGTGTACTCAGTCCTCACCTCCACTCAGCCAGGGCCCAAGCCAATCAACCCAGCCTGCCTGGACTCCAGTTTTTAAAGTTCATTTCCTAGTCTGTTCCATCCACCTATTTCCAAAATCCATCAGTATTACTGAGGATCACCTGGTGTATCAGAAACCTCTATGTTCGTGGACAAAATTATGGAATAAAAAGAGAAGGCGATGCTGACCTCTCTCCATGCTGCTGCTGCTAAGTCACTTCAGTCGTGTCCGACTCTGTGCAACCCCATAGACAGCAGCCCACCGGGCTCCCCCATCCCCGGGATTCTCCAGGCAAGAACCCTGGAGTGGGTTGCCATTTCCTTCTCCAGTGCATGAAAGTGAAAAGTAAAAGTGAAGTCGCTCAGTCATGTCTGACCCTCAGTGACCCCACGGACTGCAGCCTTCCAGGTTCCTCCATCCATGGGATTTTCCAGGCAAGAGTACTGGAGTGGGGTGCCATTGCCTTCTCCGTTCTCTCCATGCTAGAAGTTCTAAACTTTAAGTTCATTAAGTCAGGTGATGAGTGTTGTGATATAAACAAGTTAACATTTCTTGCCAGTAGACCTGCCTTGCAACAAATCCCCTCAATTTGTTGGAGAGTCTTTTAATTTTTATTGGAGTATAATTCTTTCACAAAGTTGTGTTAATTTCTGCTGTGTAACAAAGTGGATCTTATATGTGTATATATATGCCCTCTTTTTTTGGATTTCCTCCCCACTTAGGTCATTGCAGAGCACTGAATAGTCCCCTGTGCTATACAGCAGGTTCTCATTAGTAACCTATTTTATACGTAGCAGTGTATATATGCCAGTTCCAGTCTCCTAAAGGATGTTTTGTAGGGTGCATAATTCTAGGTTGGTTCTCATAACTTTCTCAACACTATTTCACTCCACTATCTTCTTGCTTGAGTGGTTTCTGAGGACAGTGAGCAAACTATGTCGCTTCAGTCAAGTCCGACTCTGTGTGACCCCGGAACACTACAGTCTACCAGGCTCTTCTGTCCGTGGAATTCTCCAGGCAAGCTCACTGGACTGTTGCTGTATCCACCTCCAGGGTTCTGAGAAGTTAGGCCTAATTCTTATCTTTCTTGCTCTATAAATAAGGTGTTTTTTCATTCAACTTTTAAGTGCTTTTGTTTGCTTGGCTTTTAGGATTTTCTTCTTTATCTGATTTCCTGGTTTGTAAATGGTTTGTAAATACTATGCCTAGGTGTAGTGTTTTAGGGGAAGCATTCATCCTAATCATTCTGAGCTTCCTAGATCTGTGGTTTGGTGTCTGACATTAACTTGGGGGAAGTTCTCAGTCATTATTGCTTCAAATATTTATCTGTTCCCTTTTCTTCTAATATTCTCATTATACATATGCTACAGGTTTTGCAGTTGTCCTTCAGTCCTTGGCTTTTCTTTTAAGTCTTTGTTTTTGGTTTGAGGATTCTATTGGTATATTCTCTAGTTTGGAGGTTCTTTCCTTCGCCATGTCTATCAAGTCCATGAAGTCCAAAGACATTCTTCATTTCTATTAGTGTTTTGATTTTTCTCTCTAGCATCTTTGTTTTCTTAGGATTGCTGTCTCTAATTACACTGCCATCTGCTCTTACATGCTGCTGACTTTATCCTAATGAAATACTTGGCATATTAATCATAGCTGTTTTAAATTCCCAGTGTATTTCCAACATCCCTGCCATATCTGGCTCTAATACTTTGTCTCTTTAAATTGGGCTCTTTTGTCATTGGTATGCTTTTTTAATTGAGTTATAATTGACCTAACATTATGTTAGTTTCACATGTACCAGGTAATGGTTCAATATCTGTATGTGTCGTGAAATCACATTTTTCTTGACAGCTAGATATAATTTACTGTGTAAAAGGCACTGTGTTCATTGGCCTTTAGTAATGTGGTGGTGAGGTATGAGGTTAGAGAGTGGGGATGTTCTATAGTCCCATGACTGGATTTTCCAAGTGTTTCAGTTCTTCTCTACCCCGAGGTGGACAGGCTGTCTAGTGGAGTAGGGTACTTCCCTTCCTCAGGTCAGTTAGGCTCTAATGATATGCCAGCCATCTGGGCTCCGGTAAGTACTTTCCCATCAAAAAGTTTACAAATAATAATACTGGAAAGGGTGTGGAGAAAATGGCGCCCTTCTATATGATTGGTAGGAATGTAAACTGCTACAATCACTATAGAGAACAGTATGGACCTTCCTTAAAAAACTAAGAATAGAACTACCATATGATTCAACAATCCCACTCCTGGGCATATATCTGGATAAAATAATAACCTGAGAGAAAGCATGTTCCCTAGTGTTCACTGCAGCACTGTTTACAAAAGCCAAGATATGGAAGCAATCTAAATGTTCATCCACAGAAGAATGAAGATACGGTACATATAGACAATGAATATAACTCAGCCATAAAAAGAAGGAAATAATGCCATTTGCAGCAACATGATGGACCTAGAGATCATTATACTAAATGAAGTCAGAGAAAGACAAGTGTGATATCACTCATGTGTGGGATCTTCTTTAAAAAAAAAGAAATGGGCTTCTTTGCAAAACAGAAACAGACTTAGAGACATTGAAAATAAACTTACAGTTACCAAAGAGGAAATGTGGAGGGGAGAGAGAAATCAGAAGCTTGGGATGAACACACACACAGCAAGGACCTACTGTATAGCACAGGGAACTCTACTCAATACTCTGCTTTTGAATATGCTATCTAGGTTGGTCATAACCTTCTTTCCAAGGAGTAAGCGTCTTTTAATTTCATGGCTGCAGTCACCATCTGCAGTGATTTTGGAGCCCAAAAAAATAAAGTCTGACACTGTTTCCCCATCTATTTCCCATGAAGTGATGGGACCAGATGCCATGATCTTCGTTTTCTGAATGTTGAGCTTTAAGCCAACTTTTTCACTCTCCACGTTCACTTTCCTCAAGATGCTCTTTAGTTCCTCTTCACTTTCTGCCATAAGGGTGGTGTCATCTGCATATCTGAGGTTATTGATATTTCTCCCGGCAATCTTGATTCCAGCTTGTACTTCTTCCAGTCCAGCGTTTCTCGTGATGTATTCTGCATATAAGTTAAATAAGCAGGGTGACAATATACAGCCTTGACGTATCCTTTTCCTATGTGGAATCAGTCTGCTGTTCCATGTCCAGTTCTAACTGTTGCTTCCAGAAAAGTATATGCTAAGTCACTTCAGTCATGTCCGACTCCGTGCGACCCCATAGATGGCAGCCCACCAGGCTCCCCCGTCCCTGGGATTCTCTAGGCAAGAACACTGGAGTGGGTTGCCATTTCCTTCTCCAATGCATGAAAGTGAAAAGTGAAAGTGAAGTTGCTCAGTGGTGTCCAACTCCTAGCGACCCCATGGACTACAGCCTACCAGGCTCCTCCGTCCATAGGATTTTCCAGGCAAGAGTACTGGAGTGGGGTGCCATTGCCTTCTCCAAGAAAAGTATATATGTATATGTAATTATAATTAAGTTATGGAAGTATATAACACTAACAGAATGTAACTTTATGTAACAGTATGTAACATTAACAGGAAACTTGAAAAATACTGAACAAGCTTACATATAGTTCCACCATATATTTTTTTTTAATAATTAAAGATTTGAGATTCAATATCAAATTTTCAAAAATAGAATGAATATACAGAGAAGTAGGATATAGTGGACCTGAAAAGCACTGTGAATCATGAATATATGTATAACTGATAATATGTACACGGTGCTGTACAGCTGAAACTAGCACACTTTGTGAATCAACTCTATTTCATTGGGGGAAAAAAAAAAAAAAAACCTAGTTTCCCTGAGGTCAGTCCTTGTTCAGAACAGATGGCTCTAGTATACCTCAAAATAGTGGTTCTTCTCTTTCCCTCTGTGAGTATTCTTCAGTATTTACTGTATAACATGGTTGAACACTTAACAGGTAAATTTCAATACAGTATCCCCTGAAGTTTTTAATAGAGTTGTCCACATTAATCCCCTAGCAATCTGTCAATCATAGGCTTTCCTACCCAGCACTGGTTGCCCCAGTTTTCACTTGAGAGTCTTGGCCCTGGTAAACCATGACTGCCTGTGTTCTCCTGTCTCTCTGATCTTGGGGACAGCAGTGTGCCCTGTGTCTTACCCTCTTATAGATTCAAGAGGAATTGTCGATTTTTCAGTCGACAGTTTTTCACTTGTTAAGACACAGTGGTAACTGCCAAGCTCCTGACATGAGGAACTTCAAATTTACTTTAGATGTAAGGACATGTGTAGTATAAAAAACAAACCAACCAAAATATCCAACAAAATTCGAATTAAAAAACTTTGAGGCCAGAAGGGGGCGCTCTCATGCTCTGAGGACTGAACCCAACAGGAAATCGAAAGACTTCCTGGCAAGACCTCAGCCAAGGAGGAGACAGCATCACAATTCCACCAGTGAAAAGCCACTCTGTCTCAGTTCCTCCAATGAACTCTGTTTACCACAGGGCTAACCTCACTTTTCCTTTTCCTTGGACTTGCACATAGCTTGCCATGGTTGTAGATCCCAAATACAATTATTTCCTGATCCCAAGGAAACTTTTTTTTTTTTTGGTTAGAGAAATAGCTTGCAGACTATTTAAGGTGAGAAAATGGTTCAAAGTGAAAGGATGAAAAAAAGATATTCCATGGAGAAAGTAACAAAAGAGCAGGTATGGCTATAGCAATGTCAGATAAAATAATTAAATGAAAAACTGTCACAAGAAACAAAGGACATAATGATAAAAATATCAATTCACTAAAAATTAAATATATGCATCAAACATCAGAGCTCTTAAGTGTGAAGTAAACATTGACAGAATTGAAGGGAGAAATACAATTGTACAATAATACAAGACTCCAGTACCTCATTTTGAGTAATATATAAAGAACTCCAATAAAGAAATAGAGAACTTGAACAGTACAGCCCAATCATTCCTATCAGATATATACAAAACCCTTCACCCAACGAAAGAATGCATTTCAAGTTCACATGAAACATACATGATACACTGTAAGATCTCAAAACAATGATTAATAAAAAAGATCAAAATCAGTATCACAATAGAGTAAAACTAGAAAATAGAAAAAGGATGACTTGAAAATCCACGTATACCTAGAAGTTAGACAATATGATCTTAATGGAGTAAAGAAGAAATCACAAGGGAAGTTAGAAAGTATCTAACAAAAAAATACCAAAATTTATGAGGTGTAATTAAAGGAATATCGTAACAATCATTTTTAGCTGTAAAAACAAAGGATTTTTAAAACAACCTAACTTTATCACCTTAAGGAACCATAAATAGTAAAAACTAAACCTAAAGTTAGCACTAGGAAGGAAATATTAGAGATAAATGAAATAGAAAATAGAAGAAGCAAAACTAAGACTTGGTTCTTTTAATCAACAAAATCAACGAACCTTTAACTATTTGGCTAAGCAAAGGAGAAGACTTAACTAAAATCATAAATGAAAGAGGAAACATTGTAATTTTTATTCCTATAAAACTGATTGTAAGATATGAACAATTAGGTAATTCCATTTTTGGTACATAAATGAAACGGATGAATTCTTAGAAACCACCACCAAAACAAATCGTGACTAGATTATTTGACCAGACCTATAACTTGTAAACAGATTGAGAATCCATTAGAACTCACCAGTGAAGCCATCTGATCCTGGCCTTTGCTTTGGAAGTGTTTTGAACACTGATTCAAAGTATTAAGAATACTCCTCAAACTCTCCCAAAAAAACTGAAGAGAAGGAACTATATTCAAACTCACTCTATGAGACCAGCATTACCCTGATACCAAAACATATAAAGATGTTACAGGAAAATAAAACTACAGGCCAACATTAATGACAAAGGTTGATATAAAAATTCTTCAAACACTAGCAAACAATTTAATAGCACATTAAAGGATTACACACCATGGCCAAGTAGAATTTCTGGATGGTTCAGCATATGAAAATATGGTACTTTAACAGAATGAAAAGCAGGGTGTGGTCACATGAACTCTTCAATTTATGTAGGAGAAACGGATAAAATCCAGTTTTCATGATTAAAAAAACTTCAAGAAACCAGAAGTAAACTCATAATAAAGGCTACATATGAAAGTTTACAGCTAGCATCATAATTGTGAAAGAATAAAAGCTTTCCCTTTAAAACAGGGCCACTAGCAGGACACTTTCTTTTGCTTCCATTTAACATTGTCCTGGAAACCCTAGAGCAATTAGGGGAGAAAAATAAGTAAAAGGCACCCAAATTGGAAGTAGAAAGTCTTTTACCAAACATGATCTTATATATAGAAGACTCTAAATATTCCAGACAAACACTAGAAAAAATGAGTTTAGTAAAGTTTGGGATACAAATACCAAAAATCTATTGTATTTCCATATACTACAATGATCTGAAAAAGGAAGTCAAGTCCATGTACAATAGCATCAAAGATAAAATACATAGGAATAAACTAAGATTAGAGCCTCATATTAAAATGATGCTGAAATTGAAGATGTCAATTTACAGAAAGACATTCCAAGTTCATGGATTTGACTTTAATACTGTAATATTAATACTGCCCAAATTGAGGTACAGATTTCATACAATCCCTATCAAAGTCTTGATGGTATTTTTTGTAGAGGCAGAAAAAAAATCCATAAGAGTCATGTGGAGTCTTGAGGGACCCTGAATAGCCAAAACAGTCTTGAAAAACAAAGTTGGAGGTCTCATTCTTCCCGATTTCAAAGCTTACTAAAAAGTTACAGTAATCAGAAGTGATATATTTTCATAAAGATAGACTTATAAACCAAGGAAATAGCCCCCAGAAATAAACCTTTGCATATTTGGTCAAGTGATTTTTTGATAAGGGTGTCAAAAACTGTTTAATGGAGAATGAACAGTTTCAACAAATGGTAATGGGAAAACTGGATATCCACATTCAGATGAATAAAGTTAGAAACTTAGCTACACTACACTGTAAACAAGTAACAAAATGGATCAAAGACCTAAACATCCTAAGAGATTAAACTGCAAAACTCTTAGAAGAAAACACAAGGGAAAAGTTTTCTAACACTGGGTTTGCTAAAGATTTCTCGGCTATAACAAAAGCAAAAAAAAATTACATAAAACTTTAGAACTCAAAGGACAAAAAATGAAAAGATGACCACGTGCTGAGATAAAATATATGCTGATCATTTCTGATAGGTTAATACCCAGAACAAATGGACTCCAACCCAACAAAAAGATAATCCAATTAAGAAATGGGCAAAGGACTTGGAAAAGATACTTCTCCAAAAACATACAAACAGCTAACAAGCCCATAAAATGCTTAACATCATTAACCATTAGGAAGATGTAAATCAAAACTATGGCTTTCCTTGTGGCTCAGCTGGTAAAGAATCTGCCTGCATGAGGGAGACCTGGGTTCAATACCTGTGTTAGGAAGATACCCTGGAGAAGGGAAAGGCTATCCACTCCAGTATTCTGGCCTGGAGAATTTCATGGACTGTATGGGGTTACCTATGGGGTTGCAAAGAGTCAGATACGACTGAGCGAGTCCTTCTCCATTCTCAAAAGTATAATGAATACAGTCTCATTAGGATCAGTTCAGTCACTCAGTCGTGTCTGACTCTTTGCAACCCCATGAACTGCAGCAATGCCAGGCCTCCCTGTCCATCACCAGCTCCCAGAGTCCACCCAAACCCATGTCCATTGAGTCGGTGATGCCATCCAACCATCTCATCCTCTGTCATCCCCTTCTCTTCCTGCCCTCAATCTTTCCCAGCATCAGGGTCTTTTCCAATGAGTCAGCTCCTGGC
>NW_011495047.1:10867936-10872591 GCF_000754665.1 Bison bison bison | reverse complement strand
TTAGGATAGACTGATTGGATCTCCTTGCAGTCCAACAGACTCTCAAGAGTCTTCTCCAACATCACAGTTCAAAAGCATCAATTCTTCTGTGCTCAGCTTTCTTTATAGTCCAACTCTCACATCCATACATGACTACTGGAAAAACAATAGCCTTGACTAGATGGACCTTTGTTGACAAAGTAATGTCTCTGCTTTTTAATATGCTGTCTAGGTTGGTCATAACTTTCCTTCCAAGGAGTAAGCGTCTTAATTTCATGGCTGCAATCACCATCTGCAGTGATTTTGGAGCCCAGAAAAATAAAGTCTATTTTAAATAGAGTTTATTTTATTAAAATAAAAAAAAACAAACTGTTTCCACTGTTTCCCCATCTATTTGCCATGAAGTGATGGGACTGGATGCCATGATCTTCGTTTTCTGAATGTTGAGCTTTAAGCCAACTTCTTCACTCTCCTCTTTCACTTTCATCAAGAGGCTCTTTAGTTCCTCTTCACTTTGTGCCATAAGGGTGGTGTCATCTGCATATCTGAGGTGATTGATATTTCTCCTGGAAATCTTGATTCCAGCTTATGCTTCCTCCAGTCCAGCATTTCTCATGATGTACTCTGCATGTAAGTTAAATAAGCAGGGTGACAATATACAGCCTTGACGTACTCCTTTTCCTATTTGGAACCAGTCTGTTGTTCCATGTCTAGTTCTAACTGTTGCTTCCTGACCTGCATACAAGTTTCTCAAGAGGCAGGTCAGGTGGTCTGGTATTCCCATCTATTGAAGAATTTTCCACAGTTTAGCTCATTAGGATGGCTACTACTAAAAAAAAGTGGAGAAATTTGAGAGAATGCATTGCTGAGGGGAATATAAAATCGTGTAGTCACTATGGAAAACAGTATGGTGGTTCCTCAAACTACAGATAGAATTACCATGTGATTCAGTTATTCACTTTTGAACCTATACCCAAAAAAGTTGAAAGCAGGATCTTGAAAAAAAAAAAAAAATATATATATACCCATATTCATAGCAGTGGGTTTCCCAAATGGCTCAGCGGTAAAGAATCCACCTGCCAAACAGGAGATATAGGTTTTATACATGGATCAGGAAGATCCCCTGGAGAAGGGAATGGTAACCTACTCCAGTATTCTTGCTTGGGAAATCCTATCGACAGAGAAGCCTGGTGGGGTACAGTCCACAGGGTCGCAAAGAATCAGACACAACTTAGGGACTACACCACTGCAACCATTCATAGCAGCATTATTGACAACAGCCATAAAATCGAAGTGACCCGTGTCCATCAACAGATGAATGGATAACCATGATGGTGTGTGTGTGTGTGTATATGTAGATATCCATATATATATGTAGATATCCATTTATATATAGATATGTAGATATCCGTATATATAGATATACAGACTTCCTTTAAGGCCAAATGGCAAATTCATATGCTTCAACATGGTTGAAACTTGAGGACATTGATGTTAAATGAAGTCAGCCACAGAAAGACAAATACTGTGATTCTACTTAAGAGGTACCTAGGGTAGTCAAATTCAGAGACAGAATGAATGGTAGTTGCCGTGCAGGAGGGGAGAAGGGGGATGGAAAGTTGTTTAATGGGTATTCTAGTTTCTCTTTTGCAAAATGAATTCTGGAGATTGGTTGCACAGCAGTGTGAATATACAGTTATACAGTTGACCCTTGAACAACCTAAGGATTAGAGGTGTCAACCCCCTCAAATTATATTTGACCCTCTGTATCCCTGGTTCCACAACTGTGGGTTCAACCAAGCTTGGATTCTGTAGTCCTTATTATTGATAAAATCTGTCTATAAGTTGACCTGCATGTTGTGTTGTTCAAGGGTCAACTCTATGTGATGTTGAAGTGTACACTTAAAGATGATTAAGATAAGGTCGATGTTACATATTGTGTCACTGTTAGAAGGAATTCGAGTCTGGAAGGAGCAGTAAGTGTCCACTATACTTAATTTTTTCCTATGAAAGGCATTTTGTAATGATCAACTTGGGCTCTTCAATTGTTGCCCGGGGATACATTCATAACTCAGGTCTTTTGCAGTATGACTTCAGAGGCCACTACCTGTTGCCTGAACTGCAGAGCTGGGAAAATAAAGGTGATCTCTTTGGAAGTCCCTGGGATCCTCACACAATGTCACGACTGATGCTCCCCTAGATTAAAGAGGGGTCTGTTGAACCTCAGAACTGTTATCTGAAAACGTGCCTCAAAGCTGTAGAGGATGAAGGAATCCAGGTCAAGCACGCAGCACCATCAGGTGATTACAACACAGGCCCAGAGACAACCCAGGTCCTGGCAGAGCCTGGAGTCTCTTCAAAGAAACAGAGTCTAAACAGTCATGACATGTACTCTGCTCTCTAAAAACTAGTAAAAATCTCAGTAAACTGAAGTCTTCTGCTCAGTGAGACAGCTTAAACAGCCTCAGCACTGAGGCCCTTCACCAACTCCCACAGGAAACAGCTCCTCCCTAAACTGTGATTAGCCTCCAAACAGACTCATTCCCACTCATCCCAATGTTTTTCTTTTTAACTTCTGCAATGATTTCTCTGCTGGCAGTAAAGTAACTATTATACACACAGCTTCCCTGGTTCTCATGTTTTCCTGATGACTTGGATCTGAATGAGGCCCAGGAGCTGGAGGGACGGCAGAGATGAGGGAGGGGGAGGAAGTGGCAGGGAACACTCATACATTCACCATTTGACCGTATCCCACTAGTAACTCGGAGAAGGCAATGGCACCCCACTCCAGTACTCTTGCCTGGAAAATCCCATGGATGGAGGAGTCTGGTAGGCTGCTGTCCATGGGGTCGCTAAGAGTCGGACACGACTGAGCGACTTCACTTTCACTTTTTACTTTCATGCATTGGAGAAGGAAATGGCAACCCACTCCAGTGTTCTTGCCTGGAGAATCCCAGGGACGGGGGAGCCTGGTGGGCTGCCGTCTATGGGGTCGCACAGAGTCGGACACGACTGAAGCGACTTAGCAGCAGCAGCACTAGTGACTATTTTCTAGAAGTTAGCCGTGTGTCATGTAGTATTCTGCCAGGACTGTGGGTTAGGAAGAACATATGCCTAGATATCAGAGTTTTCCCTTCAATTCATTACTTGGGAAAGACGGAGTCAAATTATGAGACTCTAAAATGACTTGAGTTTACAACCGCTGTCTACAATGACTCCTTTTGATGCCGTCTTAATTGTTTTATTTTAAATACAAAGTGTCATCTGAGAAAGACACATTAACCAGAGAAGCCCCCAACCCATGCTGGTTTTGCACTGCTAGAGGTCCCCTGACAGAATTGGTGAAGGCAGTTAGCTGTGTGAACACACAAACACACACAAGCACACGGAGGGACACCAGCTCATTAGTTACCCTCTGGCGGATGTCCCGTGTCCTCAGCCAAATTTCAGGTGTCGCTATGAAGCCTTTGAGGAATCACTGTAAAAAGCAGAGTAAGTTAGCCGTAGGAAACAAACATCTGATCATTCATTGAAAGATTAAGAGGAAAAACTGCAGTTACTTTATGGGAATGGGTCCCCATGGTTCGGGATCAACTTTCCTGCAGTTGTGTCTGATTCAAATATTGCCTATTATGTGGCTAAACACACGGACTCTGGAAAACTTATGATTCAGTATGTCACTTGGGATGACATAAATGTCAGAGCTACGTATGAAGCGTGGATTGTTATGTGACCAGAAAAGGTAGTATTGAAAAGAAATGTCTGATGATTTTAAGGGTATATCTAACCCAACTGGTAGACATTTGACAGTTTTGGCACAAAGAGCGCATATTCACTATGTCCAGAAAACATTTATGTCTTCTCACTGGAAGATGGAAGAGCATTTAAGGGCACTCATCGTCTGTATGGGGCCCAGGGCCTTACTCTGCAATGTCTTTCAGATGTAGGAAACCTGGGCTAATCCAGTTGCAGTTTTAGTACTCATAAACCAGTTAGTTCTTACATGATGGACAAGATAACTGTCCTGCAACTAAGAAATTGTCTTGTACCCTTTATTAACTCTCATTATATATGGCAGCTATTGTAAGTTGGTTTCTTTCAAAACCCATTCTTACTCCTCTCTCTCAACATAAGTCCCTGCCTTCAACTTTGGAGCAATTTCAGTTACCTCTCACTCCAAATATCTCTTAGGATCACACACCACCCCCTCAACCTAGCAGGGGGTGGCTTCTTTTGAGGTAGGTTAATCCTTCCATGTTTCCTGAATCCCAGGTTTTCCCTTTCTCTGATATACTCTATTGATTATCCATCCATCCATCCTCCTGCACCTTCAACATCTCTCCCAGTGGTTCCTTCCCCACTGCTTAATACTCCTGGTCTGCCTGATCTAGTTTAAAAATCTTTCAGTGTGTTTCCTAATTATCACGGGTTTCCTCACAGATCAGCCCCTAGAAGAACTTATTCATTATATCAGTCAGTTCAGTCATTCAGTCGTGTCCAACTCTTTGTGATCCCATGAATTGCAGCACGCCAGGCCTCCCTGTCCATCACCAACTCCTGGAGTTCACTCAAACTCACGTCCATCAAGTCAGTGATGCCATCCAGCCATCTCATCCTCTGTCATCGCCTTCTCCTCCTGCCCCCAATCCCTCCCAGCATCAGGGTCTTTTCCAATG
>NW_011495047.1:10808107-10867836 GCF_000754665.1 Bison bison bison | reverse complement strand
AAGTACTGGAGTTTCAGCCTCAGCATCATTCCTTCCAAAGAACACCCAGGGCTGATCTCCTTTAGAATGGACTGGTTGGATCTCCTTGCAGTCCAAGGGACTCTCAAGAGTCTTCTCCAACACCACAGTTCAAAAGCATCAATTCTTCGGTGCTCAGCCTTCTTCATAGTCCAACTCTCACATCCATACATGACCACAGGAAAAACCATAGCCTTGACTAGATGGACCTTTGTTGGCAAAGTAATGTCTCTGCTTTTCAATATGCTATCTAGGTTGGTCATAACTTTCCTTCCAAGGAGTAAGCGTCTTTTAATTTCCTGGCTGCAGTCACCATCTGCAGTGATTTTGGAGCCCCCCAAAATAAAGTCTGACACTGTTTCCCGAACTATTTCCCATGAAGCGATGGGACCAGATGCCATGATCTTCATTTTCTGAATGTTGAGCTTTAAGCCAACTTTTTCACTCTCCTCTTTCACTCATCAAAAGGCTTTTTAGTTCCTCTTCACTTTCTGCCATAAGGGTGGTGTCATCTGCATATCTGAGGTTATTGATATTTCTCCCAGCAATATTTATATCCGCAGATCCCAAACTGAAGTGGATGTGCCCTCAAACTACCCCAATAAAATCTCCGGGGTTAGAGAGACTCACATAATATTGATGAATTCTGATCAGGATGCTGGACACACAGTTTGAGCCCTGGTCATTTGTGCATTGGATGGTCAGGGGGCGCTTTGGACACAAGAGACATGAGCAAAGAGGGAGCCCTCCAGCCTGGAGGTGCTAACCGGCGCTCCCTCAGGATGGCTCTGCCTTCACTCCACAGTGTTGTCCTAAGTGGATTGGGGCATGTTATTTTAACTAAACTAATCAACACACAGGGCAGTGTGTTGATTTAGACGGCTACAGACTGAAGAAACTAACGCAAGCCCCTGAGAATAAGATGGAGAAACTGATCATTTTTGCTCCTGCTGCGTTTCTTCAATGGCCATGTTAAGAGACACAATAGTTCAATAAATCCACCAAAAATTTTAACTGAAACTTAAGACATGGTAATGTTTGTCATTAGGAGAAAGATTCCTTTTCTTAGATGTACAGTGACTCGGCACATTAAATTTATAGTAAGTATGCAGAATGCAGTGAAATCTCTAATTCTGTCAGCACTCTGTCAAGTTATGTAATTATTCCAATACTCCACACAATTTCACTAGATTTAGCCATAAATGTTTAGGAGTGAAAGATAAAAAATCCATTTACTGTTGGGGAAGCATTTGGCTCTCCCTACCATGATGGAAATTGCTAGAATACACTGGAAATAAAACCAGATGTATTCCTCTATCACCAAATACTATTGGCAGATGCATGGAAAATACTGAAGATTTGAAGACATAGGTTTAGAACAAATTATATAGTGTGGAAGGTTGCTATACAGTTGAATGAAAATATAAATGTTTTGAACATGTGTTAGATTATAGTATCTGTCAGATTCTATTTCAAAAATGATATACAACTAAAATTACTTTTGTGAGCCAACTTCAACATGAAATGACCCCATCGTGGAAAATATAACTATAGCCACAGTTGATATCAGTAGGTTTATGGATATCACACCACATGTGCAATCCATCCATCATATTATTCACAAACAAGGAGTCTCCAGGGTGAAGTTGAAAATAGTGTATACAGTGTTAAGTTGTCATTGATGGGATTAATTTCATGAAAGCAAGACTTCATAAAAACACTGCAGACTTCATAAAAACACTGCAGACTTCAAAACCACTGCAGATGATGACTGCAACCACAAAATTAAAAGACACTTGCTCCTTGGAAGAAAAACTATGACCAACTTAGCATATTAAAAAGCAGAGACATTACTTTGTCAGCAAAGGTCCATGTAGTCAAAGCTATGGTTTTTCCAGTGGTCATGTATGGATGTGAGAGTGGGACAATAAGGAAAGCTGAGCGCCAAAGAATTGATGCTTTTAAATTGTGATGTTGGAGAAGACTCTTGAGAGTCCCTTGCACATCAAGGAGATCAAACCAGTCACTCTTAAAAGAAATCAGTCCTGAATGTTCATTGGAAGGACTGATCCTGAAGCTGAAATTCCAATACCCTGGCCACCTGATGTGAAGAACTGACTTCTTAGAAAAGACCCTGATGCTGGGAAAGATTGAAGGCAGGAAGAGAAGGGGACAAGAGAGGAAGAGATGGTTGAATGGCATCATCAACTTGATGGTCATGAGTTTGAGCAAGCTCTGGGAGTTAGTGATAGACAGGGAAGCCTGGCATGCTGCAGTCCATGGGGTCACAAAGAGTCAGACACGACTAAATGACTGAACTGAATTGAAAACTCCATAGTTGAATCTTCATGATATTTTGCAATAAGAACCATTTACCATTATCTATTGCAAAAAGAAAATATATGGGAAAAAAATCTAAAATAGAGTGGATACATGTATAACAGATTCACTTTGCTGTACACCTGGAACTATAAGTCAATAAAAATAACAAAGACAAGTGATGCATTTGTCTTTTCAAAATTGCAGATGTTCCACCTTTACTGACCTTGACAATAGGATACCCTCCTGGAGAGGGTCGAGTGAACTTGTAGCAATGACAGGACAAACTGCTTTTGAAGAAATTCATGCTAAGAGAACCATATTGTAAAATCTCATTTTGACATGATTCCAATGTTGAGATTTTTTTCTGGGAAAAAAAAAAAAAAAGCTTACAGTCTCTTGTGTCTGCATAATAAAATCTGGAAGGGTTTTAGAACATTAAAAGGGTTATGTTTTCAAACAATTTCAGCAGGTTTGGGCTAACTGGTTGAAGATGTAGAAATACTACATCTTCCAAATAGTTGCAACAATTGATTGATGGAGAAGATGTGAAATGTACAGAAGAATCTCAAGAACACAGTTTTGCGTAATTGGTAAATGGAAGTAACCAGTGAGTTTCACAATTTAATGAGAGAACAGTGTGGTTCATCTGCAGCTACCCATCTAAGATATTTCTCAGCTGTGACAACCCTTAACCAAGAATCAAAACAAAATAAACTTAGAGCTTCAAAAGTCTATATCACAGAGTGGCGAAAACAAACCAGAAAACAGAGCACTTGTCTTCACATCATTGACAAGTTAGTGTTTTCATTTTTGGTGAAGAAAGGTTTTGTATCAAGAGTATTTTATGATATTTGAGGATAAAGATATACATACTACCTTAATACAGCTGCGTGTACATACAACATAAGCATGCATGTGTTCAGTGCTAAGTCGCTTCAGTCGTGTCCGACTCTTTGAAACTCCATGGACTGTAGCCCGCCAGGCTCCTCTGTCCATGACATTCTCCAGGCAAGAATACTGAAGTGGGTTGGCATGCCCCTCTCCAGGGGATCTTCCAAACCTAGGGATCAAACTCACACTCCTGCATTGCAGGCAGATTCTTTACCACTGAGCCACCAGGGAAGCCCTGACATAAGTATACAGACATAACAATATCACTTGTCTACACAGATCACAATCTATTTGCTGGCTAGTATGGTATGACCTATTTTCATTCTAGGAATTAGATTTTAGCTAATCATTTCCCACATTTATCAGTTGCATCTACCTTGATTTGACACCATTTTTCTAATTCCTTCTAATGAAAGCTCCTCTCCTATGGGTTTCACGGCAACTTTTCTTCTTTTTTAGTATTAATTCTTGAAGTTTTTCTCCAGGCACTTCATTCCACCTGTCCCTTAAAATTTGGTGTTCCCAAGGTGCTCGGCTGTTTATGTTTCTAGATACTCCCCCTGGAGGGGACTGGAGATATTTCTGTACTTCAGACTCTTTGAGCTCATCCTTGAGCCATTGCTACAGGGACCAGTCCCACTCAAGAGCAGCTCAGCATCATCTTACCTGCCTGGCACCCTGGCCTGGAGCTTCTGACATGCCTCAGAGATGCCTGTGGGAATCTGCTCAGGGCTGACACATGTAGCCCAGAAAACCAAGGAGTTACACGCAGCAAAACTTGATCGAAAGGGATGATAAAGTCTCCAGGATAAATACCTCCCTGTTTCTTCTGACCTTTCCTGAAGTTCCATGGGCTGGAGCTGTCAGTCACCTGAAGTGGAGACCAGCTCAATAAAGCTCTATATCGTCTCTCAATCCCTACTACCGGGACAGCATGTAAGATACTGAACAGCTTGAGCTGGTTTTGCTTCCCTAAAGCAGTTTGTTGATTAATCAAACCTTGAGTGCTTTTACAGGAACAGCACTGTGTATGTGCAAGATGGGAACCCTTGTCCCCAGCGTGACCCTGGAACCAAGAATCTTAAATTTATGGAACCCAAGTAATAACAATATTGCCACCAGAGTCCTTTATAAAACAAGATGTTCTTCAATAAGCAAAACCAGTTTCCAGCAGCCGAAGTAGCTATGTTACCATATATGGATTGATTTGAGACTAGCCTATCAGCCAAGTTTGAAATTCCCCTAACCCTTTAAACTTTGCCCCCAACTCTGACTCGAGGAGACAGATTTGAGCATTGATCTTGCAATAAAGCTTTCTTTCCTCAGAAACTAGTGCCATAGTATTGGTTTCTACATGCACCGGGCAGTGAGCCCTTGCTCAGCATCACTTCCTCCCATTGTATGATGTTCCCAATACACCACCTGCACTTCAGTCTCCACTTGGGTCCCCTTAAAACAGAATCTGAAACAAAGACATGGGATCAGCTCCATCACCAACCACATGTACTTCAACGTCCACAGGTCTCCTCCACCAGGTTTCCGTCCAGCCTAACTGCCAGTGTCCATGTCTACCTGAGTGACCCACAGGAATCTCGAGGCCCAAGGGAAACACTCAGTTTTTATCTTCCCTTTATTTTAGTAAGAGGTACCGTCATTTGAGTTGATCACTTCTGGGGACCTCAAATTATTCTTGAGATCTCAGTTCTCAGTCCTTTAAAAAGTCACAGTTCTAAATTCTGTATCTGTATTCCCTCAGCCATAGAAGCCTTAGTTAGAATCCCAACTAAAAACCCAACTATTGTCTCACCTGATTTTGTTCACCCCCATTTATTACCTGCTTTAATCATTTTATGAATATTTATAACATAGTTTAAAGATTAATTCAGTAAACATCTACATGTATAAACCATTCACCAAGAAATAGAGTTTTAGCACTACATTTGAAGCCTCCATTTTCTATTAGGATCCAAATTCAAGCCCATCCCATTTCTTTGAATAGTCCCTTGAAATTGGAACCATTTACAAGGCAGATGATCTAGAACCTAGATTTGCAGATTTTATTCTCATGGTATCATTTGTCATGTTCTTCTGTCCCTACCTTCTATAAATTGAAAGTTAGATCTAGACACTTAGGATTCAAGCCTGTATCTTGGCAAGAACAGTTAATAGGGGACTGTTTCAGGCTAGCTATTCTAGGGCACAGCAAGTATTTTTCCCATAGGTTCTGACACTGTATTGTAATAAAGTAAAATACCAAGAAAAATGGGGAAGGGGAAGGAGGGACGGCAAACACGACAAGAGTGCATCTGAGTTGGCCATAGTTCTCTGACCAGCTGATTTCTCTGGAGGTCTTTCAAGAGGACAAGGAAGGTATTTCCCCTCAAATCCCTCTGAGAAGGAATGGTTTGTCCACCAGCTCCTTCCTCCCACTGCCAGAGCTGCCCCAGGGACTATAGACTCTGCCCCCCACCCCAATCATCTGACGTGCATTCAGAGGGTCTCCAGTGCCCTCATGTTTCCAGAGGGAGTCACCATAAGGCAAGGCTGTGAGCAACCTGATGCTCCCCCACAGCCCTCACAGATCCCTCGCTCTCAGGCAGCGGCTGATGCAGCAGCAATTTCTCTCCCCAGACTACAGAAAAGTACTACCCAGCATTGGAGGCATGGGACTCGGGCCAAGCAAATGTTAGAATGGCTCACATCTGAATCCAGAACTGCCATGCCATAAACTTTGATCAGAAGGCACAAAATGTCTCACTTTTTGACAAGAGAATACCTTGATCATTTTCTAAAATCATTATTTTCTGTGCTACAAGACTCAGGCGAATCCTTCACTGGAAGATTTATTCATGTTGTTGACTGTGCTTGTAATTCATTTTCAGGGCTTACTTCAGCCTCCCCCGACATCAGGGTGCCTAAGTTGATAGCTGCTCAACTTTTTGTGTTCCTTGAATGAGGATGGGTACCCTTATTCCTACTATTAAAGTCATCCAGGCCACCTACCAGCTCAATCTCCCCCAATGAGCAGGATGGGCTAATGTAGTCAGCCTTTAAAATTCTAACACTGGGCTTGGAAGTATACCCATCCTGGAACAGGAATAGGATTACCAGAGGAGGAGAAATCAGTAATCTTGACACAATCCAAGGTCATGCCAAAGAACAGGATGAGTTAGAGAAGATCAGATACACTGACTGTGGGGAGACAGATGGCAGCCTCATGCTTCCCAGGCCACAAAAAGACAACACTAAGGGGACTTTCTTGGTAGCCTCAGGGAGAGCAGGCCATCTCGTCAGCAGAAAGGTAGGCAATGGGGCAAGAACGAGCACACGCCCAAGGCTGCTGATGTGATCAGCATCCATCTCAGGCCTTCCACATGACGTCAGGTCCCCTCTGCCTGATGGTGACCCAGCCTGGCTAACAGAACCATTTCCATGTATTACCCAGCCTGGAACTGGAATCTGCAGTTCACCAGCTCCTTCAGGGTCTGCAGTCATAGAGCCTCCCCACTCAAAGTGAGCTCTACCTGAGGGAGCACTGAGCGATGGGAAACAAGGTCACAGCCATTAAAGGCACAAATCTGGGAACTGATGGATGACTCAGAGTCCCTCATTGGGTTGTTTGAGGCCTTCTCTAGCATGTCTCACAGCTTAACAAATCTATCCAATCTGCTTCCTCCTGTTCCTTTCACAGTTGCTCATTGCTGACCAACCTCTTATACACCAAACTTTCAGAACCTGTCTTAGGCAACCTGCAACAGTTCACTGTCCATGTGCTTCTCCCCTACTACTCATTCTAGATTTCTCACCTTCAGACCTTGCCTGTATGGTCTAGGTTACTCGCAGAAAGGTTAACAGTTTTCATTCCTGAAAGGTTTAACCCCAGCCACCAAGTTCTTGGTTCCTGAAATTCACGGCTATTGACAGTCACAGAGGGACCAAAAGATGCCACCCCATGATTCCCAGACATGTTCCTGCCCACCCCACCATTATCTAAGGGCAGACTTACCTCCATACCACAGCCAAAGTTATATAGTAATTGCTTTCTTGTGCCTCCTTGGCAGGAAACTTCCCTCTGTCCTTCTAACCCATAAATCAAAAACTTGCAACAAAGCATAAACTTGTGGCAGAGGGAAGCACCGTCCCTGCATGGGTCCCGAGTAGAGAATATAGGAGTGGCCATTCCTGTCTCCACTCCTTGATGCTAGGTTGCTGCTTCTGCTGCTAAGTCGCTTCAGTTGTGTCCAACTCTGTGCGACCCCATAGATGGCAGTCCACCAGGCTCTGCCATCCCTGGGATTTTCCAGGCAGGAGTACTGAAGTGGGTTGCCATTGCCTTCTCCAGATGCTAGGTAGAAGATGAGGATATTCTATTGGCAGCATTGTGGATGTAGTTAAGGGCTGGTGCCAGCCTCTGCTTTCTGGAATCCTACCATACCCACATACACCAGGGAGCCCAGCTGCCATCTACCTTGGCCTACGGAGGCTCTTCGCCACAAGTTTCTCAGGGGTTGGTGGCTTCACTACTGTTCTCCTTTGGATCCAGAGAAAGGAGTAACCTCTGGGGTGTCCAGGGAGACAGATAGCACATGACTTCTCTGGACAAATATTCAAGCCATCCAGACCACTTGTAAGAACTCCCCACTAGCACTGATCAGGATTGCCGGATATAGTTGAGCCCAGGTATTCTGCCAACACGGGGCACTGCAGTGGACACATGCTGGAATGGGAAGAGGGATGCTCCTCTGAGAGGATCAGTCATTGGAGATCACAGGTCGTACCAAAGAATGGGATGAACTGGAGAGGTGAGTGAGATCACCCAGACTTCAAGTAGAGATAGTAGGTGAAAGAGTTTATATTCAACAGGAAATAATTCCAGCAAGGGTCTGGTTTGAGACCAGAGCAAGGGAAATAGAGGTGGCCATAGCTGGACTAGCTAGGTAGTTTAGGAGAGAGGGGACCTCACTAGTCAAGCAGGAAAGGGGGCTGTGGGAGCATGACAGACAGTGCCGAGGCTGCTGCATGGTCTGTGTTGTCCTCATTCTTCCTCACACCTTACCCCCTCTCTGCTCAGCCATCTGGCACAGCCAGCCCAGCAGACAGATTTGTTTCCACTAAGTCAGCAGTTAGAATATGCCAGTTCACCAGCTTCTTCACCAGTTAGTCAGAGCCTACCTGCTCAAGGTGAATTTCTCTCTGGGGAAGAACTGTGATGGAGTGAAGTGCTGGGTCTTGGCTGTTTCTGACCCAAGTTGGGGCATTGATGAGGAACTCTGGTGTAAGCATGCCCATTGAGTTGGCTGAAGCTTTCTCTGGCCTGCTTTCCCAGTCTGACTTCATCTGCACAGTGTTTCCTCCTAGATGTTGATCCCTGATAATTACCTTATACCCCCAATTATATATCAGTCCTTGCTTTGGGAGGATCTAACCTGCAATGGGTCACTGCTGCTATTGCATTCTTCTACTGCCCATTCTAGACTTCACTTGCGTGATCTAGATTTGCCCAGAGTGGGTAACTCAGACATTCATCTCTGAGCAGTCCTTAGTCTTCACCTGGCTTACCAATCTCTTACCAGATCACTGAATCTGAAATTCCTGCTATCACCAGGCAGGAAGTAGCAAACAGGGCCTACTGAGGCCCACACACACTCCCATTAAACAGCAGCAGCCCTCGTTCTTCACAATGGCTAGGGTCAATCATATCATTAAATTTTTTCACCTGTTAGTTGTCCTATAGAGTCTGGTAGTATCCTATGTTTGGAAACTCTTGTGTCCTTCTATGGGAACATTACCCACTTTACCTTCCTCTGTTAAAAACTAGACCATCTAACGTTGTAGCAAGAGGGAGCACAAGTTCAAAAACAGATGCTGAGTTGGAGAGGTAGCATATCCACCTTCACACTAAATATCCTCAGATGCTACCTATTAGTGCCATTAAGCAGTGGCTATGCATGCATTTTAAGACAGAAAGGTGTCAGGCATCAAAAACTGATACACCAGCTCTGGTGTATCAGAGGCCAGGACTGTGCAGCCTACCACAGTAGACTGTGTTCCTGTGGGGCCTGTGGTCAGACTAGTGGTGGATGGCCACTGAACCCATCTGATTACCTCAGGTCATACACACACCCTGAATGGGGAGATGATTGACAGAGACCATGATTCCCACATCCTTTAAGACTTTGAGGCAACAGTAGTATCTTCTAATCTGCATTAGTATTCATTCTACTTTTCCACTAATTTCACAGTCATTCACCTGAAAGACTTCTTTACCCTTATCACTTAGTCCACAAATCAAGAAGTAACATGAGGGCTCTACCAATTGCCAAGTAGGTCAATCCTCTCAAGCCTTTAGTGTGATGGAAAATGACCACAGAGTGGATCCAGAGACCCACTGAACCAATAATAAGGCCAACTTCGGGTGGACTTTACTTCCACATACCTTTAATGATAATCACCATGGCGTGATCACTGACCTAGAGCCAGACATCCTGGAATGTGAAGTCAAGTGGGCCTTAGGAAGCATCACTACAAACAAAGCTAGTGGAGGTGATGGAATTCCAGTTGAGCTATTTCAAATCCTGAAAGATGATGCTGTGAAAGCGCTCCACTCAATATGCCAGCAAATTTGGAAGACTCAGCAGTGGCCACAGGACTGGAAAAGGTCAGTTTTCATTCCACTCCCAAAGAAAGGCAATGCCAAAGAATGCTCAAACTACCACACAATTGCACTCATCTCACACGCTAGTAAAGTAATGCTCAAAATTCTCCAAGCCAGGCTTCAGCAATATGTGAACCGTGAACTTCCTGATGTTCAAGCTGGTTTTAGAAAAGGCAGAGGAACCAGCGGTCAAATTGCCAACATCTGCTGGATCATGGAAAAAGCAAGAGAGTTCCAGAAAAACATCTGTTTCTGCTTTATCAACTATGCCAAAGCCTTTGACTGTGTGGCCCACAATAAACTGTGGAAAATTCTGAAAGAGATGGGAATACCGGACCACCTGACCTGCCTCTTGAGAAATCTGTATGCAGGTCAGGAAGCAACAGTTAGAACTGGACATGGAACAACAAACTGGTTCCAAATAGGAAAAGGAGTACGTCAAGGCTGTATATTGTCACCCTGCTTATTTAACTTCTATGTAGAGTACATCATGAGAAACGCTGAACTGGAAGAAACACAAGCTGGAATCAAGATTGCCAGGAGAAATATCAATCACCTCAGATATGCAGATGACACCACCCTTATGGCAGAAAGTGAAGAGAAACTAAAAAGCCTCTTGATGAAAGTGAAAGTGGAGAGTGAAAAAGTTGGCTTAAAGCTCAACATTTAGAAAACGAAGATCATGGCATCTGGTCCCATCACTTCACAGGAAATGGATGGGGAAACAGTGGAAACAGTAGCTGACTTTATTTTTCTGGGCTCCAAAATCACTGCATATGGTGACTGCAGCCATGAAATTAAAAGACGCTTACTCCTTGGAAGGAAAGTTATGTCCAACTTACATAGCATATTGAAAAGCAGAGACATTACTTTGGCAACAAAGGTCTGTCTAGTCAAGGATATGGTTTTTCCTGTGGTCATGTATGGATGTGAGAGTTGGACTGTGAAGAAGGCTGAGCACTGAAGAATTGATGCTTTTGAACTGTGGTGTTGGAGAAGACTCTTGAGAGTCCCTTGGACTGTAAGGAGATCAGCCCTGGGATTTCTTTGGAAGGAATGATGCTAAAGCTGAAACTCCAGTACTTTGGCCACCTCATGCGAAAAGCTGACTCATTGGAAAAGACTCCAATGCTGGGAGGGATTGGGGGCAGGAGGAGGGGATGACAGAGGATGAGATGGCTGGATGACATCACTGACTCGATGGACGTGAGTCTGGGTGAACTCCGGGAGTTGGTGATGGACAGGGAGGCCTGGTGTGCTGCGATTTATGGGGTTGCAAAGAGTCAGACACAACTGAGGGACTGGACTGAACTGAACGAGTGTTTTGGGTTTTTCATCAGTAACGCATCTGCCCCTGTGTCCAATGACTCCTGATTGATCTGAGTAGTTTCCTTTCCATAGAGTGGAGTTACCCACTTTACATAACTGTCCATAGACGCTTTTGGGGAGGGACTTGGGGAAGCACTCCGTGTACTGGTCATGATATTGTGGGTCCTTCCTCAGGGGTCTTGGCCTGTACTGACTCAGGTTTAATAAGTGAGCAAAGGACACTGGCTTTATCATTGGGCCACAAGCATCCACATCCCGCGCATCCACTCTTGATCCCCTTTGGTTGGGCAAGTCAGGTGACACTTTTGGTGGTCATCCTGTTCACCACTCCATGGATCACGGTCTAGCAGCCCTGTGGTTTGGGGTTTCTGCTCGCCACTCTGGCTTTGTGGCTCTTTATAGGAACCCTCAGAGGCAATGGGGATGTAGTTAAGGACTGTAGCCAGCCTCTGCTTTTCTGAATCATACCAAACCCATGGATACCAGGGAGCCCAGCTCTGTATATCCACAGCCATCCACTTTGGCCTGTGGAGGATCCCTCACAAAGGGCTCACAGTGTCTGGTGTCCTCATTAACACTCTCCTTTGTGTCTAGAGAAAAAGATCATCTCTGTGGCATCCTGGAGAACAAACAGCACATGCTTCTCGGGCCCAATATCCAAACCATCCAGACCACCTGCTTACTGCACCTTTCAGCTTCTTCCAAGAATAGAACGACAACACAAGGGCCTTCCCAAGCATATGTTTATATTGAAGCACCAAGGACCAGGGAAATAACCACTGAACAGTACCAGAGACTCACTGGACTAGTTGACTGAGGACTTTAACTGGTCCCATACATCCTTAGTCTAATTGGAAAATTCATAAGGCATTTTTCCATCCTTCATATTAACATGTCCAACCCTTTATCCAACAGCTCCTGAAAGAGCTTAGTATTTTCTTTTTCCCCAGTATATTGTTACTTAGGTAGTGACTATAGGTTCCTTATGAGGTAAACTTTGAGAATCGCTTCTGTATGTAGCTGCTGTAGCATTAGGAATTTTCTTCAAGGGGAGTTAACTAGGGTTGGTTTAGGTGAGAACTGAGTAAGGGATAAGTGGCTTCTCACTGGAGACTTGCTGTAGGTCTTCTCAGACGCTCCTGGTCTTTGGTTACACAGGTCAAGCAGTACTTGCATGGCTGCTGATCATTTGTACCACTAGCTACAAGGTCTAGTTGCCTCTTAGATCACGGTCTTTCATTTGCTGTTCTGGCTTTACGGCAATGTGGATGTGATCAAGTGTTATTGCCTGGCCTCTGCTCTTTCCAAATCCTACCATCCCCAAGGACAGCAGCAGGTCCATTTCAATATAAACCTTTACTCTGGCCTATAGATGGCAGCCACCCCCATTTTTCAGTGACGCTGGTACCTTCCATCCTTAGTACCCTCCTTGTCTTAAGGAGCATCCTGGGGACCATCCTGGTTTTTCTGGTGATGTAATAAAGGTCTTTTAAAATGTCCACTTCTGGTCCTTAAGACTTTCCCGAGGTCATTGCCATCTCGTCTTCATTTGCAGCATGTCAATGGCCCTCAAACTTGGCTGAAGTTAAAGTCATTTGAGAAGCTCTAAATATCCCGATGCTTGGGCCTTGTCTCCTGAATTTTACAGAAGATTATGGGAAGTTTGGAGAAGGCAATGGCACCCCACTCCAGTACTCTTGCCTGGAAAATCCCATGGGCAGAGGAGCCTGGTAGGCTGCAGTCCATGGGGTCGCGAAGAGTCGGACACGACTGAGTGACTTCACTTTCACTTTTCACTTCCATGCATTGGAGAAGGAAATGGCAACCCACTCCAGTGTTCTTGCCTGGAGAATCCCAGGGACGGGGGAGCCTGCTGGGCTGCCGTCTATGGGGTCGCACAGAGTCGGACACGACCGAAGCGACTTAGCAGCATGGGAAGTTTAAAGGTCAAGACTTTTAAAAAAACATCTTACAGCGACGTGAATACACAGCTGGTTTGAGGACTGATACTATATGCCACCTTTTCATAACCCCTCCCTTGCCAAAGCTTCTGATAACAGCATATTAAGACTGGTTCCATACATCTTTGTCAAGATATTAGTCCACTGAGAGCACCCCAGAAACTCTCCATCATCCAGCCTTGTGTTCTACACCCCTGCTCCAACACCTTCAAGTCATTTCTAAGCCTTAAAGCTTCTACTGACAGAGTCACCAGGTCCTATGTATCCTTCAGGGAATAACCTGTTCCTGTCACAAGAACAGACTGCCTCTCTTGGCCATGCTGGACTTGACACCCATAATTGTCCTAGAAGCTTTGGGGGATACTTTACACCTCTTACAAGGAGCAAATATCAGCTTGAGATATGTCTCAGGTGAGAAAAGGGAGAGGCTGAGAGGGTTCTTCGGGACTGGGTGGTTCAAGTGGTTCCCTGGGTGGTTCAGGGACCTCTGGACAGTCCCTGAACCAGGATCCTGCTCTATCAGGGTCCACTGTTGGTGTACGAGGCTTGCCAGGGTGAGAACGTAACATCCCTTTAACTCTGTTGTCCTGGTATCCTACTGGGCCCAGTCCTCAGCTCCATGTGCACTTTGGCATCATTTAAAGGAGTTCTCATCCTCTACAACCAAAGTCTCTATTTTGCTGAACTGAGCTCCCGTTTCTCTTCAGTGCTACTCTGGCCATTAACCAGTTTCTCAATCCTGGTGATCACTACTGCCTCTCTCTCTCTCTCTCTCAAATGCTGGAGAAGTTTTCTGAGCAAGTACATCCCCTCTGACCTCTGTCATCCCCATTCATATCAGATAAGTCTTAGTAATCATGATGCTATAGAACAGAGGTTCCCAAACTCAGTGTTGGAATCCCCTGGAATGCTAGTCAAGCACAGAGGCCCCAGGAAGCAGGGGCCTGAGTGAAGCAGGAATGAGTCTGGATTTTGTATTTTCAAATTCCCCAGGTGATTCTGATCCCCCAAATGTGAGAATTATTGATATATACCAAGCCAGGCTATATAACTCACAGCTCAATCAGTAAAGAATCTGCCTGTAATGCAGAAGACCAGAGTTCAATTCCTGGGTCAGGAAGATACCCTGAAGAAGGAAATGGCAACCCACTCCAATATTCTTGCCTGGGAAATCCCATGAACAGAGAAGCCTGGTGGGGTCAGTCCATGGAGTCACAAGAGTTGGACATGACAGCAATTAAACCACCACAGCACGCCAGGAATTATTAAAATAGAGGTGGGTAAAGAAAATCAGGGAGAACATTAGGGACTTCAAGGCCAAGCATGGGCTCAGGTTTGGAATATCTGGGGCCCCAAGACACAGAAGTTCACTTGCTCAGGCTCTTTACCTCGAATCCCCACTGGCTATTTACGAGAAAGACAGGGACAGAGACCAGAGCCCTGCTTAGTGGGACAGGCTTGCGAGTAAGTCTGGATGCTGTTGGACACAAGTACAAACACTTCTTTCCTGGACCTCCTCTCAGACGGCACTAAAGCCTTACACCATGGGAAGAGAAGTGGGAAATACTCTCCCCCGCCGAACCTGGCCCAGACCAAAGCTTCTGAAGGAAGAGAAGTCAAACCCATCTGCCTTTGTAGGAGGGAAGGCATTTCTTCTCCCATTTCTAGGATGAAAGGTAAGGGCCACAGCTTCTAGAACAAGGATACCTGGAGCCCCGCCACAACTCCTACACCCGTGGAGGTATGCTGCTACTGGAACAAGGCAGAAGGGACTTTCCTGCTAAGACCAGAGGGCACGTGGCTGCCATGGGGATGGGGCAGAGCTGCTCAGAAACCCCCATTCCAGAGGCTCAGGAACCCAGTGAGACTGAGACTAACACTGGACAAGAACAGAGGACACCTCTGCCCACACCGCAAGCCTAGCAAAGGCAATAAGCACAAAGGTCACTGCCAGGGCAGGACAAGGTCATGGAGACACTCCCTTTCTGTGGCCCAGAACAGTTGAAAGCTGAGGATGAGTAAGAACACAGGAAAAGTCTCTGACACTGCAAGCCTCTGGCTTCCTGGGTTGCTCAGTGGGTAAAGAACCTGCCTGCAATGCAGGATAACTCCAGAGATACGAGTTTGATTCCTGGGCTGGGAAGATCCCCTGGAGGAGGGCAGAAGAGCCCACTCCAGTATTCCTCCCTGGAGAGTCCCCATGGACAGAGGAGACTGGTGGGCTATAGTCCATAGGGTTGCAAAGAGTCAGACATAACTGTAGCTACTTTGGACTAGCACTGTAAACATAAGGCAGAAACAGACTCTGCTGGAGATACTGGAAGCAGTGAAAGCTACAACAGCCCCAAGAGAACCCCACATCTGACGAGGCTCGCTATCCTACCTCTCCAACATACAGTCAACAGCCCAACAGCCCATTTCCAGGTGCAAGGTTTATCTGTACTGTTCATAAAACTGGCACTCAGACATGTTGGGAATGGAAAGAAGGTAACGAATTGCAAAGCTATGACACAGTCAGCAAAGCCAGTTCAAGGATGCTTCAGACGCTAGAGCATCACACAGGCACTTTAACTAGGATCCTGTGAGAGGACTTGGTGGAAGGGTTAGACAACACGCGAGGATCCAGAGTAGACTTGAGTACACAGGAGTTTAAAATGACAGCTGCCTTATAGCAGGTGTGGATGGGACAGAATAAATGCTTCAGTGCGGGGAGCCAGCGGGAGGCACTCCGCCGTGGCAAAGGTCACGAGGAAGGAGGCTCGACATATGCAAAGGCGGGATCGAGCCTCAGGAGTCCCCCTGGAAATCCTCGAGCATCTGCCCCGATAACCAGAGCCTGCCTACTTTACTACTTTGTGCTCTCACCTACACCTCTGACTTTACGGGGGCCATCCCCCACCACCTCTTTCGGAGGAGGAGTTAACTTAGAGCTCCAGGTAATAAAAACTCCTGGGCGTGACAAGAGTGTTTCAACCTACAAACTCCTCTGAAGGTTCTCTAGCCTGCCTGACAGGCTTGTCTGGCCACATGTGATTGCTCACAGCCTCCCAACCGTGAGAGGCACGAGATGTTTTAAACCTTCTAAAAACAGGTTCCTTAGAAAAGTTAGAAAACCATTAGTATAAGTATAATGGACTGATTAGAAATTGTATTGGTGAAGGGTTTTTCATTTGTTGAGCCAAGATTTGTTGCTAAGTCTCCACATCCCCTGCCCTTACACACATTAATGAATATATAGAAGAAATAAGTATTAACTTTTGATATTAATCATGTTAGACCTTAGGCTAAGTAAATTCTTTCCTTAACTAAAACCCACTATACCCTCACCCTATAGGAATGTAACTTTATTTGGGTGGTGTCTGTTTTAAGAATAATCACCCCTGGAGAAATAAGTGTCCTGGTTGACTGACCACTGTCACAAGGAGAGGGTCATAAATTGTCAGCAGGCCCCCTGGCCAGAAGATGATGTAACACCTCTAAGACCTCTGTATACATTTGTATGAAGTACCTGACTTTGATAAAAGTCAGGACTGCTGACCCTGCGTGACTTTTGCATAACATCTCAGTGTATAAAAGTAGGCCATGGAAAATAAAGAATTGGGATCAGTTTCTCGAAATACTGGTCTCCCCATGTCACTCTCTCTCTCAAACTCTGGCTGAGTCTCCATCTGGAGTGCGGAGCCCACCATGCTTACTAATTATGCCTGGGCTTCTAAGCTCCGACCGGGGAGGCCTCAGTGTCTCCTCTCCTTCGGGAGAACGGAAGGATGCCTGCGGCCTACGTAAGTGGTGCAAACTTCTTGTCTTGAAGTTTTATTGGTCTCCTGTGTAAACCAAGCTACTCAGCCTCTTTTCTCCCCTGAATTTCCTCACTGAGCTATCCTCATTCTATTACTCTTTATATCTCTAATTAATACCTAATTGAAGCTATTGTATCCTGATCCTCGCCGAAGCTGTCTCTCCTTCGAATACCCTGGATCAGCTGGGGCTGGACCCCGGCACTTCAGTACACACGTCTACAACAAGGTTATTCATATGGGAAAAAATTTGAGTATAGACTGTAACATGGGCAAAATATCTACCAACTGCTGATATAAAGATGCAGATATAAGAGCCAGTGTATTCTACATTGTCTTTCTAAAGTTTTGACTTGGGGATAAGATAGAATGAATTCTGTGGCATGTAAAAAGCACACAAGAATGTTGAATAATTTACTATAAAGAATTAAGACCTAGAATTAAGACCTAGATGGGATGGGGGGTATCAGATCAGACCAGACCAGTCGTTCAGTCGTGTCCGACTCTTTGAGACCCCATGAATCACAGCACGCCAGGCCTCCCTGTCCATCACCAACTCCTGGAGTTCACCCAGACTCACGTCCATCGAGTCAGTAACGCCATCCAGCCATCTCATCCTCTGTTGTCCCATTCTCCTCTTGCCCCCAATCCCTCCCAGCATCAGAGCCTTTTCTAATGAGTCAACTCTTGGTATGAGGTGGCCAAAGTACTGGAGTTTCAGCTTTAGCATCATTCCTTCCAAAGAAATCCCAGGCTGATCTCCTTCAGAATGGACTGGTTGGATCTCCTTGCAGTCCAAGGGACTCTCAAGAGTCTTCTCCAACACCACAGTTCAAAAGCATCAACTCTTCGGTGCTTAGCCTTCTTCACAGTCCAACTCTCACATCCATACGTGACCACAGGAAAAACCATAGCCTTGACTAGATGAACCTTTGTTGGCAAAGTAATGTCTCTGCTTTTTAATATGCTATCTAGGTTGGTCATAACTTTCCTTCCAAGGAGTAAGCATCTTTTAATTTCATGGCTGCAGTCACCATCTGCAGTGATTTTGGAGCCCAGAAAAATAAAGTCTGACACTGTTTCCACTGTTTCCCCATCTATTTTCCATGAAGTGGTGGGACCGGATGCCATGGTTTTCATTTTCTGAATTTTGAGCTTTAAGCCAATTTCTTCACTCTCCACTTTCACCTTCATCAAGAGGCTTTTTAGTTCCTCTTCACTTTCTGCCATAAGGGTGGTGTCATCTGCATATATGAGGTTATTGATATTTCTCCCGGCAATCTTGATTCCAGTTTGTGTTTCTTCTAGTCCAGCGTTTCTCATGATGTACTCTGCATATAAGTTAAATAAGCAGGGTGACAATATACAGCCTTGATGTACTCCTTTTTCTATTTGGAACCAGTCTGTTGTTCCATGTCCAGTTCTAACTGTTGCTTCCTGACCTGCATACAGATTCCTCAAGAGGCAGATCAGGTGGTCTGGTATTCCCATCTCTTTCAGAATTTTCCAGTTTATTGTGATCCACACAGTCAAAGGCTTTGGCATAGTCAATAAAGCAGAAATAGATGTTTTTCTGGAACTCTTGCTTTTTCCATGATCCAGCGGATGTTGGCAATTTGGTCTCCGGTTCCTCTGCCTTTTCTAAAACCAGCTTGAACATCAGGAAGTTCACGATTCACATATTGCTGAAGCCTGGCTTGGAGAATTTTAAGCATTACTTTACTAGTGTTTGAGATGAGTGCAATTGTGCAGTAGTTTGAGCATTCTTTGGCATTGCCTTTCTTTGGGATTGGAATGAAAACTGACCTTTTCCAGTCCTGTGGCCACTGCTGAGTTTTCCCAATTTTCTGGCATATTGAGTGCAGCACTTTCACAGCATCATCTTTCAGGATTTGGAATAGCTCAACTGGAATTCTATCACCTCCACTAGCTTTGTTCGTAGTGATGCTTTCTGAGAGGGGATATATGTATACATATAGTTGATCCACTTTGTTGTATGGCAGAAACTAACACAACATTGTAAAGGAATTATATACAGTTAAAAAAATTTAAGAGTGGGTAAGTATCCAAGAAAAAGACTATAAACTGGAAGAAAATATTTTTACTCCTCCTGAGGGAGGAGTAGTCACCTTCTCTCAGCTCTCTTGCCAGTGCTCCCTACTGGTGGGCCCTAACCAGAGACCAGAGAGCCTGCGAGATGAAGTCCATTCAGATCAGCCTCCGGAGCACAGGAGGTGGGCAAAGGAGGTCAGAGGAGCCAATGAAGGATCCTCAAAACTATACATTGTTAGGAACTCTGAACAATGACTTTCATTTGTAGCTGAATGGGCACATACAAAAGCTTTAGTCATTTCCAGTAAGATATAAGGTCTGCACACCCAGTGACTCCTGGACATACACCACAGAGAACCTTAAACCTGTGCCTGGGAGACAGTCAGGAATGCTCATAGCGGCGCTGCTTAGACAGCAAAGCCCTGGAATGAAGCCCTTGCCTGATGTTGGCTCCCAGTTTTGGTCTTTGCGCCCTTTTGTTCCACTCAGGTTACTACAGGGAGCTCACCCTTGAACTCACAGGCTGCGTTTCCCTGGCTCCTCATTTAGCTAGCTCTTAGCTGCTTTTTGGCCAGTGAAAAGCCTGGTGAGGGGCTGAAGGGTGGGAGAACCCAGGGTGTTCTTTCTGCTTACTCTTTGTTTCAGGAAGCTCCTCTGACTCAGGTAGGCTGGCCTCGTTTCTGCCTCTCCAGGGGCCCCACCTTAGGCTTCCTAAGACTCTCTTCGCTACTCTGTCTCCCCAACCTAGCGGCAGTAATGTACCCCCGAAACTGTTCATTTCTTGGTTTCCCCATCATCTCAGTCCATTTCCTAGCACCTCGATCTTCAGAAATAACTCATGACTTGGCTTGAATTCTCTTTGTGGTAAATATTTGGAATGCTTCATTTCCAAGTTTGTTGTTGTTGTTCAGTCACTAAGTCATATCCAGCAGACCCCACGGGCTGTAGTATGCCAGGCTTCCCTGTCCTTCACTGTCTCCTGGAGTTTGCTCAGCTTCATGTCCACTGAGTCAGTGATGCCATCCAACCATCTCATCCTCTGCTGCTCCATTATTTCGCCTTCAATCTTTCCCAGCATCAGGGTCTTTCACAATGAGTTGCCTCTTCATATCAGGTGGCCAGAGTATTGGAGCTTCAGCATCAGTCCTTCCAGCGAATACTCAAGACTTCATTTCCTTTAGGACTGACTTTGTGGTATGCAAGATATTTAGTTGCTGCATGTGGGGTCTACTGCTTTGTCCAGGGATCAAACCTGGGTTCCCTACATTGTGAGCGTGTAGTTTTAGCTACTGGACCACCAGGGAAGTCTTTTCTAGATTTAGACCCCGATTAAGAGTTAGAAGATACACTGCACTGAACAAAAAGATGCCAAAGATGAAGATTGCCTAATTCATTGTATAAAACTAGCATAGTTCTAATACCACAGACAGAGAAAAGTGAGGTATATGTCAACATCATTAACAGATGCAAGAAGTCTAAAAATATTGGAAAATCAAATACAGAAGTGTATTAAAACAAATAGGGACCAAATAGAATTTGTCTCAGAAATGCAAGGACAGATCACTATTGGAGGATATTAATAATTTCATTACTATGTTAGAGGAAAAAAACACACATTATCTCAAGTTTTAAAAAATCATTTGCAACCTTTATGAATGAGCGAATTTTGTCAACCTAGAAATGAAAAGAAACATCTCTAGCTTGATAGAGAATCTTCCAAAGGCTTAGAGCAAACATCACATTTAATGAACCATTAGAAGCATTCAATTTACTGAGATGGTATTACTACTGTTATTAACATTGTCCTGGGAAATTAAATACTGCTAACATTAAACAGGGAGAAATATTTGTAGCTATGATCATACTTCAAGCTCAAGAAAATTCAAGTTCAAATGGAGTACATGCTAGAATTATACTTATTATTCCTCCCCTCATATGTCAATGTTTCAGAAAGCTCATTGAAGACAACATAGCCATACTTAAAACAAACAAGGGGCTCCCCAGGTGACTCGGTGGTAAAGAATCTACCTGCCAATGCAGGAAACATGGGTTCTATCCTGGGTCAGGAAGATCCCCTGGAGGAGGACATGGCAACCCATTCCAGTATTCTTGCCCAGAAAATCCCATGGACAGAGGAGCCTGACAAGCTACAGGCTCTATGGTGTCAGAGAGTCAGACACGGCTGAGCACACATGTACACATGCAAAACGTGGGGAGGGGGGTCAGGTGATGCATTAGACCCAAGACAGGGCTCCATGCAGGAACCCAGGATGTCAACCCTAGTTGTGATGAGTGGCTTTCTTCTGCTTAAGACAATATTTCCCAAGGACACTTACCCCCATCCCCTTGGGGAAGGTACAAAGGTAACTTCCCGTGGCCCATGCTCAAAAGTGGGGAGTGGGGAGGAACCCATACCAACCAAAATAAACCCAGTTACTCAGGCCTCTTGCCATCCATGGGCTCAGATACACTAGCTCATTCCCTTCAAAAGTCAAAATTACTGTTAATGGGGCCTCCCTGGTGGTTCGGTGATTAATAATCCACCTATCAATGCAGGTGACACAGGTTCAGTCTCTGGTCCAGGAAGATCTCACGTGCCTTGGGGCAACTAAGCCCATGCACCACAATCGCTGAGGCTGAGCCCTAGGGTCTGTGCTCCACAATGAGAGAGGCTGCAGCACTGAAAGACCTGATCACAGCTAGAGTGGCCCCGACTGGAGAAAACCCTCATGCAGCAGCAAAGCCCCAGCACAGCCACAAAATTAAAAGGCCGTACGTTACAAAAACACATTATTATTCCTAGTGTTTACTGACGCTTTATGTAGTCAACTCTTCCCCTCCTTTCCCAATCTCATTTTAGCTGAGATAAGCGTCAGCTGAGGAGAGAAACAGTTTGTCCAAAGCTAAGTGACTAGTTAACGGCCAGGTACCCCTCATTCCCATCGTTTATTACCTGACATGTCTACTCCATAACCAAAAAAAGCTATTCCCCATCCATTCCAGTACCTAGACAGGCCAGCTCTTGCATTTATCGGTGCTGTTTTAATGCATTAATTTCTGCTTCTGTTACTTTCTTTACTGATCTCATTTAAACAGAAAACTTGTTTATGGGACTTGGCTAAAATTTTAGTTTCACTCGAAGCTTCTGTAATGTCTTTAAAAAACACGTGTTTTTAAAAATTATTTAAGTTATGAGTTTACCTCTGGGCACTTGATTTATTCTTTGAACCAGTACTTATGAAGCAGAGCATTTTAAATTGAAAGAGCATGGGAATTTTTTCTGTTGCATAAGTTATATTCTCTTGTGACAATGCAATTTCTGTCTTTTGAAATGTAATATTCTCTGGCCCAGTATAGAGTTGATTTTTATCAGTCTTTCATGGATGCTTAGAAAATTCAAACTCTTAATAGGGTACAAAGTTCAACGTCTAATTATCAGCTTAGCACAGAGCTCCATTTTTTCCTAAAAAAATCAGATAGGAGATGAAGAAATGTAACCCAACAGTCACATTCTTGGATATATTCCAGAGTATTCTCAGATTCATAAATATTCTAGAATATTCATTTTGGTGTTAAGGAAAGTTGGCAAAGAACCTAGATGCTCATTACAGGAAATGAAAATAGAATTACAGAAGTTAGAAGCCATGAACTGCATGTAGTGTAACAACCAATTTTGGTGTTAAATGAAACTGAAAGATCTATAGCACAATATCATTTATGTAAATGAAAAGTACATGTAACATTTTGTATTATCCAAGGATAAATGCATATTTTCAGACATTTAACACACTCTAGAGTGACTAGCTATAGGACAGGTTGAAATTAGAGCAAAAAATCAAGGAGAAGGAGAGAAGAGGAAAGAGGTTACAATCATTCTGGTTTAGATTATTTGATATTTGGTACCTCTGAGCACACACACACACACACTTAAGACATCAGGCAAATGCAGGTTAGCTGATTTGTCCTCAGATCTTTTGCCTTCCACCCCTGCAAACTACTATTTGCAGATTCCTCTGCTGTGATGGGCAACTTCTAAGACAGCACTCATGATCCCTGCTTCTTGGAATTCACATCATTCCCTAACACCCTCCCCTTCAGAGTGGGCAGGACCCGTCACTTGTTTCTAAAGACTAGACTACAGCAACGGTGTCACTTCCATGCTTGTGTTTTATGAGACAGCATCCACACAAGATGAAGGTCACGATTTCCCTTTTGGCTTTAATGAAGCAGCCATCTGTGTTAGGGAAACACATATGGCAAGGAAATGCAGGAAACCTCTAGAAACTGAGGATTGCCTCTGGTCAGAAGCCAGCCAGAATCTGCAGTCCAGACGCTACCAAGGAGCTGAACTTTACTGCCCTTCTGAGTTTGGAGGTAGATTCTTCCCCAGACAAGTATCAGTATGAAAATGTGCAGCCCAGCCAACACCAGGATTGCAATTTTGAGAGACTCTGAAGCACTGGTGAAGCCGTGCCTGGACTCTTGATACTTAGAAATTGTGATAGCTGTATTGATTTCAGCTGCCAAGTTCAGTCCTATTCTTATGTAGCACCACTTAAGAAACGAGTCCATCAGCAACTTCTGGCTAGGTTCAGAAAATGGCTTACTTACAAGATATTGGATAGAGGACAGACAAACTCATGTATTTGCCTTCTCTTTCAGCTTGAGCATCATCTCAGTGACTCCAGGTTGCCCTCTCCTGCCACATAGCCTGACATGACCCTGGCTCCTAGGCTCTGGGAACATCAGATCTTCACTTTCACAAGCCTGCTGTTGCTCATCTCTGGGTTACTGCACTCATTCCATTTCACTTTATTTTTATGGTAGCAATGTAATGAATTCTCCTGAAGTCCTTCCAGTAAGGAAAACTGAGCCAATGTTGACAAAAGGCCCAAAGAATTTGTTCTTGATTTCTTAATGAAGTATCATAAATGCATGCAAAATATTGAGAAACAAAAGATCTGAGTGATACGTCATCTATGGATTGGATAATTCCTATTGTTACAAAGCCCATTCTCCCCCACTGATCTATATAGTCAAATACCAAATGAAGATAATTTTCTACAGTAATTGACACAGTTCAAAAATTCATCTGAGTAGAAGCAGAGTAGCCCAAGTCATTTTAATACAGAACAAAGCAATTTTATTACCTGATTTCAAGACTTTAATAGAGCTGTAATAACCAAGGCAGTGTGGTATTGGCAGAAGGTAGACATACATCACTTGTCACACCAGGCTTTCTGGGAAGCAGATACTGAGAGGAATGCAAACATTTTGAAAGAGAATTGCCTTTGAAAGGGAAGGAGGAGGAAAGGTGGATCAGGAGAATCCATCAGGTTGCAGTATAGCCCGACAAAACCCTCTGAATTGATGGAAATTTGGTCCTGAGGGGAGGTTCATAATGGATAGACATAACTAGTCTTTGATCAAGGTAGTGGTGGATGACAGCAAGCTTTTCTCTGGGCAGCCTCAAGCCCATGACTGACCAAGATAGTGGTACAGAAATTGGTTGTGGGAAACCCTGAAAAGTAGGAGACCTCATGTCAAAAGCTAAGGCAGACCTTGAACAGCTAACAACTGGAAGATGTCAGATAACAGTGCCTCATCTACCTGGGAGAAGGCAATGGCACCCCACTCCAGTACTGTTGCCTGGAAAATCCCATGGATGGAGGAGCCTGGTAGGCTGCAGTCCATGGGGTCGCACAGAGTCGGACATGACTGAAGCGACTTAGCAGCACCTGGGCAGTGAACCCTTTCCTGAATGCATCAACAGTATAGGGAATTTGGAAATTAGTTTTCTAGGGTTCAAAGGATCCTTAACAAAGGCACCCACACAATTCAATGGAGAATATGTTTTACAATATAACTAAAACTAGATATATCATACGAAGAGAGTTAACCACAAATCCTACCTCATATTTCAACCCACACATAGGTTAAGTTAGGTCTGTGATCAATCTCAAATTAAATGCCAAAGCTAAAAACATGTATAATATCATAAAAAAATAAACAGTAAAGAAAAAAAAAGAGCATAACCTCCACAAAAATAAAAATAAATAAAAATAAATGCCAAAGCTATAGAAGTTTCTGAACTTTACCTAGGACTGCTACTGACCTGTTTAGCCTCCCTTCTGGAGGGGTCTATAGATGCACTCATGTGTTTGGGTTGGCCAAAAAGTTCATCTGAGTTTTTCCATTAGATGTTATGGAATGAAATTTTGGGCCAGTCTAATACAGTGGCAGAGTTGAATTTGCAACAGAGACAAGTAGTTTTGGCTCTCAAAGCCTAAACTATTTAGAACCTCAGCTTTTTTTCAGAAAAGATTTGCTCAGCCATTCTATTGAGTTTGCTAGGTTATCTGGTACCAGCCACATAGGGTGAACCTTCCTGAACAGAAGAGCCTGGTCCTTCTCTGGACCTAAATGGGAGTTTGCAGGTTTTCTTTCCACTCAGTATTTGCAGAGCAGTGATCCCAAACTTATAGACAGCCACACCAGGGGCTGTGCTCTATTACAGTGGATGGTGCAATAATTCATCTTTTACTCTGCACTGCTGCTGCTACTGCTAAGTCGCTTCAGTCATGTCCGACTCTGTGCGACCCCATAGATGGCAGCTCACCAAGCTCTGCCATCCCTGGGATTCTCCAGGCAAGAACACCGGAGTGTGTTGCCATTTCCTTCTCCAATGCATGAAAGGGAAAAGTGAAAGTGAAGTCGCTCAGTTGTGTCCGACTCTTCGCGACCATCTCTGTACAGAATATCCTAAAATGCCCTTGACTACTGATCTTGTAAAAGTTTGATGTGACATATCTTGAGTCTTTGGTTTGTCTTCCACCCCAAGAAGTACACTCCTTACCAATACTTTTGATGTGTTAGCCCCTCACTGCTCATCTAGTCCAATCAGCATGCCATCAACAGAGTGGATCAATATGTCCTTCAGTACATTCAGATGGTCCTGATCTCAAACTACAATAGTTTACATAACTCTAGAGCAAAATCAAATTTATGATGTCTGTTCCTTGTAGATGTGAGCCACTTCTGATTCTCAGAATAGATATTTACCATATTAATGTCTACATGCCATGTATCTCAGATACGCAGATGACACCACCCTTATGGCAGAAAGTGAAGAAGAAGTAAAGAGCCTCTTGATGAAAGTGAAAGACGACGCTGAAAAAGTTGGCTGAAAACTCAACATTCAGAAAACTAAGATCATGGCATCTGGTCCCATCACTTCATGGGAAATAGATGGGGAAACAGTGACAGACTTTATTTTGGGGGCTCCAAAATCACTGCAGATGGTGACAGCAGCCATGAAATTAAGACACTTGCTCCTTGGAAGAAAAGTTACGACCAACCTAGACAGTATATTCAAAAGCAGAGACATTACTTTGCCAACAAAGGTCTGTGTAGTCAAAGCCATGGTTTTTCCAGTAGTCATGTATGGGTGTGAGAGCTGGACTATAAAGAAAATTGAGCGCCAAAGAATTGATGCTTTTGAACTGTGGTGTTGGAGAAGACTCTTGAGAGTCCCTTGGACTGCAAGGAGATCCAACCAGTCCATTCTGAAGGAGATCAGCCCTGGGATTTCTTTGGAAGGAATGATGCTAAAGCTGAAACTCCAGTACTGTGGCCACCTCATGTGAAGAGTTGACTCATTGGAAAATACTCTGATGCTGGGAGGGATTGGGGGCAGGAGGAGAAGGGGACGACAGAGGATGAGATGGTTGGAGGGCATCACTGACTCAATGGACGTGAGTCTGGGTGAACTCCGGGAGTTGGTGATGGACAGGGAGGCCTGGCGTGCTGCGATTCATGGGGTCGCAAAGAGTCGGACACGACTGAGCAACTGAACTGATCTGAACTACTTCCCCTGGAGGAAGAAATGACAATCTACTCCAGTACTCTTGCCTGGAAAATCCCATGGGCAGAGGAACCTGGCAGGCTACAGTCCATGGGGCTGCAAAGAGCTGGACACAACTGAGCATGCATGCACACGTGCCCCCACTTCCCCGGGGAAGATGCAGAATATTTATTACCTGAGAAAACTTCCTCTTACTCCAGGAAACAACTGATCCAATTTCTCTCATAGATTAAGTTGACTGTTCTAGAACTCCATACAAATAGGGTCCTAAGATACATACCCTTGTCAACCTGTGTTGCTTCATCTTCTCTGTTAAGCTTTACTGCTCTTATCACCCAGGCAAAAATCAATTGTATTAGAAACCATTCTAAATATTTCAAGCAAAGGAACTTTTTCCTGAGTGGACCTTGACTGCCAACTTAAACTTACATTCCCATAAAGGAAACTTATCATGTTCTTATATCTGTATACATTGCTAGGTCAGCTTAGCTGGTCTTAAAACTGTTTGGAATATCCAGCTTCAGAAATTTCTTGTGCTCTCCTGATTTACTTTCATAACCAAGGTTATTTGAGCTTTGAAACAAGCTAAGAAAAATGTCCCTTTTTCTTTTCTCTCGTAGTCACTGGTAACTCCAAAGATTGGAGTTAACTGAAAGAGCTTAGCTATGATATACTCTGGGCCTGATTTTATTTTTCATTGGAATAGAGATATGAGTCATTTCTTCATTTCATTATGGTAAAATTCTGTTTTTCTAGGAGTGTGTTCATATTATCCAAGTTTCAGATTGGCATAAAGTGGCTCATAGCATTCTGTGTAATTACACTCCATTTCCTAAATGCAAATATACTTACTTGGAGCATCTTTTGACCAGTTATTTTAGTCTGAGTTTTCCCAAAAGCAGACCCAAAGATAAGTGCAAGCAGATTTGGGAAACACCAGTATTTAGAGAGCAGAGTGATGAGATGAAAGAAAGCAGCCAATGTCTTGCATTAGGAAGACTTAACACTGGAAATGACTGGAGCCTAGTCTCCTGGGAAACTAAAGGCATTCCATCAGAAGGGCAAAATAATAGGGCGTTTACAGACTAATTCCAATAAACAGTTGGTTAAGCCTTGCTCCAAAGACACGTTAATTTCCTAGCACTTGGGCCCTGTCCTGTGCAAAGAAAAAGGGTCTCTTGTGGCTTTGGAAGAGCCCTCAGATGCAACACTGGCAGTTAGACACCAGCTAGCACCTGCTGGTATGGTAAGACCTGAGGGGTGTGGGTGGACACGCACCAGTCTTACCAGATGTACCTCCTCCTTGGCTTTTCCAGAGAGTCTTGGCCCTATTGCATCATGAATTTCATTAGGGTCTGCTGCTGCTAAGTCACTTCAGTCATGTCCGACTCTGTGCAACCCCATAGATGGCAGCCCAGCAGGCTCCCCCGTCCCTGGGATTCTCCAGGCAAGAACACTGGAGTGGGTTGCCATTTCCTTCTCCAATGCATGAAAGTGAAAAGTGAAGTCGCTCAGCCGTGTCCGACTCTTAGCGACCCCATGGACTGCAGCCTACCAGGCTCCTCTGCCCATGGGATTTTCCAGGCAAGAGTACTGGAGTGGGGTGCCATTGCCTTCTCCTCATTAGGGTCTGCTATTGTGTAAATATATCTTATGCAACATACCTATAGAATCCAAAGGTGGGAAAAAACAGTTTGAGGTTTAGCTGTCAATATAAAATGCGGGGAGCCAGCGGGAGGACCTCCACCCATGGCAAAGGTCATGAGGAAGGAGGCTCGACATACACAAAGGCAGGATCGAGCCTCAGGAGTCCCCCTGGAAATTCTCGAGCATCTACCCCCAAAACCAGAGTCTGCCTACTTTACTACTTTGTGCTCTCACCTACACCTCTGACTTTATGGGGGGCTGTCCCCCACCACCTCTTTCAGAGAAGGAGTTAACTTAGAGCTCCAGTTAATAATAATTCCTGGGCATGACAGGAGTGTTCCAAACTTACAAACTCCTCTGAAGGTTCTCTAGCCTGCCCGACAGGCTTGTCCGGCCACATATGATTGCTCACAGCCTCCCAACCGTGACAGGCACAAGAGGCTTTAAACCTTCTAAAAACAGGTTCTTTAGAGAAGTTAGAAAACTATTAGTATACGTATAGTGGGCTGATTAGAAATTGTATTGGTGAAGGGTTTTTCATTTGTTGAGCCAAGATTTGTTGCTAAGTCTCCACATCCCCTGCCCTTACACACATTAATGAATATATAGAAGAAATAAGTATTAACCTTTGATATTAATCACGTTAGACCTTAGGCTAAGAAATTCTTTCCTTAATTAAAACCCACTACATGCTCACCCTATAGGAATGTAACTTTATCTGGTACCTTCGGAAGGTGGCGTCCGTTTCAAAAATAATCACCCCTGGAGATATAAGTGTTCTGGTTGACTGACCGCTGTCACAAGGAGAGGGTCATAAATTGTCAGCAGGCCCCCTGGCCAGAAGATGATGTAACACCTCTAAGACCTCTGTATACATTTGTATGAAGCACCTGACTTTGATAAAAGTCAGGACTGCTGACCCCGCGTGACTTTTGCATAACATCTCAGTGTATAAAAGTAGACCATGGAAAATAAAGAATGGGGATCAGTTTCTCGAAATACTGGTCTCCCCATGTCACTTTCTCAAACTCTGGCTGAGTCTCCATCTGGAGTGCGGAGCCCACCATGCTTACTAATTATGCCTGGGCTTCTAAGCTCCGACTGGGGAGGCCTCAGTGTCTCCTCTCCTTCGGGAGAACGGAAGGACGCCTGCGGCCTACGTAAGTGGTGCAAACTTCTTGTCTTGAAGTTTTATTGGTCTCCTGTGTAAACCAAGCTACTCAGCCTCTTTTCTCCACTGAATTTTCCTACTGAGCTATCCTCATTCTATTACTCTTTACATCTCTAATTAATATCTAATTGAAGCTATTGTATCCTGATCCTCGCCAACGCCATCCCCGCTTCGAACTCCCTGGATCAGCCAGGGCTGGACCTCGGCAATAAAATATTAAGAATGGCTTAAGTTTCTCTTTAAATTTAACTTTCCATTGCTGTTGTTCAGTTTCTAAGTCATGTCCAACTCTTTGCAACCCCATGAATTACAGCACACCAGGCTTCCTGGTCCTTTACTATCTGCCAGAGTTTGCTCAAACTCTTGTCCACTGAGTCAGTGATACCATCCAACCATCTCATCCTGTTGCCCATTTCTCCTCCTACCCTCACTCTTTCCCAACATCAGGGTCTTTTCTAATGGGTCAGCTCTTTGCATCAGGTGGCCAAAGTAGTGGAGCTTCAGCTTAACCCAAGTTATGATTTCTGGGACTTATTCTAGTAACTTACATCACTTGTTTTGAGACAAAGAATTTCAGTAGTTGCTAAATTCTTAACAGGTGGGTAATTAGGCTGAAGTCAAAGATAAGAAAGTTGTATTTTGGTCAGAGAAGATGATCTACAGGTAGCAGAGTTCTGGTGGCCCAGCTCTGCCCCCTTGGCACACCTGAGCACATCTGATTTCAGTGTGGCTGTGAAGGATGGTGTCCTATCTCAAGAGCTCACCAACCTCTTCTTCTTGCACTTTTTCTGAAACCTGGGAGCTTATTCAGCCTACAGGCAGAGCAGTTCAGAAGTGGAGAGTTGATATTCCTTGGGAGCAACACTCCATCAGCAGGGGATGAGTGGTGGGGGCACGTGCTCTGGCCTCCCAACCTGTAGACACACCCCTGCAGCACATCCTCCAGGGCTCCTCAGGTCCCTACAGGGTGAAGCCCCAGCTGCCCACAGCAGGAACCAGCTAAATAATGCTTCCTTTTCTGCTTTTATCGTCACATTCTTCCTCCCTGTTCCCTGGGATCACCTCCCAACTAAGTGACCCCCACTTGTGTTCTCTCAGGCTCTAGTTTCTGGGAACACTAGACCAAGACAGGATGTTAAGTGTCTTGAGGAGTGATGAAACTTGCTTTGTGGCCTAGTATCTGGTCAGTTTATCAGCATTTCATGTATACTTGAATATAGTCTAAGTTACTGAGCTCACTGATCTGTGTTTCCCTCAGGGCAGTGGTCCCCAATCTTTTTGGCAACCAGTTTCATGGAAGATATTTTTTCCACAGACTGGGAAGTGGGGGATGGTTTTGAGATGATTCGGTTGCATTATGTTTATTGTGCCCTTTTTTCTATTATTATAATACTAGCTCCACCTCAGATCATTAGGCATTAGATCCTGGAGGCCGGGGACCCCTGCCTGAGGTCATGTCTGCTAAGTGTATTATTTGTTCCATCTTCCACATTCTTATCTTTGCCTACTTGGTATATCACATACATAGCCCATATGAGACATGTTGCATACATCACAATCCCTTCAGTCTGAGCTGCCCCTCATTCTGGCAGCTGATTTCACATTGACGTAAATGCCACGGTGTTCACACTGACATCAACTCCTGCCCCTGGGGTTCCTTATTCAGATGGAGGCACAGAGTGCCCAAGCCCCTGCTCAGTGCCTATGTGTGTGCAAATGAAGATGTATAGAAAAGTAATGTGTCACAAGTCAGCCCCTGACGCACAGCAGAGGGGACTCAGCAGGTCAGTTTTTCCTTTTCTCCCTGCATGAGCTGACACACACAGACTACGTCAAGTTTCAGAGGAGGGTCCGATGGTCTTGAGAAGTCAGCTGTATTGTTGCACTTTTTCCTAACAGGAATTTTGGCTCTGAGTTACATCCCCCTGGTTTACCTCTAATTTCAGCTGCAGATGCTTTGGATAGTTATAGACAAGCTTGAATTCATGCTGACGGTGTCCAGCCTCAGGTGACCTACATATCTTCATGCTTTCTGCCTCAGGGTCTTCACGAAGCCACTGAAGACAGCCCCATTTTTGTGCAAGCACAGGCTTGAAGTAAACTCAAAGTGAAGAGGTGTTGATATCTTCAGGGCACATCTCCAATGGGATGCAAGAGTTACAGCTAAATACTCTGGATGCCCATTCTTCACAGAGATGGAGTCTGGAAGACATTCCTTTCTCTTCCTCAGCAGAGGCAAGACTCTGTGGCAGCACTGTTTAAGGCTCATCTCTCCTAGGTTGAGTTACAGGTGAAAAGGAGAGCATTGGGTGATGGAGCGGTTCCAGTAACTCAACGGTATTGGGTTATAGAAACCCATGCTTGTAGGACAATGTGACTTTAAAAGACTGATTTGGAAACCTTGATGAATGAGACGCTCAGATCAGCCTCCTAGCAACTCAGGACATACTGAGAAAACCAGGACACTTCAGTGACTTGCTTTAGAGAGATCTTCATCTCCTACAGCTAGATGACAGATTGTATTGAAAATTCACACTGAGCATTTGACTGTAAAGATGGTAGAGATACAAAGGACACCAAATGAAAATTTGACAGGTCTCCTTTGCTAGATTCAGAGCCTTTATGGGCAAAGAATGGGGACCCCACGACTCAGGATGGGTATATTTGGGTTGGTGTCCCTGAGAATCCTGAACTTTCAGATATCCCCTCAAACCTGCAGGCTTGAAGAAGTGCTCCCCCTAACCTAGGCTAGAAAGAAACAGCTTCCTGTTGCTTAGAGATCATGGAAAGATCACACTTGATGTATAGACTGTGAAAGATGTAACACGTCCTCCTAAAAATCCACCTCTTCTCCTTATTATCTCAAAACTAACTTGGCTCACAGCCGCCTCCATCCCTAAGCCAGGAATTGTCTTTGTCCTGAGAAGAGGAAACATCTTCACTGAAAATGTCACAAGGCCTGATAAGTACATACTGTAGCACTTGTGAGAACAGGCATGGAAGGTCTGCCTTGAATGTTGCACAGTGGCGTTAAGAATGTTGGGCTGCACGAGAGAAAGTGTAACATGAGAGCACTTCCCCAGGACCTAATATCCTGGCAGGGACATCTGGAGACGACCTAACCAGAGACTGCCGAGATGGCGGTTTTGAAGCTTGGAGATGACGACAACCTGTAATAAGTGACCTGGAGATGCTTGAACTGCTTTGGCAGAGTGTTGAGAAAGGGGTCAGAAGGTAGAGGGAGGACATTACAATGAATTTCCCCCCAAGATCAGAAAATCCACTAGGAAAGTTGTGTCTTCTGGGCCCTTCTCAAAGACAAAGGCAATAAAGAATGCATTAAGGTGGCAACATCATTGAGAAGCTGTCTTTATAGCTAAGATATAATAGCAGCGGATGCTACTGTGGAATTAGGCTCCTTGCATCAATAGGGAAAGTAAGATTCTATACAGAGGTCAGGCGGTAGCATTTTGTCTCCTGATTAGCATTTTGTGTTTGATGGTAATATATACTAAATAATAAGCAAGGTCTGTGTGCAGTGTATCTTAACCAGTGTCAGTTCTCTGCAGGTCAATACAGCTGGTGTTTTAGGGCGAGATAGATGGGCAATAATATTTTTTCACTTCTATTTGAGAAGAACACATTCAAGGGCCAGAAAGCAAGTTTTTCAGGTACAACAATTAAATAAAATAGTTACAATCTCTATGAAGTTTCTAGTCTGAGCCAGTTGTCTCATTGGAGAATGGGTTTCCTTGAGGAAAGACCTACAATATCATAAGTATTTTCCTAGTCTTTCCTCAGAAAATCATTTTAGAATAACTATACCAGGTAAAGAACATCCAGAGTCTGAAGTATATGGAGACCAGGTGATAAATTGAGTCCTGGTTCAAGTTCATGCCACAGTGTGGTCAATGGTTCACTGGATCTATCCCATGTTTCCCAGTCCTCAGTGAAGAAATTGATCAACTTAGCATCTTATTAAGACTCACAAGTGGCTTGTCAACTGGTGGAATAAGATATCAACATAAGAAAAACCAAGTAGAATTCCCTGAAACAATGTCATAATTCCTGATCCATCCCAACCTCTGACTACGTAGCCTGGGGAGAATGCTCTTCCCATTTCACTAATCTAGGGACCTAAAGACCACTCACCAAGCCCTCCAGGCAGGAAATTTTTGGATTCTTGAATGGCGGTGGTGGGGGTGACAGAAATACTTTAAAATCAAATAACATTTAATCACATCAGCCTGTGAGCCTTTTTCACTCACTTGTTGGACCCAAAGGGAGAAGATGACAATATTCACCCAGGAGCTCCTGAATAATTAAAAACCTATGAAAAGAGTATCAGATCATTGTCTCATCTTTGGGTCTACATGTCAAAGACCAAGTTTCTAGGGATCTCTTCCTACAACAGATCTAGGCAGTATTAGCCTTGAATGCTTAAGCTCACCCTCCAATGGAAAGTCATTCCCATAGCCAACCTCCCATCCTAAAGACCTCAGGCTCCTCTGGGGCAGGATATACTCCTACTATTTCAAGTCTAGGGAAAAGGGCTTTGGAATTTGGCCTGAGATGCAACTTCCTCTGAAGTGATGTCTGGGATATGAGTTCAATAGTTACTAATTTGTAGAATTGCAACTGTTTAGGGGCCTTAGGGGGAGAAGGCAATGGCAACCCACTCCAGTACTCTTGCCTGGAAAATCCCATGGATGGAGGAGCCTGGTGGGCTGCAGTCCATGGGGTCACGAAGAGTCAGACACGACTAAGTGACTTCACTTTCACTTTTCACTTTCATGAATTGGAGAAGGAAATGGCAACCCACTCCAGTGTTCTTGCCTGGAGAATCCCAGGGACAGGGGAGCCTGGTGGGCTGCCGTCTATGGGGTCACACAGAGTCGGACACGACTGAAGCAACTTAGCAGTTGAAAAGAAGTCTCACGCAGGTGTCTATTGTATGCCAGTGAGCCAATTTTATAAATAGTTGTGTCCTCAAAGGACTATTTTAGCCACTGAAGTCAAGAAAGTTGATATTCATAGCCTTCTTTAAAGATGAGTATACCCATCTAGCTCCCCATAGGAAACCCTTTAACATGGGACAGCCTGATTCAAAGGCAAATGTGATGGACAATTTGCTCCCCACTTGGACTCAGATGTGAACAAATGCGTAGGAGTTCAAGCATATACCTCTCCAGTACATCTGCTTCAGGGATTCCAAAGACTTTGGCCATCTTGTTAATGCTATCTGTGGTGGGACCTCTTGCTGCATGTCAGTCCTCTCCTTATTTGCAGGACAAGCTGAAGATGCTCACTTCAAATGCCTCAATCTCATTCAACTGATTTTGGCGGTACCTACTGTACCGAAAGTGCTTTTTCAAGGCCACCCAAACTGTCCAAAACATCACAGTATTTTAAGTTCACTGCCTGATCATTCTAGAACAAGCATGGCTTCCCTGAGGACATCTCAGGTCAGTGTAATCAGAGAACACGTGCAAAAGCCAGGACGTTTTAATATTTCATATGCAACCGTTTAGAGATAGGATTGTCAGCCTGATGGTAGCAAAATAAGTTGCTGTTTTAGTAATATACCATGAGTAAATTATGCTAAATCCCTGGTTCTATCAAGTCTAAGTACTTTCATGAAAAATATAAATAAGAAGTTATATGCTATGACTTTGTTATACAGTTAGAATGAAATACAAATTCTGATTATAAATTCAATTATAACTGATGTATATATAGCTCTATATTATGGTTATCAAGAAAGAATTTTTCTGATACTGAAAATGAACAATACTCTATCTAGTGTCTGTACTATGGTGTATTCAATAAAGGCATGGTTAAATATTTAGTATCTTAGCTTTTTCTTGTATTTGGTCTTTTATGGCTTAACGGCTTTAAGTAAAATTATTGAAGTGAGAACAGACCTAATGGTTGATCCTGCCTGCCTGCCTTTCAGAAGCATCCTCTTGACCTGGGCCAATTGATAAGGTCAATTACTGTATCCCACCAACATCAAGTGTTCAAGCAGATAACCATCCCTCACATTAGTTTTCACATCTACTCTTATGCAGTTAATTTCTGTATGTTTATTGGTTGTGTTTTGTGAGGTAAATTGTCCCCAGTCCATTATGTTGTTTTGAGACAGTTTATAAGTATACATAACATTCACCCTAATTCAGCAGTTTTTAGTATATTTGCAAGAATTGTACAACTACAACCCTCATCTAATTCTAGGACATTTTGATATTTAATTTAGCTGCTCTACAAGTTCATTCTTCTGCCTGTTCTGATGAAATTATCTCAGTTATACTTTAAGAATTTCTATTTCGGTTATTTAAAAAATATTGGATATTCTCTAAAGGCAAGACTTCATATTTTCCTTTAGTGTTTTTAAAAAAAATTTAGAGGAGACCATTTTCAGCACTATTAGGTTCACAGCAGAGTTGAGCAGAAAGTACAGAGTCCCTGAATACATCCCAACCTACTTTCAGTCTTCCCCATCTCAACATCTCCCACCAAAGTGGTATATATGTCACAATCAATGAACCTACACTGACACATTATTATCCAAAGTCCATAGTTAACCTTAGGGTTCATTCTTGGTGTTGTATATTCTATGGGTTTGTATAAATATATAGTGACTTGTATACATCATTATAGTATCACACAGACAGCTTCACAGCAATGAAGATTTTCCATGCTCTGCCTGTTCGTTCCTCCCTTCCCCCAGCCCCTGGCAACCACTGATCTTTTTACTGTCTCCACAGTTTTGCCTTTTCCATAATGTCATATAGTTGGAAGTACATGGTGTGTAACCTTTTCTGACTGACTGCTTTCACTTAGTAATGTGCATTGAAGTGTTCTGTGTCTTCTCATGGCTTGATAGCTCATTTCTCTTTAATATTGACTAATATTCCATTTTCTGGATAGACCAGTTATTTATCCTATTTATCCTTTCACCTACTGAAGGATATCTTGGTTTCTTTCAAGTTTTGGCAATTAGTCTTTTGGGCATGGTTACATTTCTTAAATATTTAAGATAGCCAGTTTAATGTGTTGAATAAGTCCAGTATCTGCAGTTCCCAGGATAGTTTTTGACAAATATTTTTCTTATTGATGGGCCGTATTGTTTCAACTTTTTGTTGAAACAATGGACATTAATATGGTAGCTCTGGAGATTAGGTTCTCCCTAGGATTTGCCATCTGTCATTTGCTCATTTAGTAACTAAATTCTATGAAGTCGGAATTCATCACTTGACTATTGAGGTCTAATCTGTTAGCTAAGTGATGTAAGGAAATCTGCCCATCAGTAGTTAATCATCTGGGACCAAAAGGCTCCCAGTATTTGCTGAGGGGGTTTGTGCATGTGTTAGCACATGCCTGTAGAACTCAGCCTGGTAGTTGAAAACTGCCTTAGCCTTCATTTTCTGCTTATTTAGAGTTTCCAGATCAGTAACAGGTAAAACTTAGAACCTCCCCGAGTATCTTTTCTGGAATATGTGCAGTCCTACGTATGTGACTTTCTAGATTCCTAGGAAGGTATTGGAGCTTTTCAAAGATCTGGGCATATAATTTCCAGTTTTTCCCATTAAGTTTTTTGGTTATCCCAAAGTTTCCCCCAACTGATATCCAACATCTTAGGCAACTGCTATGTTAAACTATTGCCTCTATTTTTGACAAGGTCCCCCAGGGAAAAGTTTTGAATTAGGTAACCACCAAGTCAGGTCAAATAAAGACAGTGTTTTGGGTAGGGTCTTCCAGTGGACCAAACATGTCAAAAAGTGACAATATATTCTCCAGATACAGGATTTAGAGAGAGTTCTGACTTCATTCTGCTCTGGTGATTCCCAAGTTTGCTGGTTTCAAAGCTACCACAGAGCTGGGGGTGATGGTGGAGAGAATAGAAATAGAACATTTAAGAAATACCACAGAGCTTGCCATTAGAGATTTCCCTGAATTGCTGCAAGGTTTTAGTTCAAGTTCTGAAATAGCTGATTTTGACAATTTTCCCATTGTTCTTTATGGAGGATCTTTGCGCTTCCCTGGTGGCTCAGATCTGCCTGCAGTTCAGGAGACTTGGGTTCAATCCTGTGTTGGGAAGATCCACTGGATAAGGGAATGACTACCCACTCCAGTATTCTTGCCTGGGAAATCCCATGGACAGAGGTGCCTGGTGGGCTACAGTCCACGGTGTTGCAAAGAGCTGGACCTGACTGAGCAACTAACCCTTCTATTCTTCTGTTGTCACTGATGTCATTCATGTAGTGGTTTTATATACCTAGCTATCAGCCCTTTGTGCCCTTCCTTTTATCCACACAGGAAGACCAAATATGATTTGGGAGCATGTAGCACTGACAACTATGCTTCCTACCTTCTTGAAGTAAAGTAGGAACATGACTGGGTTCTTGTCCCACTGTGGGAAAAGTGAGATACACCTGTGCTCCTAAGCCCAATCCACACACCAGTACCAATTTACAAACTTATCAGTCCAAGAGTCAATGTGCTTGCATTGGACTATAATATGCATTTCCTGCCACTGAGAAGACTTGCTGTCAGAATACCCCCAGCTGAACTGAAGTGTGCTTACTGATGCAGTTGAGCTACATTCTGGTACAAATATTTCACTGATAAGTGAAATAGACTATGGTCCAACATCTTCAGTACCATTGATATGTGCTACCTCCAGGTCTGGTCATAAGCCCTCTAGATATCATTCTTCCATACCCTTGGACACTTTGGAAGACAGTCCAGATAGAGTAACTGAGATGGAAGGAGCAGGAATTCGTAAGTCACTGCTTGGAGATGAACCACTCAACCCTCCCTGCTCCAATGAGTGAGTAGAATATTTGTATTAATATTTATAAATATTAATATGTAATTGATTTGCTGGGATTTAGGGATATTTTAACTGAATCATAGACACCATATTAAAAAGCAGACACATTACTTTGCCAACAAAGGTCCATCTAGCCAAGGCTATGGTTTTTCCAGTAGTCATATATAGATGTGAGAGTTGGACCATAAAGAAAGCTGAGCTCCAAAGAATTGATGCTTTTGAATCGTGGTGTTGGAAAAGGCTCCCGAGAGTCCCTTGGACTTCAGGGAGATGAAACCAGTCAATCCTCAAGGAAATCAGTCCTGAATACTCACTGGAAGGACTGATGCTGAAACTGAAGCTCCAGTACTTTGGTCTTCTGATGCAAAGAACTGACTCACTGGAAAAGACTCTGATGCTAGGAAGGGTTGAGGGAAGGAGAAGGGGATGACAGAGGATGAGATGGGTGGCATCACCAACTTGATGGACATGAGTTTGAGCAAGCTCCAAGAGTTGGTGATGGGCAGGGAAGCCTGGTGTGCTGCAGGCCACGGGTCCAAACAGTCGAACGCAACTGAATTGAATCATGTACTGCTCTACATATACCATGGTGTATGTACTGTGTATGTTTCCTAGTATCTTCAGTATATTATCAGTTTTCTATATCTGAGTTGTCTTTGTTAAAAGTTCAGGAAATAAACTGCTTTACCTCTCAAGTAAAGCATCCCTGTTTGGTTTCTCCAGCCTATTTTTATACATTCTAGTTTCAGAATGTGGAACAAGAGCTGCTCAACCCATCTTCCAAGTTCCAGTTAGTTGATACTCAGTTTTAACTGTATCAACTTACTGAATAATCCTGGCATTGCCTATTGATTTGTGATGCCTCTGGCAACAGGAATTTAGATCACAAGGGTGGTTTTTGGCTCACTCTGTCTTATTGGTTTTTTCATTATGAGGCTGAAACCATTATAGTAGTGGTTACTAGGATAGGGCTTGTCCTTTTGAATTCATTTTCAATATAGTTGGTTACTTTTTAAGGTAGTTCATAAAATTTCAATAGAATTTTTATATTCACCACCAGTCCTTCCTGGGATTTTAGATTTTTAATACCTTTTGAGGATAAAGTTTCTATTCAGAATGAATGAATTACTACAGAACTGCTAGAGATAAAGAAGCTCAGGGATTTAGAGCTTAAAGGTCACAGACTAAGACACTAAGATGGGAGTTAAATGTGGATCCAATTTCAGAACCTTCACTTATTCTAACAAAGCGTGTTACTTGCCAGTCTAAAAACTTCCTTTTGAGAAAAAAATAAAAAGGCTTCAGCTGAACTGACTCAATGAGCTTCTCTTGCAGATCCTACCAGGCTCATAGCATCTCCCAAGATGTAACAGGATTCCAGACTGATGCTCATCTCTCAAAAACACTTTAACAAGGAATTCCTCTTATTATCCTACAGATAGAACAGGCTTCCTCCCAACTAGCGAATAGGGTTTTAGCAACCAAGGCCTGTATTTGAGCTGCCTCTTATTCCAAACCTAAAGTCCACTATTTCAGTAACCTTTAAGAAATTGTACGAGATTACACAGTCTAGATTTTTGGGATTCCTCATCTATTTAACACCATTAAAAGTAAGCCTATCATTTCAGTGTGGATGGGGTGTTCTTATGAGAACACTAAGCCAGTTCAAGGGTACTGAATTCTGAAATACCATCCATCTCTCAATATCAAAAGGGAACTGCCTTGGAAGAAGTCTGGTGGTCAGTTAGGGGCCCTGCCAACCAGAGGACAGGCTGCAGCGTGACTGACTTATCAAGGCTCTAGATACGCAAATAAGCATATGATGTGGAGCAGGTTAAAGACACCATGTTAGTTGAAACCACTATGCTTTGGAACCTTCAGACCATTTTCTAATTATCATGCAATAGCATCATGACATCACAGGTGTTGACAGGGCTGGCAGGAGACCAGTGGTAGCATCTATTTGTGAGCTGTAAGTTCCACTGGAAACTCCAGTGGGAGTATTGTTGAATACCATGGTTTGAAATCAGATTGTTTTTTCGTTTGCTAGAATTCCAGGACCATCCAGAAGGCAAGCAAAGTGGGAAGATGCTGTCTACTACATTCTTTCAGTGTAATAATTGTGTCTGTGTAGCTCAAACCAGTTTTCCATTAAGAATTCTTTTATGGATAGTCGCTGTAAAGCTCCACGAGGCATTATTTGCTGGAAGCTAAGGAAACATGTCTTCAAGCCACCAGCATGCCTTCTCCAGCATCTTGGCACAGATTCTAACCTCCTTCTCCATTGACTGTTAGGACTGGTGTCCCTGCCTAGCAAACACAGCCAGAGACACTGTTTTGAACACTGGGAAGTATTCTGAAGGGCCCTGTTCCCCTACCTTGTACTTTTATTACTTTTGGCCTCAGACACATTTTATTGAGGTAGATGTCACTTACATACACTTATTCCTTTATTATTCTTATTGGAAGGAAAGCTATGACAAACCTAGGCACTGTATTAAAAAAGCAAAGACACCACTTTGCTGACAAAAGTCCATATAGTCAAGGCTATAGTCTTTCCAGTATTCAGGTACAGATGTGAGAGTTGGACCGTAAAGAAGGCAGGGTGCTAAAGAATTGATGCTTTTGAACTATGGTGCTAGAGAAGACTCTTGAGAGTCCCCTGGACAGCAAGGAGATCAAACCAGTCAATCCTAAAGGAAACAACCCTGAATACTTGTTAGAAGGACTGATGCTAAAGCTAGAAGCTCCAATATTTGACCATCTGATGTGAACAGCTGACTCAGGGGGAAAGACCCTGAAGCTGGGAAAAACTGAAGGCAGAAGAGGGTGACAGAGGATGAGATGGTTGGATGGCATCACTGATTCAGTGGACATGAACTTGGGCAAACTCTGGGAGATGGTGAGGGACAGGGAGGCCTGGCTTGCTGCAGTCCATGCAGTTGCAAACAGTTGGACACGACCTAGTGACTGAACAACAACAAGCTTCGAACAGCAGGAAGTTACCAGGTATCTTGGGCACAATGGTTGAATTTACTTAAATCGGGTGACAGCACCTTGAAGGGGCTCTGGCTCCCTGAAAAGCCCTTTGCAGTAAGTCATTTTCTCTTTTGCTTACTTTCTATGCAGCCAGCCATGGGTTAGGAGGCAGCTCTGCTGATCCTGGCTGGGCTCATGTTGGGAGGTCAACTCACTTAAGATGAGTCTACAGTGGCCTGGGATGGGACAGGAGAACTTCCATCCACAGGGTCTGGTCTCCAGCAGGCTCCTCCTAGCTCAGGCTCATTTTCATGACAGTGGCAGTGGGTGAGGGGTGAACATGCAAGGCCCGTTGAAGCCTAGGTTGGGATGGGCAATTTTTGCCATGTTCTATCTTCCAAATCAAGTCACAAGGTCAACTCAGATTTCAAGGGCAAGAAAATAAGCTCAATTGGAAGAGTGGTGAAATCACCTTGAGAAGGGTATAGACAAAGGATGGAGGACGTGATTTGGGTTCTGTATTTTTGGTCAACCACATGGGCTAAAATCCTTAAGTGAAACCTTGATGAGAAAATAACAATGAATTCATATGGTGTCAGCTCATCCATTCACTAAATAGAACACTACTATAAATGTAACAGAGAGGCACTGCACTTCTGAATGTGAGAATACAGGAAGTCCAGTCACCTATGGAGTCTTCTTTCCAAAAAATGTCTAATTAAACCCACAGCATCAACTATAGATTTGCAGTAACTATGAGGGAAAGAACAAGTTAAACACTGAAAAAGTTTGCCAAGTTGAGAACATAGGACATTGTCCGGGACAAGTGACCTCATTTCTCCAATATATCAATGACATAGGAGATGAGGAATAAATTTAAGTAGTCTAAATGCTAGGAGACATGCCATAGGCAAGCCCTTCATATTCTGTTTAGAATCACCCATCTCCTAGACCCTCAGCCAGATACTGGTTGATGCCATGTTGACCTGTACCCTAGGCTGCTTCATACCTGGAACTTCTGGCTCCTTCCAGTGATGGTGAGCTCACAGGAAGTGCTACACTGCATGGATGTAATTTCTTTTTCTCTCTGGTCGTCAAATAGGCTAACCATTCGGAAGAGTGGGAGAGTTTATTCCTTAGGAGAAATTCTGACCAATGACTGCTAAGAGATTGAAAAAAATTCTTTCTCCCCCTTGCCATACTCTCTCTGACTCATGAGACCCAGCAATCAGCTGTGATCTTTGTGAAGCAGTAGCCAGCTCAGCCTTCATCCATGAGTTTATATATATTTCTCATTCTTCCCTTTCTTATATTCCTTTTCCTCTCATTGTTGCTACTTCAGTTGCGCCTCTTAAGCTTTAGCAATGTATGTTTGTCTCGATTCTATTTTCTGGGGAACTTGGATTTGGGTTAAGACATATGACCCAAATGCATTAGTCAGCTTGCTTGGAGCTCAATTTGAATAAACCAGCTCTAGGACATTTGAGGCGAGCAGTGAAGCTTGACTGTTAGATATTAAAAGGACTGTTGACTTTGTTAGATGTCTTTTGTGATCACAAGGAGAGACCTTATCAGTATTTGTGGGTAAAGGATATGCCTAGTTTTTGCTTTGAAAGAATTCCGGTGAAGTACAACAAAGCAAATCACCTAGGGGGATAATAAAACAAGACTGAAAAAATGTTGAGTTGCCGAAGTTGAATAATGGGAACGTGGTTCATTATACCACCTCCGTGTGTGCATTTTAAAAGTTTTCTATCAACTTTAACTATTTTCTACTTTATCCAATATTTGAGTCCTGTGAAATTCTAGTTCTTGCTCTGTAGATTCACTGGAAGCTGTCAGTTGACTGACTTCGCGCTTGTTACACTATCTACTCGTGGGGTTTTGCTTTATTCTATGAGTGCTTTCAAAATGAGCTTGTCAATCATTCGGGGAAATCTATTATTTCAGCTTTTTGAGATTTTTTACAATATGTTTACTATTTTTCTACCCTCCATTATCTTCTTGTATCTTCAATGTATCTTTCCTGCTTTCCTTCTGGAAGAGTTCCTCAATCAGATCTTCCAACTCATGAGTTTGTTCTTCAGCTCTATCTAGTCTCCCACTTCTTTTACATTCTGTTAACTCATACTTTTCATTCTTACATTTAAAATTTTTTGCTATTTTTTACAATGGAAATATCTTAAGTATATTTGTTATACTTCACACTCTCATTCTAAGTGTTCTGCTATTTCTGCTTCCAATGGTACATAATGTTCTGTTTTCCTTTTTTAGGTCACTGTAGTCCTCTAGTATCTTGTTTTGGCCTATGAAGGTATCCAGCTCCCTCTGAGGAAAATGATTTATCTAGTAATGTTGTATTAGGTAGAGAGCAAAGGCAAGATTCTCACTTGTTTCAGCATTGGTAAGTTCACTGACAGGGGAGAAAAGGGTCAAGGACTTTCAGTGAGTGTGTGCTCAGTCATGTCTGACTCCTTGCAACCCCATGGACTGTAACCCGCCTAGGCTCCTCTGTCCATGGGATTTCCCAGGCAAGAATACCAGAGGGGGTTGCCATTTCCTCCTCAGGGGATCTTCCCAACTCAGGGGTCAAACCTGTGTCTCCTGCATTGGCAGGTGGATTCTTTACCACTGAGCCACCTGGGAAACAGGTCAGGGCTTCCCTCCCAGGAGAAGCAGCCGTGGGAGGAAGCAGACTCTCTGGACTGGACTCCACCAGCTCCACAAGGGGACAAGATGAGACACTGAGTGCCTGAAACCAGTCAGCTGCCACTTGCGGTCATTGACCAGCTAGGGCTCTCCTGCTTGCCCGATTTTACCAAGTGAATGTCTGCATTGACCCTTTTTCTTTTGCCACTGATTTTTCTGCCAGGCAATAATCAGCGATGATCTCAAACCAGTGGTACGGAAGATGCAAGTGCAGAACTGAAGCCACTTTTCTCTAATACTCACAGCTCTAAAACTGCCCTTTGTCTCAGATCACAGCTTCTATATCCATGGGGGCCGTATGAACGAACTCATCCAGGCAGTTCTCATTTATGCTTGTTCCCTATGTTGCCACCTCACTACAATTACTAGTGTCCTTTTGACTCTCAGGCATCCTGTTTGGACAATTACATGGATATTGTGGCAATCATGGAGATCTCATCACTCAGATCTCCTTCAGAGGCATAGTCAGCTTTGAGGAGTGCAGTTAGCTCACAGCCTCCAGTTAGAGCTGCTTTGGAATCTGCTACAGTATCAGAATCAAGGACACTCTTCACCCAGGGAGTTCCCAACCAGTGAGTGAGCTGGGAAGGGCAGGGCACTAGTGCCTGCCTAGTTCTGCCAGATGAGGACTCTCCCGTGGGCAGCTTTGTGCCAGAGGTCCCTGTGATGCTGGCTGAGGCTTTCTTCGAGCTGCACTGACTTCTGGGTGTCTTCCTGCCTGACCTGAATTGACCCAGTCATCTCATCTATGGCCCCTACAGAAGGTCAAGCCCCACCACTTTTCAGTCTCCCCAGAGCCCCTCACAGTAGTTATTCCATATGTTTGCTTCGATATAGTTCCTCCAGGGTTGATGGCTGAGGGAGGCAGAAGCCACTTCTGGTTTATTGTCTTAGCAAGAAATCTCAGGCTGGGGGTGGAGAGGGAGCAGGGGTATTTTCAGTGCTCACAGTCTCAGCCTCATTCAGGTAGGAGCTGTGCAAACTCTAAAATTAGATTTGTATTTCACCTTATTCCTCCAGTGGTTGCTAGAACCACTCTTTGGAGGGTATTACCCAGATGTTGTCATAGGTTACTAAGTCATGTAAGAGTGCTCACTCCTAGAGCTGTGGTTTCAAGTCAGCTGAGTTCCTCAGCCTCCCCACAGACAGGTGAAACCAGTTAGGCCACAGTATGATGTTATTGGATCTAACATAAGTTGAGTAGAGGAATCCAGAATTCCCAGTTACATTACCCTGATGATTTACCCTAGAAGAAACAGACTAAATGATACAGAGGAACAGATTAGTGAGCTGGGGACAGAGTAGTAGAAGTCATTGACACTGAAAAGAAATTAGGACAATTTAAGAAAACTCAGACATCAAGTGCACTAGTATTTGCGTTATAGGAATCCCAGGAGGAGAAGAAAGGGGCTGAGAACATATGAAGACAAAGAGGAACACACCGAGACATTGTAACTACAAAGTCAGAGAAAATTAAAAGCAGCAAGGGAAAAGTAACGAGTAACATAAGGGAAGCCCTATAAGGCTATGAGCTGATTTATCCTATTCTAAAAACAGCTGTTTCTTAATACCAGCTTTATCCATCATAATGTGTGTGTGTCGGGGGGGCTCATTTGTTAAGGTGGTGTCCGATTCTTTGCAACCTTGTAGACTGTAGCCCACCAGGCTCCTCTATCCATGGGATTCTCTAGGCAAGAATACTGGAGTGGATTGCCATTTTTTTCCCCTCCAGGGAATCTTCCCAACCAAGGGATCAAACCCACATCTCCTACATTGCAGGCAGATTCTTTACCACTGAACCATCTGGGAAGTCCCATCCATCTGTTTCTCATGATAAGATCTTAGATAACTTGATTTTGAACATATGTCAAGTACATTATTCATGAATAAGGCAATTGAGGGAACCAGAAGGTAGAGAATGCTCATCTGGTACACTGGGGAGCTTATCCCAGATCTAAGTGGCTAGGTAGTTATACAGCAGAGACAAAGCACCACAGACCATAGCAAGGGAGGGACGTTTCAGTACCCTCAGAGAAAACTCAGGTTTTCTAGGCTCTCATTTGGATTTGGCCAATGGGAACTGAGAGATTGAAAGGCAGGTGGACAGGAGACACTGGGGTATTTTTCCCACTTTTGAGTCTCCAGCATTTCGAGTCTGACCCTCTTTTCTCCCAGTTTCCTCCTAGCATCCCTGGCATGACTCAGGGCTCTGTGCAGTCTCTGCCACTGTAGTCATGACACTGCTTCTTCCCCCACCTCAACCCTTTAGCCCTAAGGCTAGAAGTGGCTACTTGCCGTTAGTCTGGATTTTGTCACTATTTCTCATTTGGCTTCCAGCTTTTAATACCTTTGTAGCTTGCTGCCCACATTGAATTCCTGCTATTGAACTACTTGACTCCAGTTTCCTGAGTGGACCCAGATGATTAACAGCTGATTTATTTCAAGAATAAGCCATTACATTACCATCTCTTTCAGCTGGCACAGGTTAATGTTGAGGGCATGGGATTATTTAGAGGTATCTTAATACATGAGCCATTAATCATAAGTAGCAAGTAATATATCTAGAAGACAATAGCTACAAATCAATTTGCTCATAAATTAGGTGTGCCAACAAACAAGAGTTTCTCTCTTACAAGGTGCTCCTCAGCAAGAGGTTTCAACAGACCAAAGTCAGCTTACATAAGCACAGGATCCTTACATATCAAGCAGATAATGGTAACTTTCTCAAGTCTTCAAAAATGCTCGTTTTTTAAATCTAGTTTCATATCTATTTTGGAGATAAAACTTTAATTGTCAAGCTGTAAATATTGATTGATCCCCAGGCTACCCCCAGGAGTTTAGGCTCTAATACAATTGGCTAGCCATCCTCCAGCCTGGGAAGTTGTACTTCAGAAGGCTGTGGCATTAACTCTAGACACTGTGTCTATTCTAACCACCCTTTCAAGGAGCCTCAAATATCTGCCATTTATCTATTATAAATGCCCTTAACTTTCAATCTTAACTCAAGTTGATCCATTCCTTCAACCTTTCTACCTTTTAACTCTTCTGTACCCCACCCTACCCCAAGATGCACAACAGTGGACAGGAAATCAAAAATTCTGGCATGGGCATTTCTAGAATGCTCTGGTGTTTGTCTTTGCTGTAGACTAGATCTGGAAGTGTTTGAGACACTGATGCTTACTTTGAAGGGCAGAGCTTCTGTCTTGACCCCTAGTTCCAAGTCATGCTATCTGCTTAAATAGAAGGAAGGGTATCATTGGGGAGGGGGTCTTTAACATGATCATTTTCATAAGAAGGAGAAGCACAAGAGGCAAATCTTATTAGTTTTCCCTAACAAATCATGGCAACTTCTAATATGACCTTGCAGGCCATTTCTTGAATCTGCTTTTCTACCACTCAAGCTTAGGATAGTTTTTCTTTGAAAGAATATTCCTAGGAATACACATGTTTGGGTACCTTTGCCTACTCTATTTTTTACCAGTAAGAGACTTTACACTGGGTTTAGTCAAGCCCTGAAGTCTCTCTCTGGAATTATCGAGGAAACAGCTCACCCAGTTTTTTTTTCTTCTCCTTTTAGTTTACTGGAGTAAGTCCCTTGGTTCTGTCAGCTCAAGCCAAATGCCAAGTTTAGAGGGTCCCATGGAAACTGGTTTTTATTCCAATCCGAAAGACAGGCAGTGCCAAAGAATGTTCAAACTACCACACAATCACACTCATTTCACATGCTAGCAAGGTAATGCTTAAAATTCCTTAAGCTAGGCTTCAGCAGTACATGAACTGAGAACTTACAGATGTACAAGCTGGATATAGGAAAGGCAGAGGAACCAGAAATCAAATTGCCAACATTCATTTGATCGTAGAGAAAATAAGAATTCCAGAAAAACATCTACTTCTGCTTTATTGACTATGCCAAAGTCTTTGACTTGTGTGGATCACCACAAACTGTGGAAAATTTTTAAAGAGACAGACCACCTTACCTGTCTCCTGAGAAAACTGTATGCAGGTCAAAAACCAACAGAACCAGACATGAAACTGGTTCAAAATTGGGAAAGGAGTATTGTCAGGAGCCACGTTAGGCATTACTGACAAAATGGAGGCACGCCCCCAAGCCCCTCTCCTCATCCCACAGGCACAGTCTGGGGATGAAGGAGTTAGGTCTTGTGATTCTGACTTGTTCTTTCCTTTCTTCGGTTGAGTTGGCTGGAAAGAATGTTAAGGTGCTTATTGTTCTTGAGAGAAGCATGAGAAAGCACAAAGCCTTCTGCAGTTGTGCCCAGAAAATAATCTATAAAGTAACCATTGATATTTGTTCAAGGATCTTTACAAATAATGTTCCAGGATGAGCACGTAGGCCACAGCTTGAGGCCATGGGAAGGATTGTTATCTGAGACCTGTTTGTGAGGGGAATGTTTATGGCAAAGGAAGTTTGCTGAGCTTAGGGTTTAGAATAATTAAGAATAGCTCACTTTTTAGGACATAGTGAGCTTAGGATGCTAGGAGCAAGCAGGATTTAAAAAGATAAGAAATAAACTGAGGGATGTGGTATGCAGCCCAGACATAAGCATGAGTTACAATGTAACTCTGGTTGAAATGCAACAATAATTTATGGAGACAATAAATCTGGGTGAGGGGGAGCTGAAATGTAAAACCTTTGACCTAAGCTTTTATCAAAGTATAAAAGACCCGATGCTCGAAATAAACATGCAGTCCCGCACCTTGAGTCAGAGGCTGCATCATTCTCCGCTGACACCACTCATCTCTTCAGGCTGATTCCCTGGCTGCTGGAGCTGGACTCCAGCAGAGTATGTCAAGGCTTTATATCGTCACCCTGCTTATTTAACTAATATACAGAGTACAACCTGCGAGATGCTGGATTGGATGAAGCACAAACTGGAATCAAGATTGCTGGGAGAAATAAACAACCTCAGATATGCAGATGATACCACTCTAATGGCAGAAAGTGATTGAGGAACTAAAGAGCTTCTTGATGAGGGTGAAAGAGGAAAGTGAAAAGGCTGGCTTAAAACATTCAAAAAACAAAGATCATGGCATTTGGGCCCATCACTTCATGGCAAATAGAAGGGAAAAAGTGGAAACAATGACAGATTTCCTTGGGCTCAAAAGTCACTGCAGACAGTGACTACAACCTTGAAATTAAAAGATACTTGCTCCTTGGAAGAAAAGCTAGACAGTGTATTAAAGACAAACCTAGACAGTGTATTAAAAAGCAGAGACATTTTGCCACCAAATGTCCATATAGTCAAAGCTATAGTTTTTCTAGTAGTCATGTATGAATGTGAGAGCTGGACCATAAAGAAGGCTGAGCACTGAAGAGTTGATGCTTTTGCATTGTGGTGCTGGAGACGACTCTTGAGAGTACCTTGGACTGCAAGGAGATCAAACCAGTCAACCCTAAAGGAATTCAACCCTGAATATTCATTGGAAGGACTGATGCTGAAGCTCCAATACTCTGGCCACCTGATGCAAAGAGTCAACTCATTGGAAAAGACCTTGATGCTGGGAAAGATTGAAGGCAGCAGAAGGGAGTGACAGGGGTTGAGGTGGTTAGATAGCATCACCAACTCAATGGACACGAATCTAAGCAAGCTCCAGGAGATAGTGAAGGACAAGGAAGCCTGGCATGCTGCAATCCATGAAATCAAAGAGTAGTGTCTGAACACCTAATGCTCTCTGGGGGTCTGTGTGCCCCTTCAACCCAGGGCATTCCCTCTTGCTTCTCTAGGCCTTCACTGCCTCAAATTCATAAAGCAATACTAGATCTTTGGCAAGTAACCGACGGTGAGACTTGTTTCCCAAAGTGAATTGATTGGAACCACAATTGCCACCTGTTATTAAGAACTACAAGTAGGCCAATAACCTGGAAATTGAGTCAGTCTACATCTCCGAGACAAGTTCCCTGGATAACCATGGAGAACAATGAACAGAACTCCCAAGTTTATCCCTTGCTTTGAATACATCCCTGAGCTCCTAGCTGATACCCAAGTATCTACATGACATGTCCTTATGGGTGCCATGATAGGCATCTCAGGTTTAACATGCAAACCACTTGGATTTGTCCAAAACTTTATTCTAAGCTTTTTCATATTACTGTCAGCCCAAAAACTACATGTCAAGACCAGAAGGCAGGGATCATTCTAAATTCTTCCTTACCCATCATTCTTTACACAGAGATGAGCAGATCTTGATGATGGATCCTAAGTGATATTCTGAAATTCACCCAACTCTTCCATTTCTACTGCCTCATCTTAGTCCCAGCAACACTTCATCTGCTTCTCTATGAGCAGATGGCAGGGGCCAATAGTGTAGGCAAAGTGATTCAAAAAGAGAATCATTCATGTTGTTTCCCTGCGAGGGATTTTCCTAGAGGCTTTCCTAGGATGAAGCCCACCTTCCTTTCAGGATTCTTCACAGTAGCTCCTGCTTCTGTTTTTCCCTTTCGGTCATTAAGTTTTAGCCACACTGCTTCCTTTCAATCCTTCAAGCATGCCAAAGTGCTTCTGCCTCAGGGTTTCTATTTCCCACGTTCTCCATCTCACGTGAATATGCTAGAGCACCTATGTGCCTAAGATCCAGGAATTTAAGATGGAATGAATGGAAGGGTCATCTCGGAAGAATTCCTGACTTTATCAGTGACTTTATCACTGCCCTCCACAGTTCCTGCCAAATGTTATCTTTCCCTCTTTTTCTGCCTGTCATTCTCAGGATAGTTGTTCCTTGAAGGAATAGTCCTAGGTTACCCGTGCTTGGGTAACCGTGCTTTCCTGTTCATTTTAACTAGTAAGAAATGTATCACTAACCAAAGGCAGCTTGTTTGACTCTTACTCATCTCTCCTATGAAAGCACAAGATCCTGTACCCGTGGACCTCATCTGATTAGGTTAGTAAGAGTTAGGCAAAGTAGTAGGCTGAAAGATCTTCAAGAAAGAACTTGCTGTTGAGTTGTAGAGAGTATTAATACAGCCAACAGCCTCCATCTGCAGCTCCTGGGATCCACCCCAGCATGAGGTAAGGCTACAGTCTTGTTGAGTATGGAGCACAGCCAGGGACTAGGACAGTTGAGGGACTCCTACCTGTGGGTGTTCTTTGCACCAGGTCTCCTGGGGATTGCCAAGGCTCTCTCGGGGCTGCACTGTGGACTGAGTTGTTCCTGCTCAGTTTTTCATCCTTCCCTTCTCCTTTCACAGGTGCCAGACCAGCATTACCTGAAGGCTGAAGCTGGTCTATGCCTGCCCCCTTTCCCCTTTGTCTTTTATAGGTATTGATCAACTGTAAGTTTTATACTCCGAACTCTGCTTGGCAACAACTATTTTCCAAAGGACCCAGCATAGTTGATAAGAACAGCTTGAGACACTAAGCGGTTGAGGACTGAGACACCTTACTGACCCAATCACCAAGACGACCGAATGCCAGCTGCTCGTGTGGCATGACTAGCTCCTCACACAGTGACAGGCCAATGGGTGGAAATGTCGCCAACAGTGACTCGACAGAAGGCTCCTATGCAGGGGGAGTTCTCTGGCCAAGGCAGTGATTCAGGCCTTAAAGTACAGGGAAAATGAAACTGGCTCCTTACTTCACTGTGTGTAAGGGACACTCAACTGCAGAAGGATGAGGTAACAGGCATTTCCATGATCAGGACCAAAGAAAACCAGAGGGTCTTTTTGGTAAAAGACCTCTATCTTGTAAGAAACCCTTATCTCCTTTGGGAGAGCAGATATAGCTGAGAAGCAAATTTAGAATCTGAGATTCATCAAGCTTAAAAGATGGTTGACAATACAATATTGTAAAGTAATTAACCTCCAATTAAAATAAATTTATATATAAAAAAAAAAAGGTTGAGTGCTGTCAAGGCAGTGTCTGCTACAGTATCAGAGCCCTGGGGGGAAAAACTTAGGGACTGTGAAACAGGGGCCAGGGAACATCCGGGTATATGCTCCCGAGGGCTGTGATTCTCCAATAGCCCTGAACCAACACCCTCAGAGCCTATGGAGGTGATTCAGCTCTATTAGGAGGTAGCCTTCCCACGGGTAGGAAGACACTGCAAAGGCTTCCACTCCACAGTAATTCCCCCACCAGGAGACATCCTTTCTTGGAGGCCAGGCTTAAAACTAGGATTAAATCTCAGTATACCCAAGCTTCAATCTCAGGATGTACTGGGCCTGGAGGAAAGCGTTTATACCCCCAGAACTAGAAAACAAGCACCTTTCAAGAGGTTTGAGGAATTTTTCTCTGGCTGGGTTTTGAGAATGCTTTTTCAAAGGGCCAGAATGTTAAAGCGTAGGAGCAATGTCAGGATACTATATTTAAACCCTGGCAAGGATCCCACAGCACGGGGCAAACTCGTTCTTAGAATCGGCCATCTTGAAGAGTCATCTAAGCCATCTGAGGTGCCTTTTTCTAGCCTTCTAAATTGGCACAAAAGAGGAGGCACTAAACAGCTTGGGGAGGTAAGTATACTGGAATGGCCGAACTATGCAAGGCCAGCAGATATTCTGTTCCATGAAAGGATACATTGATCATCATTAATCAAGGCCATCAACAGTGGAGTGATAAGGACTCCATATCACTAAGTTCACTGGCGTGTCTCCTACAGACAAGCCTGTTGATAGGACAGGCAGTCCCAAAGCTGGGTTCATTAACAGTTTTAAACACGGTGGACTCTGAAAAACAATAAATGCACACTTAACCAGCAGAAGTCCCTATATCAGCTAGAACAGTGGAAGGATGGCTAAAAGGGTAGCTTGTCCCACAGAAAGGTCAGAGATGATTAAGTCTCTGGGGCAAAACAGAATGGCAGCTCCCAACAGATGCTGCTCAATTTATACACAAGCGAGCATGAAAAGGAAACTGAGGGAAGTTGCCTCAAAGTTACAGTGTCTTAGCCACTTCCCAGACATGAACGGTTTTTAAACCTGTAACCTGTTGACTAAAAAAGTGGCCAGGTTCCTGGCATACTGCAAGTGTATCTCTGGTTCTTCTCCAAAGACACCAACTGAGCAGTCAGTTACTAATGTCCAGACATTAAATTTTACTTGGACACAAGGTCCAAGCTGACATCAAGACCTCAAAACCAGAAGTCTCATAAGAACTTTGAGTATGAGCCTAAGGGGTCCACATAATAAATGGAGTTATGGTCAGAGTATGAGGTTCAGTGGGTCTGCTGGGTCCATACAGTAACTCAGAGCTCATCTTTTGTCTCTTGAGTGTATAGTTGGCAGGGACAGAATAGTTGAAATAACGCACACATGGGCTTCTTGGACCAAAGAGTAACTTGCTATAAGAGCAGGAAATGTCAAGTAGGAGTTTCTGAAGCTAGCCAACCCCTGGCCAAGAGTGAATAAAATCACATTTTGGAGTAGCAGGTTGGCACGTGTCAGTACCAGCCTTAAAGATGAAGCCTTCAGGGCTGGTGCTGTCTGTTACAGCATCATTTAACTCAGTCTGGACTGTGTAGAACTCAGATGGGTTCAATGACTATAAACTCAGCCTAGTTAGTCAGTCCTACTTGCTATCATTCCAGAGGAGATGTCTTTGGTAGGGCAGATTAATTAGACCTCTGACATATGGTATGTGGTCAATTTTAAGGTGAAGTTCTTTTCCATCTCCATCACAAGAGGGGGCCAGAGCCAGTTTGAATTCATGTGGAATTGTTAATATACAATTAGATATTTGTCCCCAGGGCTGTGGTGCCTTTCAGGCTCTACCATAATCTATGCAGGATGCTTAGGCCATCTGGACATCTTAGAACATGCATCTATTATAGAGTCACACTGACTGTACAGTGTAGGAAATGGATAGTACACTGGAAGCCTTGGTAAGATATGTGCCCCTTAGAGGATGGAAGTTATACCTCCATGAAGATTCAGGGACCTGCCCCTTCAGGAAAAGTTGAGGTACAGGGCTGGGAATAATGTGACCACCTCTAGAATAAGACACAAGTTGTGTTAGACATAAGGTGTGTTTCCTTCACTGCTACAACACCATGTAGGATTTTTTAGGTTCCAGAAAAACACTAAACATAGGAATATTGCTTTAGCCCATACAATAGAATGTTAACTCTGACATGAACCCAGGACAGGAAAAGATGCTGTAGTATATCTAGGCTCTGATACAGCACCCCTGCCTCCTGGGCCATACAATCCAGTGAGGTGATGGGTAAGTCTGTTACCTTAATTGTGGTAATATTTTCACAAGTGTTTGCACGTGTCTAGGATCAACTCATACAGACATAAGTAACTGCCTGTCAGAGTTTGTAATAGGGGATTATGAACTGAATTGTCCATGAGAACTTAATATAAAATAAAGTCAAGCCCCAGAGGGAAAAACAAGACGGGGTCTCCTAGGGCTAACAAGTCCAGTCATGGCATCTGATGAAGACTACCGTATGCTATAAGTGGTTGCAATATTCCTATGTTTAGTATATATTTCTGGAACCTAAAAACAAATCCTACATGGTGTTGTAGCAATAAAGGAAACACATCTTGTGTCTAACACTTGTGTCTTAACCTAGAGGTGGTCACATTATTCCCAGCCAGAAGGCTACCAGCCTCTGGTGTAGAGGAAACCATACCCACATGATACCAAGTAGGCATCTATCTGGGGTCAATTAGCACTAGACCAAATTCATCCAGGCTCAGGACCTATCCATTAAAAGATGAAGATGGTATGCCCAGAATTGAATCCAAACATCAGAGGGCACGAGGTGCCAAAGGCAGGTGGCCCAGATTCTCCTCGTCACCCATGCCAATTGTCTGAGGACCCGTCAAGCTCACACCTATGATGTACTGAGGTCTACTATGACCAGTTGAAGGAAGAAAGAATTTAAGTCTGATAATGGATGGGTTGGTCCAGTGTGTCTTCAAGCTGAGGAGGATGGACACACTCAGTGGTGGCTTTGAAGTACAGGGGTTCACAGAAGACCCAAGAAAAAGCAAAGTGATCCTGAAAAGGAGCAAAGCAGGAGGCACCTGATTTCAGGCCATATGATAGAGCTGTAGTAGTTGAAACAATATGGTACTGACATTAAAGGCACAGGCCAGTTAAACAATTAAGGGCCAGAAATAAAAGCATGTACTTATGCTCAAGAACAGGGAAGGCAATGGCACCCCACTCCAGTACTCTTGCCTGGAAAATCCCATGGATGGAGGAGCCTGGTGGGCTGCAGTCCATGGGGTCGCTAAGAGTCGGACACGACTGAGCCACTTCACTTTCACTTTTCACTTTCATGCATTGGAGAAGGAAATGGCAACCCACTCCAGTGTTCTTGCCTGGAGAATCCCAGGGACGGGGGAGCCTGGTGGCTGCCGTTTATGGGGTCACACAGAGTCGGACACGACTGAAGTGACTTAGCATAGCATATGCTCAAGAATACTCAGTGGAGAAAAGGAAGTCTCAATAAGTGAGCTGGGAAAGTTAGTCAATCTTTTTATATACACACTCACACCATTCACAAACACTCAAAGGTTTAAGTGTAAAATCAGAAACAAAAAACGCTTCAGAAAATGAACAAATCTCCTTGCCATGGGTTTTGGCAATGATTTTGGGGATAAGATACCTAAGGTATAAGAAATAAAAAAGTGGGACTAGAAACTAGAAGCCTCAGCACAACAAAAGAAATGATGGAAGTGACAAGAACCTACATAATGAGGAGAAAAACATTTGCAAGGGGTTAATATCCCAAATATAAAACTCATACAAAATAAATTCAATTTTTAAATGGGCAAAGACATAAATAGACAATTTTCCCAATAAAATGTGAATCACCAGTAGATACCAAAGAAGTTACTCAATATCATTAATCACTAGGGAAATACAAGTCAAAACTCACTGGGAGATGATAACCATTCTGACAGATGTGAGATGCTATCAATGAGATAACAAGTGCCAGCAAGGATGTGGAGATTGTGTGCGCTGTTGGTGGGATTATAAACTGGTACGGCCACTGTGGAAGATAAGAAGGTTCCCTCAAAAAATTAGGGCTAGAAATGCAGCGGTGAGGGAAAATCTCCCTGGTTGGTGTGTCTTTGAGGAGCACACTGTGGAAAGAAAAACCACCTGAAGTAAGGATACACACAGACTTTCAGGCAGCAGCGGGCAACCTGGTCAGGGGTCTGGAAGAAAGACCGGAGGATCAGAGGCAAGGTGCTCTGGGGTAGATGCAAGCAGAAGACCATTTGGGAGTAGGCACAGGTGTAAAGTCATGGCCCACGCTAACGCCTATCAGAACGCATTCAATGTGAGATTAGCATTTAACGGAGTTGACAAAATAATTTGAGTAGTTAGTGTCAGCCAGCTTCATTGGTCATGTCAATGCCATCAGTCAAATACATAGACTGGGCAGCAAAGATAGCAGCTATGCAAGAACCCAAAAGCACGGTTTCCCATGCACCAAGATCGATTTAGGTACCACCACCTATGAATGTCTGACCTGCCATCAGTGGAGGCCAACCAAGACTGATTCAGCCTATTCATGGAGGCCTAACAATCACTTGATAGAAAGTTAATTCCTTTACACCCCCTTATATCCCAGAGGGGCCAACAATGAATTCTTAGAGGTTGACACCAACTTTAGATATGAGTTTACCCATTTTGTTCAGAGCCCCAGCCAACATTCTTCCTCCAGCAACCTACACGATGTCTGATCCCCAGTCATGGAATCAGACACAACATGACATCTGACCAGAGGCTCTTCTATACAGTGAAGGTGTGGGAGACAGCCCATGACGATGTGGCCCACTGGTGTCACAGAACACCATCTGGAGGCTGCCAACTGAAGGCACAGCCAGTAAGTCAGGTCAGAGGCATTACTTTGCCATGATGGCAAGGCATCACTAACGATGCATCTTTGTGCCCCAATAAGAAGGTATCATGGGCCTGGGAACTAAGGCTGCCAAGCAGAAGTGGTCCCCCTTACTTTCACTACCTGTGACCCACCAGAGGACTTTGTGGGTCCACAGGCCTGTCTCAGAAGTGGTAAAGGCCCTAGTCCCAAGAGATTTCATTTTTGCAAGGGTTCCTGTGAAGCACAAGCTACAGATGTTTGTAGGACACTTTGGACTTCCTGTGTCTAGAGACCAGCAGTGAAGAGAGAAGACACTCAATTCACAGGGAGGTGGCATGGTCCTCATTATGTAGTGGGGGCAGGCAGAAAAGTGTGGAACTCATTGGTTCATTTGGGCACCTTTCAGTTCTGCCTTGACCAACAGTGACTAACAGCCACTCAAGCCCAAGTAGTATACGATCAAGGGCTCAGACTCCTTAGGAACTCAGGTTTGGGTCATATCACTAAGCCATGAAGACCAACAGGGGTGACCTCTGAGGGCAGAGAGAATGTGTATAACAGTGAATACTAGCTGTGACTCAGAAGTCCACTGCAGCAATGGGCTGTCAGTCATCCCACTAGTATTTCTGTGTCTTCATCCAGTAGGAGATGCAACACTGGAGTGCTGGAAGACCCTGAATATGCATGTTCCTTGGACACGCATGGAGAACTACATTCATATGGCACAAGGGTGGATGGCAACAGCCATAGAGGCATACCATCCAAATTCCCCCTTAAGAAGGGACTTCATACCTGTGAGGAGTGAAGTTAACTGACCATTTCCAGCTCCAACACCGTAGGGATCCACCACAGCATTTGAGCTGAAGCCACCCTGAGTACTCCATCAGAATGGCAGAGGTCCAGGGTTTGGCCGTCTCTTCTCATTGGAGGATCTCGTCCCATGGGACATTTGAACTGCCACTTCTTAGACTGAGCTGTGGTCTGAGCCTTCCTGTGTATTTAAGAATCAGACTTAAATTTGTAGTCTGAAGGCTTTTCTCTGCATACTTCTGGCTCCCTTTACCATTAGCCCAGTAAATCTCTTGTACTTTCAACTCCAGAGGATTCAACCAACATATCTCATGTACACCCCAGTACCCTTGGACAGTGCCTGGCACTATTGCAGGTATTCAGATATTTAAGTGCTACTTGGTGCTAAGATAGAAAGGCAGGGCTTCTCCAGCTCTCACTTTGTAAGATGTTTTAGAAATGGTGAGCAGAAGGCTGCTCAAGTTGTCAAAGCTGGATGCAAATATTGAGTAAGAGTTTGTACTGAGTATTGCAGAAACTGGAAGATGAGTCGGACCTGCATGAGTATTACTGGAAACTCGTTTTGCCTCAATAAATGAAAAGGGGGAGAATAAGGAACAAAGGGGCAACATTCTCAGTGACCATTCCAATCCCTGAAATTTTAGGGGGACGATGGCCAAGAAAACTATCTTGAGAGTTCTGCCTAACTCAAGGATGCCCATTTTTGTCAACATCTGAATCTAGAGAAACCCTAGTTATAGACACATCATTGACCTCTTCTCAAGACATTCCATTGGCACATGACAGCACCTAGACATGAACTGAGTAGGCTGCTGTTGACATAAGTGTGCCTCTCGAGTTCTACTTCTAATCCCTCTGGACATGGATTTCCTAGTCAGCTGTAGGAGTAGAGTTTTACTTCATCTTATGGTTCCTACTGATTTCAGTGTTGACCATCTGGTGATGTCCATGTATAGAGTCTTCTCTTGTGTTGTTGGAAGAGGGTGTTTGTTATGACCAGTGCGTTCTATTGGCAAAACTCTATTAGTCTTTGCCCTGCTTCATTCTGTATTCCAAGGACAAATTTGCCTGTTACCCCAGGTGTTTGACTTCCAACTTTTGCATTCCAGTCCCCTATAATGAAAAGGACATCTTTTTGGGTGTTAGTTCTAAAAGGTCTTGTAGGTCTTCATAGAACCGTTCAACTGCAGCCTCTTCAGCGTTACTGGTTGGGACATAGACTTGGATTACTATGATATTGAATGGTTTGCCTTGGAAACAAAGAGATCATTCTGTCATTTTTGAGATTGCATCCAAGTACTGCATTTCGGACTCTCTTGTTCACCATGATGGCTACTCCATTTCTTCTGAGGGATTCCTGCCCGCAGTAGTAGATATAATGGTCATAGGAGTTAAATTCACCCATTCCAGTCCATTTCAGTTCACTGATTCCTAGAATGTCAACATTCACTCTTGCCATCTCGTTTGACCACTTCCAATTTGCCTTGATTCATGGACCTGACATTCCAGGTTCCTATGCAATATTGCTCTTTACAGCATTGGACCTTGCTTCTATCACCAGTCACATCCACAACTGGGTATTCCTTTTGCTTTGGCTCCATCCCTTCATTCTTTCTGGAGTTATTTCTCCATTGATCTCCAGTAGCATATTGGGCACCTACTGACCTGGGGAGTTTCTCTTTCAGTATACTATCATTTTGCCTTTTCATACGGTTCATGGGGTTCTCAAGGCAAGAATACTGAAGTGGTTTGCCATTTGCTTCTCCAGTGGACCACATTCTGTCAGATCTCTCCACCATGACCCACCCACCTTGGGTTGCCCCACGGGCATGGCTTAGTTTCATTGAGTTAGACAAGGCTGTGGTCCTAGTGTGATTAGACTGACTAGTT
>NW_011495047.1:10807157-10807635 GCF_000754665.1 Bison bison bison | reverse complement strand
GGAATGAGGTTCGTGACATTGTACAGGAGACAGGGATCAAGACCATCCCCATGGAAAAGAAATGCAAGAAAGCAAAATGGCTGTCTGGGGAGGCCTTACAGATAGCTATGAAAAGAAGAAAAGCGAAAAGCAAAGGAGAAAAGGAAAGATATAAGCATCTGAATGCAGAGTTCCAAAGAATAGCAAGAAGAGATAAGAAAGCCTTCTTCAGCAATCAATGCAAAGAAATAGAGGAAAACAACAGAATGGGAAAGACTAGAGATCTTTTCAAGAAAATTAGAGATACCAAGGGAACATTTCATGCAAAGATGGGCTCGATAAAGGACAGAAATGGTATGGACCTAACAGAAGCAGAAGATATTAAGAAGAGATGGCAAGAATACACAGAAGAACTGTACAAAAAAGATCTTCACGACCCAGATAATCACAATGGTGTGATCACTCACCTAGAGCCAAACCTCCTGGAATGTGAAGTCAA
>NW_011495047.1:10805292-10806762 GCF_000754665.1 Bison bison bison | reverse complement strand
ACAGCCCTTATGGCAGAAAGTGAAGAGCAACTAAAAAGCCTCTTGATGAAAGTGAAAGTGGAGAGTGAAAAAGTTGGCTTAAAGCTCAACATTCAGAAAACGAAGATCATGGCATCTGGTCCCACCACTTCATGGGAAATAGATGGGGAAACAGTGGAAACAGTGTCAGACTTTATTCTGGGCTCCAAAATCACTGCAGATGGTGACTGCAGCCATGAAATTAAAAGACGCTTACTCCTTGGAAGGAAAGTTATGACCAACCTACATAGCATATTGAAAAGCAGAGACATTACTTTGCCAACAAAGGTTCATCTAGTCAAGGCTATGGTTTTTCCTGTGGTCATGTATGGATGTGAGAGTTGGACTGTGAAGAAAGCTGAGCGCCGAAGAATTGATGCTTTTGAACTGTGGTGTTGGAGAAGACTCTTGAGAATTGGACTGCAAGGAGAACCAACGAGTCCATTCTGAAGGAGATCAGCCCTGGGATTTCTTTGGAAGGAATGATGCTAAAGCTGAAACTCCAATACTTTGGCCACCTCATGCGAAGAGTTGACTCATTGGAAAAGACTCTGATGCTGGGAGGGATTGGGGGCAGGAGGAGAAGGGGATGACAGAGGGTGAGATGGCTGGATGGCATCACCAACTCTATGGACGTTAGTCTGAGTGAACTCCGGGAGTTGGTGATGGACAGGGAGGCCTGGCGTGCTGTGATTCATGGGGTCGCAAAGAGTCGGACATGACTGAGTGACTGATCTAATCTGATGGTTCCTACTTCTCTCTATGGCTCCAATATATTTCTTCTAGGGGTCACCTCTCCCCTTGGTTCCCCTGAACCGAGTCACCATCTTTAAACCAGCACCTGATTAAGGCAGTTCTGGCTCCTGAGAGGGAAATGGAGATATCATTTTAGGGGGCCCTTGAGAAACAGGAGACAGTTGTTGACATGTTAAAGTACTGAGGAATAACTGTATAAATACAGGCTCAATGGTGCCTCAGCTTTGGTTTAGAAAGTTCTCTGGAACCTGGACACTGTCACATTAGTTCAAGTTCATGCCAAGTAGGGGATTTCAGCAAAGCCAAGGTGTACTGACTTAAGTTTTAGCTCTTGCTAACAAGACTTTAAGGAAGAAGAGAGCTGGAGCATTTCATCTCGTAGGACCAACCCTGCACTTCTGACCATGACTTTTGCCATCACTAATACACTTGCCCTTCTTTGGCACTGCCAGTCAGGGCAAACACCCAGCCCTGGGTGTGGGGACCATGCTGCCTACCTAGACCCTCAAAGATCTGACCTACCAGGGCTGTGGGGTCAATGACAAGTTGATGCCAGAGAACAGACTGATTCTATCACACATCTCAAGCGTCTGCTTCAGCTCGTGTTGGGGTTGGAAGAGATGGTTCAGAGCAGCAGCAGGTCTGCCCTTTGACTCCGAAGTTGGCTGTGGAAGAGACAAATATGACACAGGCAGC
>NW_011495047.1:10800809-10805192 GCF_000754665.1 Bison bison bison | reverse complement strand
GTGGGAGGGGAGTTAATCAGGATCCCTTACTGCTGTGCTGTAAGATCCTTCACTGCCTTTACCAAGGCCACACTCCCCATGATTACTGTCAACCAATGATGGGTTATAAAACACTAAAGGAGGTCTGTTCCTGGGAGATGTGGGGCCACTGACAAGCAGTTTTGGCTTGACTCTCAAGTTGTATTGCAGGCTGATGTAGTGTTCAGCCTGCATTCTGCCTTTCATTCCTTTACTATTGCACTCTGACAGCTCTCCAGCCTCTTCGGACCTTACCCCATTTTCTCACAGGTGTTTCTTAGATTCCAAGGCCAGGTTAAGCATGCATCTTGCAGAACCTAGATCACATTTCTTCAGTGACAGGATTCACCTTCACCATATATCAGACACTTGAAGTGATCCTACAAAAACTCATTTTCCAACTTGCTGAGGCCAGGAGAACCTTCATATTAATTGAAAAGAATATTAGCAGGAAATAAAACTATAGGCCAATTCCCATAAGTCCTGCAAAGATCCTTAAACTTATCAAATCAGGTAAATATAAGAAATTATGACCATGGGAACTGATCCTGAGAATGCCAGGTTAGTTAAAGTCAGTAATTCCCCACACTAATAGAGAAATCATCTTTGGGAAATGAAGACCAAGTCAATTTAATACCCATTTATTATAATAGTTTAACAAACTGGGAGTAAGGGGCAACTTTCTCAACCTGAAAGGATGTTATTGGAAGACCTACAACTTTCACAACCCTTAATTCTGAAATACTGTTACTTCCAGTCTTTGGGGAAAACATTCAATATCTATTTCTATTCAATACCACGTTAGGGGTCATATCTAGGGCAATAAGGCAGGGGGTAGGTTTATGATACTTATGTCTACGTGTGTTAGAGTGTTTATTTACCCTACGGGTAGGCAAGCAGGTAGACAACAGGCAGTGGGTTAGACTCGAGTTCTAGCACCAGCGGCCTCAGCTCCAGTGGACTAAGGAAGGAATGAAGTTAGAGGTTCAAGGTGCTTCACTCCACCTCCCATCCCAGAGCCAGGACACTGGGGTGCTTCAGTTGTAATTCCTTTCCGTAAGCTCCCAAAGAATACCTCAAGTCTATGACAGTCAGCAGTAAGGGCTGAGGGAAGGAGTATGACTCAGGTAAGACCTTGGCCAGTTAATTAGGGTTTATTCTAAAACAGTGCTTCCAAGATCCTAGCCACCCTGCTTGTGAGTGAGCAAGGCTCAAGACAGCAGATAGCTTGGAGCAAAATCTGTACCAGGTGAGGACCAGTGGATCGACTTCCCAGGTCCAGCCTCTTAGCCTCTTACCCTGCTGCTCCCCCTTCCTCATCTGAGGCCAGTCCCACCTAGCTTGGGGGGCCAGGGAAGTCCTGGCTTCTACCTCCAGGGCCTTTTCCACACCTATCTCCCCAACCATCTTCCCAAGGTGCCAAGAAGGGATTCTAGGAAGGGCCCCATTAGGACCCACGGGACCTTGGCTATTTCTCCTTCACCCCTAAGTTGCAAGACACTTTTCTACTGCAACCCTCTATCAGACAAGTCATTTAGACATGGCCAGAAGGGCATATGGGAAACTTTGAGGCTCATAGCCTCTCTGCTCAGTCTGTGAGGTCAAATCACCAATAGGTAATATACCCACCCTTAAAGAAGGGGATCCTCCATCATAGGGAATGGAAGGACTCTGTAGGCCAGTATCTCAGTGGTCTAGTAGGTTCCTTCTATTCCTGGTATTGACAGGGTAAGCTATGTATCTACAACATCTTTGCATATACACTTTGGTTAAATATAAAAACAGAAGTTGGACATGTACTACAGGTACTGACTTCATTCATCATTTCCTTTAGTAAGGCTTCCCGGCCTCTAGATCTGTTTTGGTGAAGTCTCTTTTGTGACTCCGTTTAACACAAACAGAAAGCATTGGCTTTAAGTACTTCCTGTTATGATGTTTATTGCATAACAAACTCATTGATTTTTTCTGTGACTGGCTTACATTATAGATGGCCAAGAGAACACTTTATTTCAAGTGACCATAACAGATGAAGCAACAGTAACAAGGGTACAACTTGCAAGTGTTACCACTTATTCAATTGTATGTTAAGATACTTTAAGGTGTCATTGGTGCTTCCAATGTCTGTTACCACATATCCTCTGCCCACTGCTGATTTAGCTATAGTTCCATGGAAATGGAGGTTGATACACAAGGAACAAGATTGAAATTAAGCTCTACACTTCTTATCCCAGATCTGCTTCTAGTGAGAGCCGCCCAGCATCTACCAGGAGAATGCAAAAATTCAGCAGATGTCCCTGCATCCCAAGCTTTTGGCCGACAATGCTGCAAAGCATCCTTAAGGTTTCAGAAAGAGTCAAGTTCTTGCCACTAACAACCTCAATACTTTCCTTTTCTCTCCTCTGGTTCCCTCAACTCTGGCTCTATGGGAATCATTCCCAAGTATTCCACTTCCCTGGAAGCCCACTTATCTTCAGCTCTGTTTTGAAGGAAGCTAAGACAGTAGAAAGCCTTAGAAAGCAGACTGGAGATAAAAGTCTGGAACTAGAACAGCCTAAGAGTGGTGAGTCTTGTGATGCTGCTGCTAAGCAGGGTGGTGATAATGCCCAGCTCAGTACAGCATCACAGTTACTAAGACTTACCTTTCAGAGCCAGATATTCTGGAGTGTGAAGTCAAGTGGGCCTTAGGAAACACTGCTGCCAATAAAGCTAGTGGAGGTGATGAATTCCAGCAGAGCTATTTAAAGTCCTAAAAGATGATGCTATTAAAGTGCTGCACTCAATATGTCAGCAAACCTGGAAAACCCAGCAATGGCCACAGGACTGGAAAAGGTCAACCCTCATCACAATTTCCAAGAAAGGCAGTACTAAAGAATGTTCAAACCACCAGACAATTGCACTCATTTAACACGCGAGTAAGGTTATGCTCAAAATCCTTCAAGCTAGGCTTCAGCCATTACACGAACCAGGGACTTTCAGATGTTCAAATACTGGGTTTAGAAAAAGGCAGGAGGAACCAGAAATCAAGTTGTCAACATTCACTGGATCAGAGAAAGCAAGGGAATTCCAGAAAAACATCTACCTTTGTTTCATTGACTATGCTAAAGCCTTTGACTGTGTGGATCATAAACTGTGGAAACCTCTTAAAGAGATGGAAATACCAAACCATCTTTGTTTCCTGATAAACCTGTATTGCTTAAACTACCACACAATTGCACTTATCTCACGTGCCAGTAAAGTAATGCTTAAAATACTCCAAGCCAGGCTTCAGCAATATGAAAACCATGAACTTCCAGATGTTCAAGCTGGTTTTAGAAAAGGCAGAGGAACCAGAGACCAAATTGCCAACATCCACTGGATTGAAAAAGCAAGAGAGTTCCAGAAAAACATCTATTTCTGCTTCATTGACTATGCCAAAGCCTTTGACTGTGGATCACAATAAACCGGAAAATTCAAGAGATGGGAATACCAGACACCTGACCTGCCTCTCGAGAAATCTGTATGCAGGTCAGGAAGCAACAGAACTGGACATGGAACAACAGACTGGCTCCAAATAGGAAAAGGAGTACATCAAGGCTGTATATTATCACACTGCTTATTTAACTTATATGCAGAGTACATCATGAGAAATTCTGGGCTGGATGAAGCACAAGCTGGAATCAAGATTGCCGGGAGAAATATCAATAACCTCAGATATGCAGATGACACCACCCTTATGGCAGAAAGCAAAGAAGAACTAAAGAATCTCTTGATGAAAGTGAAAGAGAAGAGTGAAAAAGTTGGCTTAAAGCTCAACATTCAGAAAACTAAGATCATAGCATCTGGTCCCATCACTTTATGGCAAATAGATGGGGAAACAGTGGAAACAGTGTCAGACTTTATTTTTCTGGGCTCCAAAATCACTGCAGATGGTGACTGCAGCCATGAAATTAAAAGACGCTTACTCCTTGGAAGGAAAGTTATGACCAATCTAGACAGCATATTCAAAAGCAGAGACATTACTTTGCCAACAAAGGTCCATCTAGTCAAGGCTATGATTTTTCCAGTGGTCATGTATGAATGTGAGAGTTGGACTATAAAGAAAGCTGAGTACCAAAGAATTGGTGCTTTTGAGCTGTGGTGTTGGAGAAGACTCTTGAGCGTCCCTTGGACTGCAAGGAGATCCTAAAGGAGATCAGTCCTGGGTGTTCATTGGAAGGACTGATGTTGAAGCTGAAACTCCAATATTTTGTCCACCTGATGCAAAGAACTGACTCATTGGAAAAGACCTTGATGCTGGGAAAGATTGAGGGCAGGAGGAGAAGGGGATGACAGAAGATGAGATGGTTGGATGACATCACCGACTCAATGGACATGTGTTCGGGTGGA
>NW_011495047.1:10799778-10800709 GCF_000754665.1 Bison bison bison | reverse complement strand
AGGAAAGCAAGGAGATCAAACCAGTCAATCTTAAAGGAAATCAACCCTGAATCTCATTGGAAGGACTGATGCTGAAGTTCTAATACTTTGCCCACCTGATGCGAACAGCTGACTCACTGCAAAAGACCCTGATGCTGGGAAAGATTGAAGGTAGAAGGAAAGAGCAACAGATGGTTGGATGGCGTCACCAATTCAATGGACATGAAGCTGAGCAAACTCTGGGAGATAGTGAAGTACAGAGAAACCTGGTGTGCTGCAGTCCACGGGGTTGCAAAGAGCCGGACACGACTGAGTGAACAATCTGTGTTGCATTTGGATGAGGCACAGAGTGAAGGATTAAACCTTTGTTTATCCAACAGTTCCAGCACTTGAATAATGTGGGCACAATGGTAATTATAAATTGCAGAGTTGGCTGGTACTGAAAGCATGGTAGCCTCAGAAACCAACTTAAAAAAAATCAGCTAGCTCAGGGCATGTGGCCATAGCCAGTAGGCCTTCATGACAACCTTGGAAGACCATCATATCCTTCAGCTAAAGGGCTAGAGTAATTAGTTATGGGTTTGGAGAGTGGCAAGAATTTGTAAGTTGCGAAAGAGACTTACATGTATAATTTTAGCACATTTTCCATACTGAAGTCAAAACCCAATAAGAAAGAAGCAGGACTCAGACCTGGGTCAAGGTATGCTGACTAGACACACCCAAGAATGTTCAGGCAGATTCCTTTGAAACCTCCAGGAAGGCCCCTACCACCTACAAATGGCAAGCCACTGCCCACTGTCTAAAGATCAGACAGCTTTACTTGAGGTAGATATAAGATAACACATGAGAATGGCATTGAAACATGTATAATATAAGAAATGAATCGCCAGTCCAGGTTCGATGCAGGATACAGGATGCTTTGGGCTGGTGCACTGGGATGGTATGGGGAGGG
>NW_011495047.1:10798746-10799678 GCF_000754665.1 Bison bison bison | reverse complement strand
TGGCCACCTGATGCAAGAACTGACTCATTGGAAAAGACCTTGATGCTGGGAAAGATTGAGGGCAGGAGGAGAAGGGGATGACAGAGGATGAGATGGTTGGATGACATCACTGACTCAATGGACATGTGTTCGGGTGGACTCTGGGAGTTGGTGATGGACAGGGAGGCCTGGCATGCTGCAGTTCATGGGGTCACAAAGAGTCGGACACAACTGAGTGACTAAACTGAACTGAAACCTGTATTCAGGTCATGAAGCAACAGTTAGAACTTTGTATGCAACAACTGACTGGTTCAGGATTTGAGAAAGGGATATGACCAGGCTGTTTGTCACCCTGTTTAACTTTTATGCAAAACACATCATGCAAAATACCAGGCTGGATGAGCTACAAGCTGGAATCAAGAATGTTGGGAGAAATAAACAGCCTCAGATATGAGGATGATACCACTCTAATGGCAGAAAGCAAAGAGGAACTAAAGCACCTCTTGATGAGGGTGAAAGAGAACAGTGAAAAAGCCAACTTAAGTCTCAAAGTTAAAAAAAACTAAGACCATAGCATCTGGCTCCATCACTGCATGACAAATAGAGGCGGAAAAAGGTTGAAGCAAAAGATTTTCTCTTCTTGGGCTCTAAATCACTGCGGATGGTGACTGCAGACATGAAATTAGATAATTACTGCTTGGCAGGAAAGCTATGACAAATCTAGACTGTATTAAAAAGGAAAGACAGCTTGTTGACAAAGATCTGTCTAATCAAGGTTATTTCCAGTAGTCATGTACAGATGTGAGAGCAGGACCATAAAGGCGGCAGAACACCAAATAATTGATGTTTTCAAACTGTGGTGTTGGAGAAGACTCTTGAGAGTCCTAGGAAAGCAAGGAGATCAAACCAGTCAATCTTAAAGGAAATCAACCCTGAATCTCATTGGAAGGACT
>NW_011495047.1:10789839-10798646 GCF_000754665.1 Bison bison bison | reverse complement strand
GGGATGGTAAGGGGAGGGAGGTGGGAAGGGGGTTCAGGAAGGGGAACACATGTACACCTGTGGCAGATTCATGTTGATGTATGGCAAAACCAGTACAATATTGTAAAGTAAAAATAATAAAGGAATGATAAATGGTTTAAAAAAAAAGATAACACGTCAAGATTATCCCTCGCTTTTTTTTTTTAATTGTACCAGAGCATGTAACTAGGGTCCGTGCTCAACATACCCTGAAAACAGATATATACCATTTGCTTCAGGAGGGAATAAACATTTATTGAAATACCTGAATTACTTAACACACATCAATAGGAACTGGGAAGCGGGATCTTGCAGGTGTTGGAAATGGAATGGGCTGAATAGAAGCCTGGATAGGAGAGTTCTCTTCCGTGATTCAGGGTTTAACATCTTAGATAAGACATTGAAACTGCTATTACACTGCTGGGATTTTTCCTTGAAGCTTGGACATAATGATCGTTAAGTTAGCCAGTGACATAGAAATTCCAGAATGGTTCAGAATATACTGGGAAGGCTCAGCTGCTCAGGGCTATGAGATAACCTTATGGAAGGGACACATCCTGGACTTCCCTGGTGGCTCAAGTGGTAAAGATTCTGCCTGCCAATGCAGGAGTTGCAGGTTTGATCCCTGAGTGGAGAAGATCCCCTGGAGGATGAAATGGCAACCCACTCCAGTATTCTTGCCCGGGAAATCCCATGGACAGAGGAGCCTGGTGAGCTACAGCCCATGGGGTCGCAAGAGTTGGACACAACTGAGTAAACAGGCACACCTTACAGAGAACCCACCAGCTGGCTATGCTCCCTCTAGTGGGGGGGGAGAGAGACCCTTCACTAGGGCACAGAATGCAAGAGGGAACGGTCGTTTGTAAGCTTAGTGTGGACTATTTGTTCTCTGTAGGCTAGGAGATGCTACCCCGAAACAGGTTCCCTGGGATACATGTAAGTGATAGTGATCAGAATTGGTACTCAGTCTTAGAGGCAGCATGAACATGATTATAAATGGGCAGCAAGCCTGATATTGCCAGTGTTATCTTGACCTGCAGGGGTCTTTGACCATGGCTAACACACAATCATATTCTTAGTTGGTGAGGTAAGTGGGCAGCTAACCAGTGTCTGACTTGTAGACCAATTTTACAAAGATCTGTGCTGGTAAGAATGGTGTCAACTACAACAATGTGAAACAATTTCTTTACATCTAGTTTCCAGATTCAAGCAGTTCTCAGACCCAGATTCCATCGCTTGAAATCAGAATTCTATGGAAGGATGACTCTGGAATGCTACAAGCATTTACTATATAACTATTTGGGTCCTCTGTCAAGGCCACTTACCAGAGTTGTGCACAGGGGAGTCACAAGAGGCTGACTTCAGGTCTGAGCTGAAACTCAAAACAGGAGACTAAAAATGCCAACCTGGTCCATTGGAGCAGGTGCCAACAACAGTTGTAGCTCAAGGTAGTCTAAGTCTAACGGATCCAGGGGCATATCTTCAACTCTAGGAAGTATCATTTCCTAAGTCTGAGTGCATACTTAAGATGGATGGACTTGAATCTGGAAGAGCTCTCAATTCATTCCTTGGCCTGGGGTATAGGGCAAAGGAGGAACAATTTCCTCTAAAGGGTGGGACTTAAGTCTCTTCTGGAATAGTGGTTCTAAGTAATATTGAAGCTAGAGAGCAGTGGTAGCAGATGCTTGGTATGAGGACCACTAGCACTGCATCCTTCACTGCATTTATGGTCTTTGTGTGAGTATAAAAGGCCATGGCAAGTGTCGAGAGTATTCTCCATGTGAACCCCACCTGAGCTGCTGTGTTAGATGTGGTCTCTTTAATACCAGCATGACATGCACTTGATATGCTTCATGCACTTAATATGCTCTGCCAGCATGGCCAAGATGTTCTCCTTAAGCCCCACTGAGAGGATTTGAGGCAGTTCTCACTTATGCAGGAAAGTCAACAAGACAAGTGTACAGTTTTGCAAGGCTGTTACCTCTCACTCTCTGCTGTATAGAGAAGGTCTTGGTCACCTTAACATGCCACAAAAATACCACAGTAATTCTTTGTCAATATCATGCTCCTTAGATCTGACAGAGTGCAACAAGTTCTCTGGCTACCCAAGACACACAGGGCAGGTGGGGAGAGAAAAACACTCCAATATGGGAGTATTACCTCCCTAGGGTTTAAGCGTCTGGTCATGTTATGTATGCCTGGGCATTGAAGGAAAGGGCACATTATCACGCTTTGTACCAATATCAAGAGAACAAATGGTAGTACTCCTACTACCAAAAGAGCAACATGAAATGCGGTGGGCTTTTTGGATAGGGGCAGCATCTAAATATACTTTGGAACATCATTCCAGCATGTTTGTCAAGTTATGCTAAAGGTTTCTGGTTTCAAATGGGGCCCAAAGATAAGATTCAGGCTATTCTGAACAGTGCCAGCTGTTCTGCTAATTGGTCTGTAACATCCAGCCTATACCAAGGCTAGAGACGTTTTTGGTTAAAAAAAGGTGGAAATAAGGGATATACAGTAAGCCACAACTCAAGAGCATTTGAGAGCCCTTAAGTTTCTGGAACAAAGTCATGTTAACTGTAGCACAGAACTACAATAAGACAGCTCCTGACGTGGTGCTAGGCCCTCGGAGACTGGGAGTCTATCTTTGGGACATCAAGTGACTATGACAGGAGCTAGTACAGAAACCCAATCAAAGTTGGGTGGGCACAACAGAAAGCAATTTAAAAATAAACAGTACATTCAGGTAGAGTATGAGGTCTTGAGGGTATGTGTTATATAAGCAGGTGGTCCAGAACCAATACCACCTACCTCTTTCCCTAAATCTACTCCCCATGAGGAAATGGGTGCATTTATCCTACACACTATAGGTAAAAAGACCCAGCTGTAGTTCAAAGCACAATGAAGGTGCTTACAGAAAGTCCCCTGCTGTGGCATTACACTCTACTAGGGCAGGGTCCCAGAGAGCAGTCAGAGAGGGAAAGCCCGTTAGTGGCCAGAGCTTCAGAGAATAGTCAGTCACGCATTGGGAGACACTGACCTAAAGGAAGGCTATGCAGGACTTGTACACAAATGGCTTTACTGTTTGGTCAATGCCTGGAAGGAATGAGAATGGGAGGATGGATGAAGGTCTAGGGAAGGAGTGTGTCACTGGATCTCTAACAGGGGTAATGGAGAAGGATCTGGGTGCCTCCCTCTAAAGCTCAAAAGACATCCAAAGAAACTGACCAAGATGAATGGATGGACTGGCTCACTTGAAGTCAGCCAGCCTGTGTCCTTGGGCCCTATAGGGTTTCAAGAGATTCGTGAATGAAGAATCATGGTAGCAGGAATGGAGGCTATTGCACTGACCCAATAGCACATGTCCTCTCAAAGCTTACCTAACTACCGCCACCACTGAACACCTGACCTGTGAGCAGCATAGGCTTATCTTGATGGTGGCCTTCTCTATAGAGACACTCCAATGCACTTAACATTTAGTTACATTTTCTCAGATTAGTTTGTGGCAACCCTACCACATGGTCAAGCATGGACTCATGGACACGTTTTCCAACAGCATTTGCTTATTTCGTGTGTCATGTTTGGGTAATTCTCCATGCTTCAGACTTCCATTCTTGTATTTGTTACGGTCATGTGTGATCAGTAACCTTTGGGGGACACCATGAGCTGCCCAAAATACAGCAAACTCAAGCATGTATGTGTTCTCACTGCTCCACTGACCAGCCGTACTGTATCTCTCCCCTCTTAGGCCAGTCAATAATGGCCTCTAACTTCAATATTGTGTTTCAGGAATTAGGGAGGCCCAAGCATTTAAGTATTATGTGTCTCACTTTAAAATCAAGAGCTGGAAATGATTAAGCTTAGTGAAGAAGGCATCTCAAAAGCCATAATAGGATGAAAACTAGATCTCTTGCAGACAGCCAAGTTGTGAATGCAAATTAAAAAGTTCTTGAAGGAAATTAAAGGTTCTGCTCCAGTGAACATATAAGCAAAGCAGCCAGACTGCAGATCTGGACACAGTAGTCTGAATAAGATCAAACCAGCCGCACTATACACTTAGGGCCTTGTTCTGGATTAGGCTTTGGCTTAACACTCAAGTCTATGAAGGCTGAGAGAGGGAAGGATGCTTCAGAAGAAAAGATGGAAGCTGGCAGAGGTTGGTAAGTGAGGTTTAAGGGAAGAGGCCACCTCTGTAACAAAAGTGCAAGGAAGCTGAAAGTGCTGATATAGAAGCTGTAGCACATTATCCAGAAGATCTACTAATCAAAATGGCCCCACTAAACAGTTTCAGTGTAGAAAAAGACTCATATTGGAAGATGATGCCATCTTGGACTTTAATAGCTAGATAAATCAAGTCCTGGCTTCAAAGGACAGGCTCTTAGGAGCTAGCTAATGTAGCTGGTGATAGAGTTAAAGCCAATACTGTTTTACCATTCCTCAAATCCTAGGGCCCTGCACTCTACAAAGCCCAGGTGACAACACACCTGTTTATAATATTTATAACACGGTTGACTGAATATTTTAAGCCCACTGTTGAAACCTACTGCTCAGGAAAAGATTCCTTTAACAAAAAGTTACTGCTTACTGACAATGTACCTGATCACCCAAGATTGGATGGACATGTACAATGAGATTCATGCCATTCTCCTTCCTATTAACATCTATTCTGTAGCCCATGGATCAAAGAATCAACTCTCAGGTCTTACGACAGACCTGTTCTCATGGTAGGTATTCAAGATGAAGGCCACACAAAATTAGCTCAGAGATATGAACCTTTGCTAAGTATTCCTCCTTGCTTTTGGGCATAGAGCTTTGTAGACAGTCAGCTGATAGGACTATATTATGATTTGAAGTCAGTTTAAAGAAATCTTAAGAGCCCCTGATGATCATCTTAAATGAAGTGAACCCAATTTGAATGGGATACCCACTGCTCTATTCTATCCTACAATCCTGGACATGTCTCTACCAAACTGGACTATTTAGTCTATTACAGCCCACAGTTTTGCCAACAAACCAGTCAACTGTGATTATAGTATCCACAATATCGTTTACAGTATTTACAGTTGGATAGCAATGATCACCTTCCAGTAGCTCAAGGGCTCACATGAGCAGTCATAATGGTAATGAGTGCTTCTATGAGACCAGGACTGACTACACCCAAGTAGTTGGACACATCTTGTACCATTTCCATCACTTAAAATATGGCTGTCCTCGACTCTGAGTATAGGGCCCTCAGTTTGCCTTCTTAGTCCATCTGCATCCACAGGGCTCCCAGCAATAGCAGTAGGTGTGATGGTGGGGAGGGGGGGCAGTGGTGATCTGTAATATTCACATTAGGAAAGGTTCACAAACTCTTGCCTGCCTTGAAGGCTGGGGCAGATGATCTTAGTGCTCTGCTCATGTCCTCTCAATCCCTTTGTCACTTTGCTGTCCTTATTTGGATAGAAGCTTGTTTACATGTGAAGAGGCTCCAAGTGCCTGGGGAACTTACATTCTCCTGTGACATTCTGAGACCGGCACACTGAGTTTTCCATTCCCACCACCTTGAGCCTTCATCCTACATTAAACCAATTGGACAACCCAAACTCCTAGTTAGCCCATGGAAGCTAAGTCAGCTGCAGTTAACTAGATACCTACTTGGTAACTCTTACCTTTAGCATCTAAATTCTCAGAGCTCTGCAATCCTCACCAAGTTATCTGTGGCCCTTCTAGCATTTGGTTTCTTATCCTAGTTTACAAGCACCGATTCTCTAAAGCTTTTGACTTTGACCTTTCAGCTGTGCTTTGTAAGGATATCCTTGTCCTCTGGACTCAGTCCCAGCCATGGCTACCTACAGACAGATGCTCTATTTGCCACTTCCCCCAATATAAAGGCCACTTTTGTTCACAAGACTCCTCCCAATCTACTGGGAGCCAACACCACCCCCAAGTATGAGTCAGCATATGAAGGGGCTCAATATCTGATACTAAGAATCAGTCCAAGGCACTTGTTAGTTGGCCATGGATGTCCAGGAACCATCCTAGCTGGCATGCCAACATGTACTGCTTTGTACCATGTGTCTTTGAATGCTCATAGCTCACTCGTGGAGTCAAGTCATGGAGACATTCACGAAAGTGATTTCCTGCCTTCAGGAGACATACCTCACCCAAGCTGTCCCTTATATTGAGCACCCTGCTAGTCCTGGCTTCCCCATGATGTTCACTCAGCCTGTGAAAACTCCTGATTCCCAGGCCAGCTGGGGCACCTGGTCATAACTCTCATGGCAAGCTCATGAAGTCACTCCTTCTGTCCCCACTGCATTTGTTTCTCCACCTGGGCTCAATCCAGAACTACCAGTTACCAGAGTACATACTAGAAACAGGAACATAGGGATATCCTGCTTTTAAGTGTGCACACTACTTTTCCCTGGCAAAAGCACACTGAAGTTCAGAAACCCAAGACTTGACTTATGCACCCTACCTGAGGGATTTCTGTGGACTGTTAGGATAGAACCCAGATCTTCTCCAGGTCCACTGTGCACACCATTTAACCTTCCCAAGGAGAGAAATCTAGACAGAAACCATGAGTAGGGCCTTAAGGTCTAACATGAAAGACCTTTGCTCAGGACCCTGGTTCTGAGATTCAAAAGCTAACTGCCTTAAAAAGCCGAGTAACAGCTATAGCTCACAAGTAGTAACTCATCCTATTTAATAAACAAGCTGTGTGGCCAGGCATGGGGGTGAGCCAGCCAAGCCAACCCGAGGGGGAAAGTGACTAAGACCCAAAGGGAACAGGTGCTGGAGCTGACAAGGAGCCCCAGCTGTAAATTGGTCACTTTTTTTGGCCTGGCATCAGAACCTATCTGCCATCTCACAGCAGAAGTGGTTCTCTGAGCATTGTTAGACCGAAGGAAGAGGACGATGTCCTTCCCGCCCTTCATCTCAGTGCTACTAGTGTCAGTCTGGATGACAGCACTATTAGTCAACCTACAGTCAGTCCAAGTCCTAAAACTCATTTCTTTTGCTATAAAAACTTAGCCACAACACTAAATTTAAAACAGGTTCGGTAACTCCAGTTCCAGTCTAGCCATTCAGTGTCTTGCTCATTTGGCTGTCCCGCCTCTACCAAGCACACGTGTCCCCATCACCACTGGAGAAGTGGTTCTGTCAAACACCATTGTTCAGTCTAGCTGGGCTGTACAAGTCAATTTTTCCCCATCCCACCTCTTCCATTTAGGAGAGCTTAAGATGGGTCAAGAGATATTTAATTGTCACAACCTCCAGAAAGCGAATTGGTAACTCAGACCAGCACTGACATTTGAAAGGGCCAAGTCGATTTCTGTGCACAGATGGCCTTGATACATCTTTAAGTACAAAAATGACACTCTTATTTTACTTTAACTCTTTACTATTCAGCTTGAGCATTTTCCAAGGTTCTGCCACCCTGTACTAGCAAGTACTACTCTTAACTACGTGGCCACTGGATTATACCTTTCCTTAGATATGATCCAGATCAATCCTGAGAAGTTCTGTAGACTTTGCCATTTTGGTGTATGAAAGCTTGGAAGTTTTGCTTCCTAATAAAATGTGGAAGTGAAAGACATTGTTACCCAGGATTTGGGTAGGCATTCTGGCTGGAGTCTAGAATTAAGTCAGAGGAGGATTACAGCAGAACTACTTTGCAGTTTGGTAAACAATCTGCAACACCATTGTTTAATTCTGTACCCACTTGACAACAACGGTCTCTTCGTAATGAGTATATTATACACAGGGGTAGTTCCTGACTTCATGTTTTAGCTCCTGACTTCGTGTTCTAGAACAAGAGTGGCTCAATGGTCTGTCATCTTGTTTACTGTTCTACTAGGAGCAATAGTTCCAGTTCACACTTGTCAAGAGGCTTATCCTTCAAGAGATAAGAGCTAAGTCTGAGTTGGTTATATGGCTCTGGGGGCTACAGAGCATATAGAGAGTCTCTGTACACCCTCAGATGTTCAGGGTCTGCCTTCTACTTGTAACTTACCAATCTGGTTTTTTCTGACCTTCAGAAGTTCATGGCTGAGCTCTGTCTTTTGATTTTGACTAAATTGGATGGCCCAGCTCCTGTTTCTGAAGCTGATGCTCCAGTTTGGTTCTAGAACAGTCAGGGTACAATGGTATTCCAGTCAACCAGAATCGTCTTTGGGGACATCGATCAAGGACTGGTAACTGCTCACCCTGCAGCGAGGAACCTCCTTCCCTGAAGTCCTTATTAAAGCGCTATCCCACAGGTAAAGCCATTCCTATACCTCAATAGGGATGTCAATACCTTAACAGCTGCTAAGCTTATATACCCCCAAGGGGCCCCCAGGAATCCCATGAATCTAGAGGACTCATGGAATCCCTGTGTCTACATTCCATGGATCTGGGGTCTCTCAGGAAATCTATGCCAGCATATTTGGATGAAGGGCTTATCTGAATTCATTTGGGATAAATTGGCCCATATACCCCCGGGCAACCTATAACCTGGTAGACTAATTACCATGAATCTGGCATAAAGGATCTGTGGCTAAAATTTGCTCTTCAACAGTGAGGAATGAGTTCAAGTCTGATAACTCTCACTTCTAAGAGTCTAGTCCTGGGTTTTCTGCCTGAAAGGGGGAAAGATCAGATAAAGGGTGAACCACAAGTTAGTCAAGCAGATTAAATTTGATGCAAGAATCACTTAAATCCACCTGGGCTCATCAAGTTAGACTGAAGACCCATCACAATGTCAAGAATGAGCATCTAGACTGAAAAGGGGCCACTTGGATGCACAGTTTTCAATACAG
>NW_011495047.1:10771045-10789739 GCF_000754665.1 Bison bison bison | reverse complement strand
AAGGAATTGGACGTTGATAGGATGGATAAGGCATGGTGAGTCTGTTAATGCTGCATCACAGTTGTCATGTCATACTGGTTCATGCAGAATGACAAGACTGATGCTCATGTTCTGCTGATAGAACCCGTCACTCTTCCAAGGCATCCTATTGTGAGGACATTCTAAAGTAACATACATGTGTCCCACTTATGTGTACTCATTTCCCACTTTCACATGGAATACCAAGTCAAAACAGGGATCAAACACTTGATCAAAAGCATTGGTTCTAAACCAAGCCTACTGAATCCACATGTCTGCCTCCATTGCAACATTGAGACAGACCATATTTGAAGCCTGGGGAATTAAGATTTCTAGTTCCTCACGTACCAGGCCCATAGAGGTGGATCATGCAGGCAATGAGTCCTAGTTGTTAAGGACACGGTGTGATCAAGGCCTACAAGGTCTGAAAGGTGTAATTTATCTGATTCTGACCTCATGACATTTTATTGTCCAATTCTCTAAAACTTGAAGTTCTACCCTGACTGGGGTTGAAGGACACATTGAAAGTGACCAGGAGAAGTTGGGTGGCATTTTTCTTCATTCCTTTGAATTTCCAACCACCAGACCTTAAGTATTCTGATCTCAGTAGTCTGCCTCAACAATTCCCCAGTTCAGGGTTGGCAACTGCCTTGAGCTAGACCAATTTCAGTGACTGAAAACACCCACTCCTTGGCTTCATGCTTTGTTTTAAAGAGCCCTTGCCTTGTCCCAAAGTTGAACTAAGGCTACTCCAGTTAAGTAGGTTAAATGGTTCTCTGCTCCACGAAGGAGTTCATAAAAATTAGATTTTTCTTAAAGGATGAAGGAGATCTAACTTACAGGAGTTGACTTTCAATTGTTTAAGCCAACAGATGCATTAAGAAGTCACTCTGCATTCTCACCTCACATGGAAGTAGTTTCTGTATCAAGTTATTTGACCTCCATAAAGAACAAGTGCTAGGACTTGGCTTTTGACAGCTAAGTTAACTTCTGGGTAAGAATTTCCATTCAGAAACCATTTTTCATGGGTCATGTTGGAGAAGCTTATATGGTTTTTCAGGAATGCAGGTCCCTGAAAGCTCTGTTCTAGTATGAATATAGTCTCAATAACCCAGGCCCTTGTTAATGTTTAGGAGACATCCAGTAGCCAGTCCACCAGGATACATTAGTTGGTGCTATCTGAGCACTCAGGATTAACTAGAGAGGCTCTTGGTTAACCGGGTTAGGTCATGACCTGGAATGAATAGTAAGGTCTCTGCAATGGGGGAGAGGAAGTTATTTCATGGGAAGAATGGTAGGATGTGGTTAACACATACAAACAGAACTGGGACAATTTCTGGGCAGTGCAGAATATAGAGCTGGTACAGAGTGTCTCGAATAGGAGTATCTTGTGACAGCATTTAACATCTCCCTAAGTGCCTGGGACCAGTCCTAACCTGCTACTGGGATGGCTCCCTGGTCTTGGACACAGTGCCTCTAGTAAAGGGGATGGGGTTAAGGGATCCATAGCCTCTGAAGGGCAATCATGGTAGCATGCATAACATAACCAGAGGCCCCACCACCTGACCATATTCCCTGGAAAAGCCTATCCTTCACCAGAGGAATAGTGAATGTACAAGGGAGGGTCACTGACGTCCTGTGGGTCAGAATGGAAGTCAATTCTTCGAGATCAGTCTCCCTGGGGTCAGTTGCAATTCTAAGAGTCTAGAGTAGAGGCCCGGAGAAGGCAATGGCACCCCACTCCAGTACTCCTGCTTGGAAAATCCCATGGACGGAGGAGCCTGGTAGGCTGCAATCCATGGGGTCGCAGAGAGTCGGAAACGACTGAAGTGACTTAGCATAGCATACAGTAGAGGCCAGGTGGCTGTATTTAACTAAGTCATGATGAATAGCAAGGGCAGAATGGTCTTGACCTGTAAGAATCTTTGGCAACAGAGCAGACCATGGCATGCCTAGGGGTGGGAGGTGGACAGCCAACAAAATTACTGCTTGATCTGTGTGATCAAGATGATCAACAAGGGAGAAGGCAAGTTAGTCATTGCAAAGGACAGGCATGGCTATGATGGATTTTTTGGCATCAGCTTAGGTAGACATCAGTCCTAGACATTAATCCAAACATTTTTAGGTGTTGTGAAAGTATCTGAGTTGATTAAAAGCTCGTAATTATTTGACTTTAAGGGAGATTATCCTACCTGTTCTGTGGGCCTGATTCCATCAGTTGAGAAGTTCAGTTTAACTGTCTGTGAACAATAGAGCTTTGACCCATGCCTGTGAGTTCCACTCAAAGGTGATCCATCTTTACTGCCAACCCTACAATTTTGACTTGCTTCATCACCTTCCACAATCACATAGGTTTAACTTGAGTTTATGACAAGAAATCGGCCTGTGGGTGTATGTGTTCTAGAGTTTGCTTCTCTGGCTTAATCTTAGACTGATACAACCCTCAGTTTCCATAGTTATGTTACTAGACTCAGTCCATGGATTGAGGCCTATACAGAAGGCCCTGCTGTGCTATGGCAAATACAGTATTTCCTCATCCTTACTTACTAGGAACCAATGTCCATTTACTTGGGTAACTACTGAAGGGTAACACTCATACCTGTCACAGCTGGTTGGATAGAGGGTTTGAACTGATGCTGATAACTGGATCTCAAGCTTGATTAATCCCCTTGATGGGATGGGGCAGGTACATGGAGGCTAGGTGGACAGGGAGACCAGGAATCTTGCAGTGGCTTCAATGACTATAGAACTACTATGGTCATATTCCTCATCCCGAGTACTAGTCAGATGAAGATGCAGCCACTGACAAGCTTTACATTAGTTCCCTGGCCCACAGGACAGAAGCCATCACAGTGGGCAAAAGCCAAGTGGAATCTCCTAAAACTGTTCTCCACCCAAAGTCAAGAGTAACTCAGAAGCTGTACCATGTTCTAAAGAGTAACAAGTACAAGGGGTGGGGCTCTATCACCTAGCTTGATCCACTAGGATGGCCCCTAGAACAAGGTGAACCATGCATAATTCTAGACAAAATGGTTCTGTTCTAGCTGCTCAGCCAGATGTGGCATCTCTACCACTGATCAAGGCTATTGATCTGGAAACTCCTTAACCCTTATGAGATTGCCAGCCATTCATATTCACTAGGGAAGGGCAGCACCACTCATGGTTTTTCCATCAGGTTTCCCTGCTCTGCCACAATAACCTCCAGTGGCTTTCATAATCTTGAATTTCAAAGCCATTATTCTGGCCCACTAGATCAGTAGCAAATGTTCCCTGTTATGAGCAACCCTTTCAGGTATTCAGGGGTCTGCCATGTTTGACTTAAGGGGTCAGTAGTTTGAGGTATGCGCCTTTACTTAAGAGCCTAGTTCCATTAGTGCCTCACCCCTCCTACCCCCTTGGGTAGCCTCTTTGGATTTAAGGGACAACATAATCACATGCTTGGGCTCAGTACTACTTTAAGTAGAGTTCAGAATGAGAGCTGTCTTGCAGGTCCAGGAATCAGTACAATCTTCTCTCTAGCTTCAACCATATGGCCCTGCATGCTGGTGGTGCCACATGTAGCAAAGATATCACATGCGAGAGACAAGGTCTGTAGCACAGAACTATTCGTTGTTTAGAAATGCAGCCCCTGATCTACTTCCAGGCTCTAAAAGGTACAGATTGACTGCAAGACATCAAGCGTCTATGGGAACTGGACCCACCATTCTGTACACATTTTGAACTTAACTCTTGGTACATGAAGAACTTATTGAACAGAATGGCATGGTGGGTGCAACACACAGGGACCCAGAGCCCCATGTCACCACTAACTCTCCAGCTCACATGTAGACCTTATTGGGAATTCAGTCTCTCGACCAACCTGAAGTCTTGTTCAAAATGGTCAAGTATTGGTATGAGGCCAAAAAAATATGCTGTCTTGCAGCCTTACAACCCCGAAAGCAGTGGCAAAAGAAGTCCTCTTAGACCTGAGCACTCTCCGGTCCTGTGCTTGGTGAGGGAGAGGTATACAAGGATAGACACTCCTGGTTAGTGACTAACTACTTAGCTGGTGGTCAGGGGCCTGTCAGGGACAAGACTGTAGGGAGAGTCACAAGGAAATCTGAGACAACGTGGATACACCTGAGGGAGCTGACAGACTGCAGGTCTTGTTCCTTTCTATTTCTATAACTCAGAAACTCAGATTTTTAAACTTGCATTGGGCCCCTGTGGTCCCTCTGGAGGGGCACAAACATCTGAAGATATTGAACTGGATAGGCAGGCTGGGAAATTCGAGCTGAAGCCTGACCACGGCTTATCAGGAGCCAACTGAGGGTGTCCTCTCTCCAGAAACAACTCACTCTCAGGCTGCAGCTTCAAGACTAGCTTTGTGTTCATAGGTCAACACATATCCAAGTGTATGGACATCCAGAGTCTGTTACTTACATGAACCCTAGTCAATCTTTTCCTATGTCTCATGTCATGGGTTGGGGGTCCTAGGCTGAACTAGCTACTTGGCAACATTATGTGGGGCCTACCCTTCCCTCCATTCAGAGGCTATCAGGCACATCTCTCAAAATGCCAAGAAATTCCACGCACACAGGATATGGGAACTGGAACCCCACTTCTCCCATTGGGTATGAATGAATTGATGAAGGAACCTGGTGGAACATGAAGGGTTGTTATGAACAAAAGATGAGGCACTAGGGACTAGCAATGATGTGAACCTACTGCCAACCACAGGGCTAACAGGAAAAAGTTATCTGAGCCTTCAGGAGCCAGAACTATGGAAGAGGGGCCCCTTGGCAAGAGCACAGGGCCTGGAGGAACCTACCTACTGTGAAATGCAGTGCTTAAGCAGGGAGGAAGTCAGGAAAACGTACCCAAACCTCTTGTATTCTAGCCAGTGCATCTCCATGGCCAAACCCACCTGGAAATGTCAACTTTCAAGGGAATCTGGGAAAACAGGAAGTCACAAGACTTCCTGTGCAGTCCACAGGAAGCTCTCATTAGGAGACAGAGCAGAGTAGATCAAAATTAAGGAGCAATGGATGACAGTCAACTCATTTGGGGGCCAATGTGAAGTGAGGGTCAGAAGGGAACAGCCATATAACACTTAGAGGATAGAGTACAGGGCTTGACTCCCAGTCTTTCCAGAGGTGCCACCTGGCAGGGACCACAGAGGCTGGAGCGAATCTTCAGTGACAAGAGGACCCTCCTACAAGAACAAAGTGGGTTTCCCAAAAGCTAGTTGGGAAATTCAGAGCAGAATCATTTTGACTTAGAGATAGGAGAAGTGCAATATTTTACTCATCCAAAAATAGAGTTAAATCACTGCTGGCTACAGAGCTAAGTAGAGGTGAAGACCCTTCCAGCTGCAGAATTCACCACCACTGCCCTCAGCCTGTGAACATTCCTGGCACGTGGCTTCCAGGCTCTGTGCAGCTCCCATACACCCTTCTCTCTAAACAAGATTAACCTCGTTTTTTTCATCCTATTACCAGGGAGGCCAGCTACCTCCATTTTCTAATAGAGCTTCATTTGATGATCAATTCTGATAAAGGGATCATTATCCTCCAGCAGTGCTGGAACAAATTTGAGGAGATACCCAATGTACAAGGGCAAAGAGCCCCAGAAAGATGGTAAAAGGGGCGAAATTGCATTTAGAATCAAACCCCATACTCAAGAGATGCTCAGAGGGCTCAAACAAACCTTGTGTGCACCAGGACCCAGAGACCCCACAGAGACAGACACACCAGTATTTGAGTGCCTCCTGTGGAGGTGGTTGAGCTATTTCAAATCCTGAAAGATGCTGTGAAAGTGCTGCACTCAATATGCCAGCAAATTGGGAAAACTCAGCAGTGGCCACAGGACTGGAAAAGGTCAGTTTTCATTCCAATCCCAAAGAAAGGCAATGCCAAAGAATGCTCAAACTACTGCACAATTGCACTCATCTCACATGCTAGCAAAGTAATGCTCAAAATTCTCCAAGCCAGGCTTCAGCAATACGTGAACCGTGAACTTCCTGATGTTCAAGCTGGTTTTAGAAAAGGCAGAGGAACCAGAGATCAAATTGCCAACATCCACTGGATCATGGAAAAAGCAAGAGAGTTCCAGAAAAACATCTGTTTCTGCTTTATTGACTATGCCAAAGCCTTTGACTGTGTGGGTCACAATCAACTGTGAAAAATTCTGAAAGAGATGGGAATACCAGACCACCTGACCTGCCTCTTGAGAAATCTGATGCAAGTCAGGAAGCAACAGTTAGAACTGGACATGGAACAACAGACTGGTTCCAAATAGGAAAAGGAGTACGTAAAGGCTGTATATTGTCACCCTGCTTATTTAACTTATATGCAGAGTACATCACGAGAAACGCTGGACTGGAAGAAGCACAGCTGGAATCAAGATTGCTGGGAGAAATAACCACCTCAGATATGCAGATGGCACCACCCTTATAGCAGAAAGTGAATAGGAAGTAAAAAGCCTCTTGATGAAAGTGAAAGAGGAGAGTGAAAAAGTTGGCTTAAAGCTCAACATTCAGAAAATGAAGATACATGGCATTTGGTCCCATCATTTCATGAGAAATAGATGGGGAAACAGTAGAAGCAGTGTCAGACTATTTTGGGGGGCTCCAAAATCATTGCAGATGGTGACTGCAGCCATGAAATTAAAAGACGCTTACTCCTTGGAAAGTTATGACCAATCTAGATAACATATTCAAAAGCAGAGACATTACTTTGCCAACAAAGGTCCGTCTAGTCAAGGCTATGGTTTGTCCAGTGGTCATGTATGGATGTGAGAGTTGGACTGTGAAGAAAGCTGAGTGCCAAAGAATTGATGCTTTTGAACTGTGGTGATGGAGAAGACTCTTGAGAGTCCCTTGGACTGCAAGGAGATCAGCCCTGGGATTTCTTTAGAAGGAATGATGCTAAAGCTGAAACTCCAGTACTTTGGCCACCTGATGCGAAGAGTTGACTTATTGGAAAAGACTCTGATGCTGGGAGGGATTGGCGGCAGGAGGAGAAGGGGACAACAGAGGATGAGATGGCTGGATGGCATCACTGACTCAATAGACGTGAGTCTGAGTGAACTTTCGGAGTTGGTGATGGACAGGAAGGCCTGGCATGCAGCAATTCACGGGGTTGCAAAGAGTCATGACACGACTGAGCAACTGAACTGAACTGTGGAGGTAGTGGGTCAGCAGTGGACTGCCGCAGGGGCTTTAGGTGTAGCAGACTGGGGTATGGCATAAGCCTTCTTAGAAGGGGTGGCCGTTAACCCTACCATAGAGCCACCAGAACTTCCACAGGACTGGGAAACAGACTCTTGGAGGGCACAATCAAAACCTTGTGCACACCAGGACCCAAAAGAAGAGGAGCAATGACTCCACAATAGACTGATCCAGACTTGCCTGTAAGTGTCCAAGAGTCTCCAGCAGAAGCATGGGTCAGGGGTGGCATGCTGCAGGGTTGGGAGCAGTGCATGCATGGGACCTTTTGAAGGAGGTCACCATTTTCATTACCTCCACAATACTTTGGGCTTAGGTCAAGCAACAAGGAAAAACAGCACCACTCATCAACAGAACTGAGCACAGACCAGCCCATCAGAACAAGACCCAGTTTCCCCCCCGTCTCTCCCATCAGGAAGCTTCCATAAGCCTCTTATCCTTTTCCAGAGGGCAGACAGAATGAAAACCACAATCACAGAAAACTAACCAATCTGATCATATGGACCACAGCCTTGTCTAACTCAGTGAAACCATGAGCCATGCCGTGTAGGGCCACCCAAGATGGATGGGTCATGGTAGAGAGTTCTGACAAAATGCAGCCTGCTGGAGAAGGGAACAGCAAACCACTTCAGGATTCTTGCCTTGAGAACCCTGTGAAAAGGCAAAAAGATAAGGACACCGAAAGATGAACTCCCCAGGTTAGTAGGTGCCCAATATGCTGCTGGAGATAAGTGGAGAAATAGTTCCAGAAAGAATGAAGAGACGGAGCGAAAGCAAAACCACCCAGTTGTGGATGTGACTGGTAATGGAAGTAAAGTCCGATGCTATAAAGAACAATATTGCATAGGAAGCTGGAATGTCAGGTCCATGAACCAAGGCAAATTCGAAGTGGCCAAACAAGAGATGGCAAGAGTGAACATCAACATTTTAGGAATCAGAACTAAAATGGACTGGAGTGGGTGATTTTAACTCAGATGATCATGATTAATCTACTACTGTAGGCAAGAGTCCCTTAGAAATGGAGTAACCCTCATAGTCAAAAGAGGGCAAAATGCAGTTTTTGGATGCAATCTCAAAAATGACAGGATGATCTGTTTCCAAGGCAAACTATTCAATATCACAGTAATCCAAGTCTATGCTCCAACCAGTAATGCTGAAGCTGAACGGTTCTATGAAGACCTATAAGACCTTCTAGAACTAACACCCAAAAAAGCTGTCCTTTTCATTGCAAAAGGAGGAAGTCAAGAGATACCTGGAGTAACAGACAAATTTGGCCTTGGAGTACAAAATAAAGCAAGGGCAAAGGCTAATAGAGTTTTGCCAAGAAAATGCACTTGTCATAGCAAACACCCTCTTTCAACAACGAAAGAAGACTATGTCAGATTGATTATAGTCTTTTTGCAGCCAAAGATGAAGAAGCTCTATACAGTCAGCAAAAACAAGACTGGGAGCTGATTGTGGCTCAAATCATGAACTCCTTATTGCCAAATTCATACTGAAATTGAATAAAGTAGGGAAAGCCACTAGACCATTCAGGTATGACCTAAATCAAATCCCTTACAATTATACAGTGGATGTGACAAATAGATTCAAGGGATTAGATCTGATAGAGTGCCTGAAGAACTATGTACGGAGGTTTGTGACATTGTACAAGAGGCAGCGATAAAGGCCATCCCCAAGAAACAAAAGGCAAAGGCAAAATGGTTGTCTGAGAAGGCCTTAAAAATGGGTATGAAGAGAGAAGCAAAAAGCAAAGGAGAAAAGGAAAGATATACCCATTTGAATGCAGAGTTCCAAAGAATAGCAAGGAGAGAGAAAGCCTTCCTCAGTGATCAATGCAAAGAAATAGAGGAAAACAATAGAATGGGAAAGACTAGAGATCTCCAATAAAATTAGAGATACCAAAGCAACATTTTATGCAAAGATGAGCACAATAAAGGACAGAAATGGTATGGACCTAACAGAAGCAGAAGATATTAAGAAGAGGTGGCAACAATACACAGAAGAATACAAAAAAGATCTTCATGATCCAGATAACCATGATAGTGTGGATCATTCACATAAAGCCAGACATCCTGGAATGCAAAGTCAAGTGGGTCTTAGGAAGCATCACTATGAACAAAGCTAGTGGAGGTGATGGAATTCCAGTTGAGCTAATTCAAATCCTCAAAGATGATGCTGTGAAAGTGCTGCACTCAATATGCCAGCAAATCTGGAAAACTCAGCAGTGGCCACAGGACTGGAAAAGGTCAGTTTTCATTCCACTCCCAAAGGCAATGCCAAAGAATCCTCAAACTACTGCACAATTGCACTCATCTCTCATGCTAGTAAAGTAATGCTCAAAATTCTCCAAGCCAGGCTTCAATGGTATGTGTACTGTGAACTTCCAGATGTTCAAGCTGGTTTTAGAAAAGGCAGAGGAACCAGAGATCAAATTGCCAACATCCGCTGGATCATGGAAAAAGCAAGAGTTCCAGAAAAACATCTACTTCTTTATTGACTATGCCAAAGCCTTTGACTGTGTGGATCACAACAAGCTGTGGAAAATTCTTGAGATGAGAATACCAGACCACCTCACCTGCTTCCTGAGAAATCCGTATGCATGTCAAGCAGCAACAGAACTGGACATGGAACAGACTGGTTCCAAATCGGGAAAGGAGTACATCATGCTGTATATTGTCACCCTGTTTAACTTATAGGCAGAGATGATCATGCAAAATGCTGGACTGAAGCACAAGCTGAAAGATTGCCAGGAGAAATATCAATAACCTCAGATATGCAGATGATACCACCCCTACGGCAGAAAGAACTCAAGAGCCTCTTGATAAAAGTGAAAGCAGTGAAGAAGTTGGTTTAGAACTCAACATTCAGAAAACTAAGATCATGGCATCTGGTCCCATCACTTCACGGGAAATAGATGGGAAAACAATGGAAACTGACAGACTTTTTTGGTCTCCAATCACTGCAGATGGTGACTGCAGCCATGAAATTAAAAGACGCTCCTGGGAAAAGTTATGACCAACCTGACATCATATTAAAAAGCAGAGACGTTACTTTGCCAACAAAGGTCCATGTAGTCAAAGCTATGGTTTTTCCAGTAGTCATGTATGGATGTGAGTTGGACTATAAAAGCTGAGCAGCCAAGAACTGATGCTGTTAGCTGGTGTTGAAGACTCTTGAGCATCCCTTGGACTGCAAGGGGATCCAACCAGTCCATCCTAAAGGAGATCAGTCCTGAATATTCATTGGAAGGACTGATGAAGCTGAAACACCAATACTTGTGGCCACCTGCCACAAATAATTGACTCATTAGAAAAGACCCTGATGCTGGGAAAGATTGAAGGCAGGAGAAGAGGACGACAGAGGATGAGATAGATAGCATTACCGACTCGATGGACATGAGTTTGAGCAAGCTCCGAGAGTTGGTGATGGACAAGGAAGCCTGGCATGCTGCAGTCCATGGGGTCACAAAGAGTTGGACATGACCGAGTGACTGAAGTGAACCCTCCTGTTAGGAGAGGTGCCAGCATCTCAGCTAGGGAAACCTGCTGTGTTGCAGATTGTTCGAAGAAAGAAAAGAAAACCACTCTAGGGATTGTTCTCTCCCTAGCAGGTGTAGAACAAGTTAATGTGTCTCTTAAATTTGTGTTTGGTTTAGCATAGCACTCTGCTATATGAGAATTTTGTCAGCGTTACACAGTGAAACTTCAGTTGACGTCAGAAGGGTGTCCAGCAGTAAGGAATGTTGCTTGAGGTTGTGTAATGCATTAGTACTACAATTTTAAGATAAATAACCACATACTGATTAACTCATCTCAGAAATAAAACATTTTGCACAATGATAAATTCCCAGGTTGGCCTCAGCATGAGCTCATGTCCCCACTATCTGACATTTAAGTGAACAAGGCTGAGAGTTGACATGCGAGATACCCCAACCAATAAGCTCGGTTTTATTTTCAATTTCAGCCATGGCCTGAATCTGAAGCCTCTAGATTTCAGACCGCTCCATGCAGGCAACTCACTTCAAGCTGACAGCACCTTGCCCAGAGTAAGCCCTTCCTGCATTCACTTTCTGCTTCAAGGCTCCCAACTCTGGATGCAGGCAGGAGCGTGCTAAGCTTTAAAGCAGCTCACACATACATAAAACTGATGGTTAAATATGCCCGTCTCCTTATTCTTCAAGCAAATAAATCCTGGAGGTATTTAATGGATCTGAAGGGGTCTCAGCAAAACTAAGCCCCTGATACTAACAGGGCTGCCAATGTTCTTTCTTCCATCTCCTACCCTACTTTGACCACAGCCCAAGTAAGATACCCCTACATGAGTCCACTCATTCTTAAGGGAATCCAGGCTAAGACAATCCCTTCTTACTCAGCCAGATGAGGAACCCAGACTCAGAAGGGGTCAATTGAATTTTTATAATCAAGTTAGATTTGTTTTAAAAAAGTGTTTGGCTCAGGCAAGAAAGTCACTTAATATACACCCCAAGTTCATTTCAATCAACTAATGTTTGCCTTACAAATAGTGAAAGAAGCAAAAAGCAAGGGACAAAGGGGAAAGGTATATCCAACTAAACCCAGATTTCCAAAGATCATGGAGAGACGAGCCTTCAATGAACAGTGTATGAAACAAGAAAACAAGTGGACAGACTAGAGATCTCTTCAGGAAAATTGGAGATAAAGGAAACATGTTGCCCAAAGATGGGCACAATAAAGGACACAAAAGTTAGAGACCTAGTAGACGCTGAAGGGAAGAGATGGAAAGACACAGACGAACTGTACAAAAAAAGATTCAAATGAACCCAATTCCTACGAAGGTGTGGTCAGCCACACAGAGCCAGACATTCTGGAGTGTGAAGTCAAGTGGGCCTTAAAAAGCACTAATAAAGCTAGTGGATGTGACGAAATTCCAGTAGAACTATTCAATACTCGATGATGCCATCGAGATGGTGCATTCAACATGTCAGCAAATATGAAAGACCCAGCAGTGGCCACAGGACTGGAAAAGGTCAATCCTCATCCCGATTCCCAAGGGTAGTACTACAGAATGTGCTAACCATTGGACAATTGCACTCATCTCCCACACTAGTAAGGTCATGCTTAAAATCTTGCATGTTAGGCTTCAGCATTATGCAAACCAAAACTTCATGATGTCCCAGCTGAGTTTAGAAAAGAAGAACCAGAGATCAAGTTGATAACATTTGCTGGATCATAGAGAAAGCAATTCCAGAAAATATCTACCTCTGTTTCATCAACTACGCCAAAGCTTTTGACTGTGTGGGTCATAATAACCTATGTATGGAAAGCTCTATAAAGAGATGGGAGTGCCAGACCATCTTACTTGTCTCCTGAGAAAGCCGTATTCAGGTCAAGCAGCAATAGTTAGAACCCTCTGCAAAACTGGTTCAAGATTGAGAAAAGAGTAAGACAGGGCTGTCTGCTGTCACCCTGTTTGTTTAATCTATATGCTGAGTACATCATGAGAAATGCTGGGCTGGATGAGTTACAAGCTGGAATCAAGATAGGTGGGAGAAACATCAAAAACCTCAGATATGCAGATGATACCACTCTAATGGCAGAAAGCAAAGAGGAACTAAAGTGCCCCTTGATGAGGGTGGAGGAGGAGTGTGAAAGAGCTAGCTTAAAACTACATGTTAAAAAAAACTAAGATCGTGGCATCCGGCCCCATACCTCATGGCAAATAGGAGAAAAGGCGGTAGTAACTGATTTCCTCTCCTTGGGCTCTAAAATCACTGTGGATGGTGACTGCAGACATGAAGTCAGAAGATCTTTGCTTCTTGGCAGGAAAGCGATAACAAACCTAGACAGCGTATTGAAAAGTAGAGACATTACTCTGCCGACAAAGATCCATATGTCAAGGCTGTGGTCTTCTCAGTGGTTAAGTGTGGTTGTGAGAGCTGGACTGTAAAGAAGGCAGAGTGCTGGAGAAGACTCCTGAGAGTCCCTTGAACAGCAAGGAGAGCAAACCAGTCTATCTCAAGGGAAATCAACCCTGAATACTCAATGGAAGGAGTAACGCTAAAACTCCAGTATTTTGGTCATTGATACAAATAGGCAACCCATAGGAAAAGTCCCCACTTCTGGGAAAAATTGAGGGCAGAAAGAGAAGAGGGTATCAGAGGATGAGATGGTTGGATGGCATCACCAATGCAATGGACATGAACTTGGGCAAACTTTGGGAGATGGTGAGGGACAGAGAGGCCTGGTGTGCTACAGTCCATGGGGTCACAAAGAGTTGGACACAGCTGGGTGACTGAACACAATGGTTGCCTACCACTGCTCAGGGACTTGTTACACACAGTCCCATCAAGTTTATAAAGGGTACGTTTTAGGAAGATAGAACCGTTAGGGAAACTAAAGTCTTATTTAGGCTTCAGAGAAAGAACAGGCCTCTGACCTTGCTTCTATGCTGCGTGGACACTGCCCTGACTGCCTGCCGTGAGTACAAGCCTGGCAGCACCATAGACAAAATAAGGGAAAAATCTTAGACTGAGGCCTGGAGGGTGTCCAGCCAACCAAGTCCCAGGCTTAACATTCCAAGTTTTACATGACAGAACAAACAGCATTAACATGAAGCCAGAGCTGCAATTTGCTCACAGATCGACTATTAGTTTGCATCCTGGGATTATAAGCAGGAACCCCAAACTGCAATTTTTGAAGTCTCACCCACAGAGCAGACACTGTGGGGGCCTGTCTCCAATTGGGACTCCAGATGTGATGTGTCACGGGACTTCTCAGCACTATTTGAGTCTGGAGGTTGGTCAAAACCCAATCTGGTGATGCATCCTGTTTCTATTTCCTTTAATGTTAGTATATTGAAAGCAAGCAAGATAATTCTCTAATATTGGTATTATTTGTATATAATGGCTTATTTTGTTAACAAATCCTTTGAACCTGAGATGGACCACGTCTGAAGCACCTCAAGAATCATAAGTTAAATTGCAACACTTTTCCAACAAGGAGAACTGAGTCTGCCCAGACCTCTCACTTCTCTCCCGCGTACTGTGTTACCAGGTCTGACCCAGTTCTTTCCCCACATCTTAGACCTGAAAATGTCTCTTGGAAAGAGGGTTAAGCCTTTGTGGAACTTAACAGCAGGAGTTGGAAATAGACATTTGATAAAAGCACGCCCCACAGAGACTTCAGAGGTGTTGTCTTAAAGCAAGTGAGATGGTGGTTGGTGGTGAGCAAGTAGAAAAGAGGAACTAAGTCTATCCAGTCATTTCAAGGCAGCAGGCTCTGGAGAAAGACATATACATGTACACATTGAAGGATTCTCCAAACAAGTCCACCTTGACATTACTTGATGGAACTACTAACTCCAAGATCTGTTAGTGGTGTGCACTTCAGCATGAAATGCTTCAACCCTCCAGACTCCAAACTCACACTGTCACCCCACTAGGGCCCTACACTGCAGAATTTCACTGCCAAACATTCTGGAATCCTGAGTATGACTAAGTAGCTGATGAATATTCTCTTTAATCACAAAAGAGAAGTCTCTTATGTAAGTCTGCACAGAGTTGCTTATAAGCCTGAGTAGGCATTAACAGCCCAGTTACCCAACTCCTATGCAATTCAAGACTTTGACAGTGGCAATATTAAATCTTTCCCCTTGAATTTCATATGAAAGTTAAAGCTTCAGCCATAAGACTTAGAGCTAGATCTATTAAATTGCTACTTAATAGTCTTGAAGCTGCAGGCTGGTGAGCATCCATTAGGCATGCACATAGGCTGCTTTTAACTAGAGCTCTGAGTGCCTCAGGGTGAGGTCAGAATGAAATTTCTGGAAGGGTTCTCAGCAGGTTGAGTTTCTTAGGGTTTCACCTACTTTAAGCATACTAACAAGTCCATGGAATATCTAGTTTGGAGGAGCTCATAGGAAGGTGGCCGGTCCTAAACAACTATCCAGATAGAGCTAGTTTCAAAGAATCTCAGAAAGCTCATAAACCAGCTTCAAATAGTTACTATTAGTGTTACTTCCTAGTTTGTCAACTTTCTAGTCTCAGAACTTCAAGTTTGAAACAATGGTGGATCTGAACAAAGAGAAAATAGAAACAGTCCAGAAAACCGGATATATTGGGCAGAGGCTAAGATGTAAGTAACTGGTCAAGTTAGCAGGGACCACTTGCAAACACAGCTGGAGGGGGTGATAGGAGCCTGGGGCATTCTCTCTCCAAACCCAACTTCCCAGCATCCCCAGACTGGCAGAGTAGAGAGAAGACCCCCCTTTTGAAGAGCTAAGTCTGGTCTCACCTGAAAGCATCTCTAACAAGATATGCCTTTTGATGGTGTAAATGTTTCCGACTAGTGTATGCCCTATTTCTCATAGCAGAATCTTGGCCTGTCACCCCCTGCACAGCCATGGTAAGGGGTATCTGAGGCTCTTGGGTTGTTACAGCCTCTGCTGAAGCCTTTATCCTAGAGTCTTCCTCTCACCACATATCCTGCTCTTGGCTTCTGCTCTGATTAACTCTACTTGTTAAACCCTGCCACCTGATACTGCTTCTTTAGAGAGGGCATTCCTTCCGCTAGGACACCTCACGTTGCCTCTTTAACCCCATTGCACCCCCACAAGGCTGCCTTCTCTGCTGCTTATCCAACGCTGGGGGTGGTACTGAGTTACTTGTAGTTGGATCTGGGTAGCTCCAATATGAACCAATTCCAAGCACGACCTTCATCCTTGTTCAATTTAGCAAGAGATGAGAGACCCTTTAGTACCTTCTCCCCACAGTACTTCCAGCTCCAGCACCTTACACCTCCCACTCCTTTGACAGATCAGCAGGTTCTCCTCACATGCTGCCCCTCAACGAGGGCCATTGGCATTGCTGTAAGCATGCCAGGAGGAGGTCCTATCACAGAGAATGTTGACAATCAACCCACTTTAGCAGTTAGCCCAGGAGGTGGGACCGACACTCCTGCCAGTCAGCATGAATGTTTGCCTCTTGTTAGTTAGATCACCTGTATCTTCATTTCTAAGTGGTTATGTAAAAGGTGCAAGGAGCTCATTAAGCCAGAGGAGAGATCGCTAGAACAAATTTTTCCAGCTCGATACAAAACAGAACAGGTACCTCCCATCTCTCACTTGTGGTATATCCCAAGGTAGTTTCTCAGAAGTTGTCATGTCTAATGCCGGATGGATGAGGGGGAGTCCTTCTGAGTGTGCACATGAGGTCCTTAAGCAACAATGATGCTCAAGAGACTGAGGATTGGACCTGGCCAGGAAAGGAAGAAAGCAGGCCTCAGGTAGCAATACAGAGATCTACAGATCCTCTTGAAGGGAGAAGGCTTGAGGACACAGTTTAGCAACAGGAGAGGTGGATATAGTGAGCTTGTCAACACCCCCACCCATACCTGCCCACTACTAACCAAACGACACCCAGAGGAATTTGACTTGGGTGAACTGGGCAGGTGGGAAGCCTTGTCCTTCACTGGAATTCTTCCCAGTTAAGCCCCTTGGCAGTTAACTATCTGAAAAAGCAGCTCAGATAGAGTTCATTCTCTTTAAAAATGCATGACACAGAACGAGAGTTCATCCATACCAAGGCACCAATGGGATGATTTAAGGAGACCGTGTCCCCAGTCACTGAGAGCTCCAGTCCTAAGTGACCAGGTCCAGTAACGCACAAGTTGGTGGACTTCCAGTATTTGTCAATTGTGATTCAAAGGGAGAATTTGGTTCTCAAAAGCTTTGGGAGATTTTTTCTAATCACTTAAGACGTATGCCTACTTACACAACACCTACCCAAACAGTAGCAACTGGGGAGCAGGCATACGAGATTACTCTAGCAACACTAGACCATGGTGCTGCTCTCCACATGAAGCGAGGCAGGGGAGCATGACTCCCTGGCTGGAGATGAAAAATAGGACTGACTTCCCAACAAAGCACCAGAGGAAGAACCCCACAGCCAGAAGTGCACTCAGTCCTGAAAGAGCTTGGAGCCCAGTTCCTATAGTGCCCTCACAGATCCCACCTGCCCCTCCCACCTCCAGCCATATGCAATGAGCAGGGTCAGGTGGGACCCGTGGACTCAAGCTGACGTTAATTTTCTACCCTTCTTTCCTGCTTGAGGGCAAGTGTGTGTGTCTCTTTTCTAGCTAGGTAGGGCAGATCTCCAGGAGATTGTTCTGTCAGGCAAGATACTTCTCTTGAAAACCTCAGACCCTTTTCCTCCATACCCAACACCCCAAACCTGGGGGAGAAAACTCATGAAAGTAGGGAGGCCCCTCGAACTGGGTCCTTTAATGCTTACCCTTCAAGGTAAGTCTACAGATGCCTCCACTGGTTTGTTACCCTGTAAGCGATCCTGCTGGTTACTCACTGGTTTTTCTGTCTGTCCAGTTTTCAGGACAGAATTTTGTCCTGTGATTTCAAGCCTCTGATCTAAGAGTTGTTGATTCACTTCGTTCCTCATTCCTGTCCTTACAGCAGAAGTCAACTTTCCAAGCTCTTTTCATTTGGGGGCAAAGAGTCAGAGTTAGGTTAACTTAGAATAAGAGTATCTCAAGTCAGCAAAGAGGGTGACAATCAGGGACATTTCATTGAAATCTTTTGTACTGGCTTAGAACAAGATTCCCTTTGTGTTAATATTTCAAGGCATGGAAACCTGAAGTCCTGTTCCATTCTATTATTGAAGCAAGGAAGGCCTTTAGGAAATTCCAGGGGCCCTGAGGAGGGCCACTGCCCAACTAGGTATGCAGCAAGTCTTTAACTTACAAGAATGTCTAAAATGGGCAGAAAAACCGCAACATCCTTGATACAAAGTGCTCCTTTCCAAAAAAGCAAAGTAATTGGGAGATTGATATTTTTTTAAAGACGACTTCATAGGAAAACAAACTCATTCTGAAGTTAGGAATATGGACAGATCTGCAGGATCTCAAGCTTCTCTGGGATTCTCATCCTGAATTGAGGAGGTAAAAGCAGAAACCATTTACTCTTAAGATTTTCCTTCTACCAGTTAGGTTTTCCCCACTTCCCTGGTGGCTCAGACAGTAAAGAATCTACCCGTGCAGTGCAGGAGACCTGGGTTGCACCCCTGGGTCGGGAAGATCCCCTGGAGACAATAGCTACACACTCCAGTATTCTCGCCTGGAGAGTTCCAGAGACAGAGGAGCCTGGTGGGCTACAGTCCATAGGGGTCACGAAGAGTTACAACTGAAGGACTCCCACACTAAAGAGAAATTCAGATGCTGACTGTTAAGTGAAGGGGTTGTGAAGATTTAAAGCAAGTTCCGGAAGAGTCTGTAGTGGTTAAGACCCTTGGGTCTCTGGGAAGTGGTTGAAATAGCCTTCCTGTCCCCAAAGGTCACTGGGACATCCCAGAGGGGTGAGAGGAACCCAGGGATGACTGATAGTGAAACAAGAGCAAGGTTTCAGTTTGCCTTTCACCTCAAGTTCCCTGAAGAACGGCACTGAAACATGTATAGTATCATATATGAAATGAGTCACCCG
>NW_011495047.1:10760479-10770866 GCF_000754665.1 Bison bison bison | reverse complement strand
GGATGGTATGGGGAAGGAGGAGGGAGGAGGGTTCAGGATGGGGAACACATATATACCTGTGGCGGATTCCTGTTGATATATGGCAAAGCCAATATTGTAAAGTTAAAAAAAAAAAACAAAACAAATGATGGTCTTTAGCTTAAAGCAGAACAATTCAATCTTGTGAAGCCTATCTCCCCACCCAGGGCTTCCTTTTAGTCTTAGACTGAGATTCAAAGCTATAGTTCCTCAAGTTACCCTAACACAGTCGGGGCTGCCATAGGACCACCACTTGTAATATCAGACTAGACACTTTATGAGCTGGTCCAAAGTTTGCTCCAGGCCGATGGAGCCTGATGAGCCAGAGAACAGGGAGTCAAGTGTTCAGAGCCCAGGCCATCTCTGTAGAGGCCCATGGCTTATGACAAGAGTCCAGCTCTTTATAAACCAGAGCTGCCCTCAAGAGAGCCTTCTCCCCTGGGGCACAAGCAGGGAGGTTCCCTTATTCCTCAAGGAGTGGCTTCTGTTCTTCCTGCCTGGAGGCCTGAGCTTGAGGAGGACCTGGCTAGTGAACCCCCACTACCTGTCACCCACCACTGGCCCCAGGATAAGCCTGAGCTACAACAAAGGCTATATAGTTTAGTGATAGAGAGGAGACCCCAGGAACCAACTTGGAAGAGGGAGATGCTGCCAAGCTAAGGCTTGAGGGTAGATTACACTAAACAAGGAGCTATGCAGAGAGAAGCCTTTCAAACAACCTTGGATGGAACAGGTATCCATCGACTTAGGGCAGGTAAATGAGTACTGGCCTGTCCGTAGTCATAGAACTGGCAGTAAGTCAAACTTCCCATGATCATCGAAGCCTCATAGCTCAGAGTTAGCTTTTTAGCTTACCCATTGTAACAGGTCAGATACTTAGAGAATTTAAGCAACTTATTCAAGACATGAGAAATAAAAGGCAGAAACCAGGCTCAAGCAGTATGTGGCCCGAGGTCTGTGACCTCAACCTTTCAGTTTTAAGACCCTCCATGGCAAAAGAATGTGGTGAGCCAATTTCGAGAGCCTGGGAGCCAAGCTTTGTCACGAGCAGCTTCCCTATGGCTAATCTATAGTCTAGATTCTGCCTAGTTCTGGACCATCTTCCTTTCCACTCAGGAGTCCCCTGGTATGAAGAAAAGAGAGTACAGAAAGTCCAGACAAGCAATTGGACTTATCAGTCCAGTAGCAGCAGCAGCTGGCAGCCCTGTGTCAGCACTTACTTAGCACACTCCTGCCTGGCTGCCAGCTGAGTAAAGCTAGGACCGCCCACCACCCCCCTACCCAGGACTATAATGTGTGATTGTGTGCACTTCATGACCTGGCAGAGAGCCCAGCGTCACCTAAGCGAAGTTGGTTCTGAGTGATGGCCCAGACTACTGCACAATACCCAGGCCCTTTCATAGGCTCTGGCACATATCAGACTGGGTTTAAGCCCCCACCATGTGCCCATCATCCTTTTGCCTCCCCCAGGGACTTGGCACTAAACCGAGTGCTAGGGCTGAATGAGTTCCTGGCTTATTACGAGATAAAGTTACAGCTCTGGCTACACACCACTGAGACTAAGAACTCAGGTTGTAGCCAGCGGCACTTGTAAGACTGTAGCCTCTCTCTAGAGGTCCTAATTCCTTGTCGACAAGGAATCCAGCAAAGATGCTTCAATCTAGAAGGTCAAGATTCTATTGGCCCCCCTGCTTTCAGTCTTTAGGGCAGAAAAAGCTTTCAGGTTAGCTGGCCCAGCTCTGACCGTGTTAGAAAGTCAGCTATACTTTGAACCCTGAGCAGTTAACAAGCAACTTTTCATCCAGACCTTAAGATGTGGCATTTGAAGCAACTGTTCAGGACAAGAACAAACTCATACAATCCAGATAGTCTGCCTGGGTAGGGGAGGGAGCTACGCAAGCATGAGGTACCAAGTTGGGTTCAGAGAGGTGCCAGGCTACAGGAAGGTCATAACATGGAACAGGAGTTTCATGCTATAGGGATGAAGGTGCCAAGACGCTTGTGGCACAGAACCCCATGAGCCCTGCACTAACTCTGTGAGGCAGTCTATGGGGCAGCAGCTAGAGTGTACTGAGCACACACCATGATGGGTACTGGTCTACAGTCTCCTATCGCCACAAGATCTGTCTAAGCCAGTTTCCCAGAGATTGGTAACTTGCCCAGTTTATCAGAGCTAGTAAGTGACACAGCCAGGGAAAGAACCCAGGTGAGCGGCAGCCCGTATCCTGCCACACCACATGACTATGAAGGTCTCTTCATGAGACCAAGGCTCTCGTCAAGTGGCTCCGCAGACAAGACCTGAAAGCAGACCTATTCCAGACCCCAACACTCCCACCTCCAAGGTCAACAATTTCGACGGAAGCTTTCAGTTGTCTTCAGAGGAGCTGCTTTAGAAATTGATGGTTAAGTCCTCACCAAGTTCGACCCAAAACTGGTTCAGCTGGACGAACTCCACATCAACTGGTCATGCCCAGTTATCAGGTGAGGTCAGCACCACCCACTCGTTTCCCACTTCAGCAGATTGAACTGCATCTAGGCCCCAGGTTCTCCCACTTTTCAGGCCAGCCCATGTGGTCAGTTGCCTGCTGACTCACCTAGAGTTCTTCTGAACACTTAAGACTTGCCTTGCTTCTCTAGAGCCTTCTGCCAGTTGGAGTTTAATACTGAGCCCTTCCACACAGTCACCACAGTTGTTACAGGCTCTATGAGCTACTCTTCAGGTGAGCGAGGACCTACATCTAGACCTATGCCAGCAGGGAGCCCCCAGGAGCCCTTTACCTGTGATTCTTTTAGAGAAACTCTAGTCAGTCCAGTTTCTACTTGGGCACTCCCCTGGAGTAGATCCTCGCCCTCCCCAGGAGGATTTGAACAGCACAGACTATAGGAGAAAACCATCTCCAAGCGCTAATGGCTTAACTATGACCTGCCGTCCCAGTTCAACTCATACTGATACTCTTTTCAGCTGGGGAAATACACGAGTCCCCAAACATTTTAGTTTTTGCCAGATTTGAGTTCACATCTGTGCTGGATTTGCCAATAGCAAGTCTACTCTGTAGTACCTTATTGCCAGAGGAAAACTTTAGGATGCTTAAGAGAAGGAAAACAAGTGGGAGTGCCTCACCTCTGAGACCTGAGCACAGAAGCCAGGCCACAGGTTGTTTGAAAACAGGTTTGAGCAGGAAAGCATCATCACCCTATCACAGGAAGGGCTAATGCTGAGTCACTGCTTGCTGGAAGTTTGAGTTTTTGGCTTTAGGGAGAAAAGTCACCCCCTTCAGTGCATATACTCCAACTCAGGGTCCCATGCTCTTCATGTGAGCTTAGAGTTCATACCCGTGGAGCTAGACAGAGATAGTTTCCCTCCATCCCCTCTGCCTGTTGATATAGGCCGTTAGTCCCCAGAAGAACCCACTCCTAGAAAGATCTTTCCTGGGAGAAAAGACAGCTTCCCAAAGAAACTGGAGCTGTTTTATGTACCAGGATTTTTTTTTTTTTTTTTTAAGGCTTCAAGTTGGTAAAAGAAAACCCCTGAAGAATTTTTACACAGAGGTTGATGTGGGGCCTTGAGCCAAGGAATATCAGACAGTCTCTCAAGAAAATTCTCTCCGAAAGCCTCTAGAAGGAATCACAGCTTTACCAACACCTTGATTTTAGCTTTGTAAAGACCCTTTTTTTCACACTTCTGACCTCCAGAACGTTAATAAATCGGTACTGTTTTCAGTCACACACAAAGAGGCTTTTCAGATGTAAGAAAGCAGGCAGAGAAGGAAAAAAAAAAACACAAGCACAAAAAACCCTGGGAGAAAGAGGCAGGGCTTGTGTTCTTATGACCCCAGGACTATCTGTGAAGAAAACAGAAGAGAAAATCCACACAGAAGAACACTAACAGAGACTAGTATGTGGACAGAGCAAGCCCTACAACCCTATTCCCAGAGTTTTCTCTTCTGAAACAAAAGGAAGCTTTATACCCTACCCTCCAGGCTTAATTAATCTGCTTTCCCCACTCCAACCCTGAGAAACCTTCAGCAGCCACAACCACCCCAACCAAAGAACACTAAGGCACAGACTGCGGATTTTATAGGCTAGAGAGACTAGTCCCACCCCACCCCAAAGCACTCTGGGTGGGCAGCGGTTCCTCTGTTTCTCATTGGCTCCCTCTCTCTCAATCAGCAGATTGTCTCCACCCTCCTCTGCTCATTTCCTGTCTGTAAGTCACCAACAGCAGTGTAAGCAAGGGGAGGTTTTAACAGTCTGCACTCAACCCTCGCCTAAAAATGTGACTTCTCATGTTTTTAGGCAAGATTCTAGAAGCAATCTTGATTGGAAAAAGAGACAGCCTCTTCACAGACAGAATGTATCATTCTTTTATGTATGTTCACCCAACCATCTGAATCAGGGCTCTTTCCTGGAAATTATGTTTGAGAAGATCTTGATGAAAGCCTTGGAGTCTGTGGTTTCCCAGAGACACCGTCAAGATTTGTGTCTTTAAGGAAGCCGGCATCCTACTAAAAGGTGGTATTGAAAAATTCCCTTCTAAGAAATGGCTTACCGTCTACCTGTTACGGTTATCCCCGTATTCCCAATTCCTCCTTTGGATTTGAGTTTCTCCAGCAGCTACCTCAAATAAGCGTTATTTCTGGAAAAGAAAGAAAAATGCAGCGTTTAGGAGGAGGTGGCCGCGTTCTGATCTTCACCACCCCTCTACACTTAGGGAATGAACCACAGGTGGGAAGTAGCTTTCATAAGTCAATTCACCTGAGTCAGTTTGAGTTTGGCCGCATTCCCCTTCTGGTCCTGAGTGAGGTCACAGGAAAAAGAAGGAGTCTTTTGATGAGAGGAACTGGGGTGTTTGAGGTGATGAAAGTTTGAGGGCAGCCAGAAGATAGTGGGAACACACGAAACTTTTGCCAAGAAGGCAGCTGTCTGTGCACCATGCCTGTGGTAAGTGAACTTAATATAAGATACCCACCCTGGGATCAGAAAAACTTCAAGAAAGGAAAAAGCATTAAACTCGGTGGTTGATTCTCTTGTCGCTTGCTTGAAAGCTGATTCCATAAGCATTGTTTCCTAATCAAAGTAACTGTTGATTCCCTCCTTTCAACAGGCCCTTCATTTTCCTGACTTCTGTCTTCACTCCTGCTGTTCCTCGGTCAGTCCTTTTCCTCATTTTCTGCCACAAATCAAAATTCTAGCCATGTAAGACCCAGCTGAGATGCTAAATCTTTGTGTTGTCTTCTCTGATCTCCCAGTTTGATTCCACGGGCTCACCTCACTTTCTGAGATGGTTAGAGAATTCAGATGGCCGACACTTGGTCTTCTCCCTGAAAGACCTCACACCCTGATTAACAGACCACTCTTGCCTTGCTCTGTCATAGCATCCCTTGCACCTCCATATAACACACACTGTATCTGCTTGGTGTTTGGTTGCTATCACGCTTATCTACTGCCACTGCATTTCAAGTGCCTATAGGAGGGTAAAATGACTGCTTCAACTCTGTGTCAAGAATATGGTACAAACGTGATGTGTTTCTTGAATGAATGATTGGGGGAAAAAAAGAAGGGGAGGAAATGACGGCAAAGAAATCAAGAATGTTCTGCCTCCTTCAGTGTTCTCTTTGTAGCCTCAGTTTGGTCTGGGGCCGGGGGTAGGGTAGGGATGAGATAAACTTCCAGTATTCCTTGGGGTCAAGAAACAGTTCCAACTCCATAAAGTCAGATCAGGAAGAGCAGATATTACCAGAGTGAGAGAGGGGAGAGACTTCAGGGCAAGAACTAAGTCCCCTCTCCCTTATCCATAGTTTATGAGTTCAAGTACTGCCGGACATAGCTATGAATAAACTTTGAGAACTTGGGAGGTGGTATAGTGTGGTCATTAAATATGTAGATTTGGGGTTCACATCCTGGCTCTGTGGCTTACTGGCTTGTGACTTTATGTGACTTGGTGCAAGGTATGTAATCTCTTTAAGCTCCCGCTTCTTTTTAGGCAAAATGGGGATGATTACGATCATAATAGTACTCACCTCTCAGGATTATTGTGAGGTTTAAGTCAGCCAATACATAGAAAACAGAATAGTGACTAACGCAGAGTAAGTACGAAATTATTATCAACGTCTGCCATGTAACAGTCTTGGCTAAATCATAACAGCTAAACCTTATTGAGCTAGATATTATTCACTTGTTCTAGTGGGAAAATGTAAATTCAACACAGCTGTAGACCAAAGAGGCCTATTGAGAATTGCTGCAAAGTTAAGGGGTTGTTGGTCATGGCTCCTAACCTGTTGCAGGGATAAGTCAATTTTGACTCCATGTTGGAACTGTTTGACCTGCTTTCTGTTGCTTTTGTTGTTATAACCACACATAATGGCCTGCCTCAAAGAATCTTGCCCCTCTGCCTGACTGTTAAACCTAAGTTTCTTTGTTTAGAACCCTGTCCACCTGTAGATGGCAGGAAGGAAGAAACATATCCCCTGCCTGAGGCTTGCCATTCTAGGAGATATTTGCAAGATTAATGGCCTTTTTACTTTGTTTCCTCACCTCTCCTCATCTCTGATCCATAGAAGAAACTGGTATCCAGACCCAGGTAAGATCTTCTCAGTCAGCTGACTTTCTGAATAAGGTCGTATTCCTTGACTCGACATCTGAGCTCTCAGATTCACTGGTCTGTTGTGCAGTGAGCTAGAGCAAGCTTGGACTCAGTAACAAACCCCTTTCAAGGGCACCGATGCCTTCCCCTGACCGAGTACACATGCTCCTGTTAGAGTCAGAGCTCTGAGCACAAGAGGGCCCTGTGTGACTCAGGATGGAGAGAGTGACTGATGTGTTCATATTCTTGTTATTGGAAGAGAGGACTTCTCATCCATTTGCAGAGAACTAACTATAAATGATTAATTTTGTCTGTGATATATAATGACTTTGCATCATGAGGGCTGTCGTTGTATAGTGACAATAAGACAAAACAATATTCTGGGATTCTAATTAGTTTCTGGAAGAAGCAAAAGGGGCATAATGGTTGCCTATTTCCCTTCCCAAGGAGGAACTGAAAAACAGCTATGGGACTGGGGTAGCCGTGGCAGGGAGTATCTGAGGAGGAACAGAAGTGCGAACAACAAGCCTACAACCTGCAGGCAGAGTCTCCTCCTCTAGTGAAATTCCCTGGGAAAATACCCATCCCTGAGCTGGGGCCTTCGAAGAGATGGGTGATTAGATCATTTGCATTGGTGGTGGCTGAAGGGGGTGTGAGGGTGTGAGAGAGGGACAGGTGGAGTCTGTTCTGAAGACAGTGGTTTCTTGTCCTGTCCCTGGCAGGATGGGGACAATCATTCTTGTCCACCTGCTCCCCATTCCACCATTACCTGGAACGCTGAGAGCTTTCCTCTAAACCAGTGCTTCTCACATGCACTGCGCACACATCCCCCAGGGACCCTGTTAAACCATAGACTCTAATTCGGTAGATCTGGGTTGGGATCTGAGATTCGGCATTTTCAAATGTTTCCAGGTGATGTTCACGCTGCTGGTAATGGGAAGAATTTGACAAGGTCAAAGACCTTGTATCTGACAGCTCAGTCATCACCAGGAAGCTCTTTACAAATGCAAATTCTTGGGCTCTGCCTCAGAACCAGAAACTTGTTTTAACAAGCCTTCCAGGAGACGATGGACATTGGTGCATATTTAAATTACAGAGTCACTGTTACAGGTGATAAATGAACTAGTCTCATTGGAAGGACAGATTTAGAAAAGTGGTGTTTAGAAAAGTTTTAGAAAAGTGGTGTTGTCAAGAGCCCAAGGGTGGGGAGACTTGCCCAAGAGGTTACCCAGCAAAGTCCTCTTCCAGGTGGGCCCTGGAACAAGTCCCTTGCCCAGGGGGCACCCTTCACAGGATCTTCCATAGGAACTCATTCTGATAAGGAGGCTTTCCTGCAGTGCTAGCTCCCAGCATCCACAAGGGGAAGCCTTTCACAGAAGCAGGAGAGGTGACCAGGATTTGAGGTTGGTAGAAAGCAGATGCAGAGAAAGGGGTAGGGATCTCGGGCCTTGCTGGTAACACAGTACAACATTGACAAATACACACAGCCCCTGGGCTGATGAACAGAACTGACCTCTATACCTGGTGGAGACACACGGAGTGTCCGAGGCCTGAACAACAGTCCAGTGGGGTCCTTGAGCTCAGAGGAGAGAAGGAAAGGACAGGGGAACACTTCTCACAAAATTCTCCAGCTGTCTTCACATCCAGTTAATTAACTAAATTAAACCCTAAAAGCCTTACTAGATTTGGAGGGGACCTTTGATGTCTCTGAGCACCAAGCCCAGGGAGGCGGGCAATGCTGGGTTGGGAACATCTCCCACGGATGGCCGAGCAGCATTCTGTTAATCGTGGCTATTAAACTGCTTTCCTGGGAGTTGTTTTTGAATCATGTGAAATAGATTAAGAGTCTGTTTTGAATCCCTCAGGGTTTCCTGTGGTGCATAATTATAGATGCACTGGAAGAAGAATTCAGGTCAACAATTACTTTAATGAGATGTCTGAAGAGCATGGCCCAGCAAGGCGCAAGGCAGAGGAGGAGCTGGGAGAGGACGTAGGGTGGGGGAGAGACGAGAAACTGGAGGAAGGCAGGGAAATGGGCAGGATGAGGGGCAAAGATAGGAAGGTTTCTGCAAGGAGAGCAGAAGAGGGAGAGGAAGAACGCGGAGCAAGAGAGCCGGAGGAGCAAGCAGAGGGCAGAGGAGCAGACTTCACTATGTCTGGAACATTTTTGCTGCTGCTGCTGCTGCTAAGGTGCTTCAGCCATGTCCTACTCTGTGCGACCCCATAGACGGCAGCCCACCAGACTCCTCTGTCCCTGGGATTCTCCAGGCAAGAATACTGGAGTGGGTTGCCATTGCCCTCTCCCAGGCACGCATGCTAAGTCGCTTCAGTCATGTCCAACTCTGTGCGACCCTATGGACAGCAGCCCACCAGGCTCTGCCATTCACAGGATTCTCCAGACAAGAATACTGGAGTAGGTTGCCATTTCCTTCTCCATGGAACATTTTTAAAGATGGAGAAAACATTCAGAAAGCAAGAGAGTGGCGCTGGGTGCCCATGGAGAGGTCTGCAGTCTTGGATCCAGATGCTCCTCTCACGGATGCATCTGGAGACAGTGGGGAGGCATTGACAATGGGCTTTGGCATCAAACAGACTCGGGTCTAATCCCTGATCCTGCCCTGTTTGACCTGTGTGACTTTTGGCAAGTCACTAAACTTCTCTGAGTCTGCTCCCATCTGTAAAATGAGGGTTAACTATATAAGGTGCATGCCTTGGTCTGTTCAGGTTATTATAACAAATTACCATAGTTAGCTTGGAAACAATAGAAATTTCTCACAATTCTGGAGGCTGGAAAATCCAAGATCGAGGCAGATTTGGTGTCTGGTGAGAGCCTGGTTTTTGGTTTATGGCCAACTGTCTTTTCATTATGTCCACACATGGTGGATGGAGTGAAGGGGCCTTTTCAAAAAGGGCCCTGATCCCACTCATGAGGCTCCACCCTCATGAACTAATCATCTCCCAAGGGCCCCATCTCCAAACACTATCTTACTGGAGATTAGGCTTCAACTGATATATTTTGGTGGGCCACAAACATTCAGGCCACAACAGTGCATAACACTCCTAGAATGAACTGTATCTGACATACAGCAAGTCCCAATAAATTGTTAGAATGGGGAATCCGAGAGGTTAGTTTTGCCCAAGGGCTCATGGCTAGTCAGTAGCTGAATTGAAATTTAAACCCTGATTTGTCTGATCTCCAATGCCACGGAGGAAAATGTACAAAACTGCTCTTTTTTGGGAAAAGCCAGGTCTGTTCTCCAGAGAGTCAGCCTCAATCCATGAAGACAGTCCTTATCAGCTGGTGCCAGGGGTTCAAGGGAAAATGAAACAGTTGCCCATAAACCAAAAAACAGGCTCAATCTAACCATAGTAGGACTTTAGACATAGGTATGAAGGTCAGGCAGAGAAGGCAATGGAAACCCACTCCAGTACTCTTGCCTGGAGAATTCCATGGATGGAGGAGCCTGGTAGGCTGCAGTCCATGGGGTCGCTAAGAGTTGGACACAACTGAGCAACTTCACTTTCACTTTTCACTTTCATGCATTGGAGAAGGAAATGGCAACCCACTCCAGTGTTCTTGCCTGGAGAATTCCAGGGACGGGGGAGCCTGGTGGGCTGCCGTCTATGGGGTCACACAGAGTCGGACACAACTGAAGCAACTTAGCAGCAGCAGCAGCATGAAGGTCAGGAAGATTCCCTGGAGAAGGAAATGGCAACTCATTCCAGTATTCCTGCCTGGAATATCCCATGGACGGAAGAGCCTGGTGGGCTACAGTCCATGGGCTG
>NW_011495047.1:10733926-10760379 GCF_000754665.1 Bison bison bison | reverse complement strand
ATGGGGTAGCAAAGAGTTGGACACAACTGAGCATACACACACACACACACACACACACACACGAGGTCCCACTTCCACAAGCTGGTTTTTACAGAATATGCCCTTGTTCACGCTTGCAGGATATAACAGGGCATTCATTCTTGAGTTCATTCCAGAGCTTACTGAGTGCCCATACTAGGCCCAGTACTATTAACATTTCAGGCTCCCAAGAGCATATGCCTAGTGGGATAACTATGACCATCTTGATAGTGCACTGCTCAAATCTCCCTTCAAGTTCTAGAATATACTATCTGGAATCCATGAGAAGGTTCACATTGAGGCCACAATCTTCCCCAGGCTGCTTTCAGCAAAGGCAGAGCATGGGGTGGGGTGGAGGTGGGGGGTGTGTGCTAGAGCTGAGTCAGCCTGCCAGCGTGGAACTTCTTTAACAGAGGGGCGCTCAGACTCCAAAAGCCTGGTTGAGGCTTCCTCAGAGCTGCACTCCGGTCTGAGGCTCTTTCTGCCCCACCTTCTTCCTTCCCTCGCTCCTTTCTCAATAGGCAGATCAGCATCCCAGTCTGAAGGCTCTCCGTGTCTCCTCTTGATCCCCCTTCCCTCACCCCCTAATCCTTCACAAGAGTTTCTCCCAAGAAGTCTCTTGCACTTCTATCTTGGCATCTTTCCCAGAGGAACCAAACAAAGGAACCGAGACCCATTGTTTATAGAAAGATTAAATGACAGGATAAGCAGAAACCACAAGCCCCTTGTAGATATCTCTTGAATCCATCCACTTTGCTCTAGGTCGACAGTCCGCACCTTAGTTCAAGCCACCATCTCTGTCCGTTAGATCCTGGTAGGACACAGATATCACACTCAAACAGGATAATTTGTTGAGGTTAACAAAGGATAATTTAGAAAATTCTGGTCCTGAGATACGGATTTAGGCTAAAGGAACACGGGCCACAGTCTGCCTGCATCACCTGGGGTGGAGGATAGGTACCCCCACCTCGCTCTCCTTCCTCCCTCCTATCTCCTGTTGGTGCTCCTTTTTGGCCAAACCCAAATGGAAACCAGAGAAGACAGGAGCCCATTTATGGAGGCCCAGGTCTGCTTCCCGGAGAAGGCAATGGCGACCCACTCCAGTACTCTTGCCTGGAAAATCCCAGGGACGGGGGAGCCTGGTGGGCTGCCGTCTATGGGGTCGCACAGAGTCAGACATGACTGAAGCAACTTAGCAGCAGCAGCACCAGGTCTGCTTCCCATGGGCACAGATAGAGCAGGGCCAAAAGCGAATCAGGAGAGGCAAAAAGAAGCTGCCTGGCACAACTGTGTCTCGCCCAAAGCTTTGCAAGATCTTATTTTACCCCACTGCCCTCTTTTAACCTTTCTCCCAGTGACATATTAAAGAGTGCTGACTTTCGCAGCTACTTAACTCCATCCAGTGGCTCCCCTCAAGGACTAACTTGTACAAGGTCAAGGAATGTCTGCCTGACTCAAGGCACAGGGTGGCCCTTGAAAATACTTGCTTTTTTATGAGTAAATAAAATGCTATGGGCAAGCCATGTATTTTGGAGTCCAGGATGGTGCTGATTTCAAACATTTCTTCCTCTTTTCCCCAAACATTGAAAAGTCCTGGAGTTTCAGTGTCTGTGTATCCAAACTCTATCTCCTAGGTACCACTAACTGAGACCTACGATGGGGCAGGCACTCTGGAAATCTCTTTCTGAATAGGATGACTACTCTGCACAATGAGTGCCCCCATCTGAGTTTTTCACGTTAGAAGAGGGACTCAGTGGTCAAACATGAGTTGCCCACAGGCCATCTGGGGTCCCAGTCAAGAACAAGTCACTCCTTTTATGTTTCCATGTCATCCTTCCCACAGGCACGCTTCCCCTAGATGTACCTTCCTTGTGGGATTATCCCAAGGATATGCTGTGCTCTGCTTAGTCACTCAGTCATGTCTGACTCCTTGTGACCCCATGAACTGGAGCCCACCAGGCTCCTCTGTCCATGGGGATTCTCCAGGCAAGAATACTGGAGTGGGTTGCCATGCCCTCCTCCAGGGGATCTTCCCAACCCAGGGATCAAACCCAGGTCTCCCCATTGCAGGCGGATTCTTTACCATCTGGGCCATCAGGGAAGCCCAAGAATGGAGTAGATTAACTCATGCAAAGAGTTTAGAACAGTGCCTGGACCCTAGTCCCTGTGCAGTCACTGTTAGCTCTTATTAACATGTCATCCTCTTCTAAGCTTTTGTATGGAGTATCATTTCTGCCAAGTGGACCCTCCCCCACCACCTGGCACATCATATTCATGCAATTTCATATAATGATCAAGACTTACGGCATCTTGGACGCTGTCCAGGGCTTGCACCTCTTGACTGTATTGACTCCAGGGACTCTGAAGAATATGTCAATAGTTTTGAAGAATGAAAGCATGGGTTCAACCCCCTTGGATAAGGATCCTGAGTGGACTTGATCTGTCCTCACATCAGGAAAGCCTACATGTCCATCCATTTCCCAGTACTCATACTGGCTTTAACTCCAGCCCTACCTCCTCTGCCCCCTGGGGGCTCCCCTGCTCTCTGGGCACCTGCTTAGAAGGATCACCCCACCCTACTCCCATTATTTCTTCCTTCCCATCCCTGCAGGCACGCACTGCAGCTTCCTCAAGGGAGGTGTTCTATTGTAAGTCACGGAGTGGACAGAGCACATCACAAGTATTAATACATCCCTCCCCTCTCCTGCCTCCAGTTTTCTCCACATCCCCCATCCCTTCTCTTCGTCCCCTCCCCACTTTTCCTGCTCCCACTGTCTGCACAGGTTGAATTATCCTCCTGGGCCTGTGGACTTGAGATGCCCTCACTTCAACAGGATCCCTTGAATCAGACATCTCTTAGGTACCACTTCCCATCCTGTTGGCCTTCCCATCCATCCTCCAGCCCCAGCTGTGGTACCCAGTTCCACACAGGCTGAGAACAGCTTCCTGCGCATGTCTTCGGACAGCTTCCCATCTTAGCCCAAACTGCACACCTTGGATTCCTGTCCTTGGACTTTTCTGATGCTGAGGGATGGGACAGCTGCAGAGACCCACTGGGCACTCTCACTGGCACACCTGGCAATACAAGGGGAGTTGGCTAATGGTGGTGGAAGGTGAAGGCTTTCCCCTTTTGCCATCCTCTGCCCAGGTCTGTGGTTCACTGTGGGAAGCCCTGGTGGGAAGGGGACCTGCACAAGGCATCCTCAGCTGGTTCTCATTCCTTCCCTGATTCACTCCCGTGATTACTTCCAATGTAAACTGCTTGCACACAAGTCACTTCTCAGTCTGTTTTGGGGAAATACAAATTAAGACACCATTGTCTCCTGGAACAATATTCCTTCCCATCTTCCAGCTTTTTCCATGGAATTCTTCATGAGCTCCTTTCCACCTTTCCAAGTCTGACCCATCCTTCAAGGATCATCTGAAATTCCAGGCCCCTGATTGTATCAACCCACAAAGATCTCTTCTCTTCCTGGGTAGCTGGAGCCCTTTCTAAGCACTTAGAACAGTTGTATGTTCTTATTTTCTTCTCAACATTAATAATGAATAATAATAACTAATAATTGTTGATGCATACAATTGCTGGCTTCAATTCTAAACCCTAAAGAAATTATAAACACCCCGAGGCCAGGCCTGTGTCTAAGTCCCCAGAGAGCCTGGCATAGAGGGTAGCCTGAACTGTGGGATTTTCCCAAACTCCTTCAGAAGGGCACAGCTCTCTCCTGAGCACCAGAGCCAGGTGGGGAGGCCCCTCTTTCCTATCTCTGCTGTATCTGGTATCTAACCAACAGGAAGACATGAGCTCCTCACAGCCTTCCTAAAAGCTCTAGGAAGAAAAGTGAAGGATTTCCTTAGTGGTCTAATGGCTAAGACTCTGAGCTCCCAATGCAAGGAGCCATGGTTCAATCCCTGGTCAGGGAACTAGATCCCACAGGCCACAACTGAGAGTTTGCATGCTGCAACTGAAGATCCCACATGCCACAATGAAGTCCAAAGATCCTACATGGCACAACTAAGACCCAGCACAGCTAGTTAAGTCCTGGTGTAGCTAGCTAGCTAGTTAGTAAATACATAAGTAGAAAAGCCAGTGGTCACTCATCCCAGCATATAAATCTGCAAATCCTTCTTGGCCTCCAAGGCCCAGCTTAAATGCAACCTTCTCCGTGTGGTCTCATCCTTCCAGAAAGACCCCTCTGTGCTCTAAACTTCAGTAGTTCTTTATCTTCACCCTTTTAATAAACCTTCTCATTTTCATACACGTCTTGCAATTATCCATCATTTGTCTCTCATTTAACAATGAGTAAGTTAATCAGTTACCAAGCCCCAGGGCCCACCCCTTAGTAGCTACTCAAAACATTTTGAATGAGTGAACAACTGCTGGGGGGAGGAGAGCCTGAGAGGCTACAGGCAGACAATTATCAGGCTTCCTGGCATCCTGTTGTAAGTCCAGGGAGGCCCACAGTTACAAATTCATAAAGATGATGGAAGAGTCTGCTAATTGTCTCCTCAAACCCATTCTTCTCTCCTGATACAAATTTCCCAGCCTCCATCTCATGACTAAGTACTGATGTCTGTGAACAGAAATGGTGTGACAACAAATTACAAAGTATGTTCTTAAAAGGAAAAGCCCTGTGTCCCCTGGGAGGGCAGGAGCTGGGGCAGCCATTTTGGATCATGAGGTGAGAGCTGCACGTTGAGGTTAGCAGAGCAAAAAGACAAAAGGAGTCTGGGCTCATGATGACTATGGAGCCGCCTTGTCAGTCCTAGACCACTCACTTGAGACTCTTGCATGGGAGAAGCATAAACTCCTTTGTTGTTTGAGCCAGTCTTATTTGGTCTCCCAGTTAAAGTAGCTGAACTTGTCTTTTAAATAAAGCCAGACACATTCTGTAAGTCTGATCAGTTCTGAAGGAGTGAAAGGAAAGCACACTCCAGAGAGATGCTGGGCTGAGGGTCTGTGGTGGGTGTAGGTTGGGGCTGAGGGCAGCTGCGTGGCTGGATGGGCTCAGAGCACAATGCTTGTGTGCTCTTAAACAGACTCTGCTGCGGTTCTGTCGTTTCTTCAAATTGGACAGAAGTGACTGTGCTAACTGGACTCAGGCTCGCACTTGGAGCTCAGGTGGAGAAGGGCTGGGGAAGGTGTGCCACCTGAGGAGGCCGAGGGCAGAAAGCCGGTGTAAGGAACCCTGGTGGGAGACACAGAAGGCAGCCACGAGTTCCTAATACAGACACCAAGTGTACAGGGGCCAGAGCAAGATGCTGAATCAAAGCCAGACCCAATAGTTGGGGACTAGGATGGTGGGCCCAGCAAGCAGATTCTGGGATGACTTCCATGAATACATGGATAGATGAATTACATGGAGTATGGTAGTATATAGTGTATTCTACTGAATTAAAGATTCAAAAGGGCAACAAGGAGCAATTTTTCACCCTGTGTCCTCACTCATGATCCTAGGCTTGCAATCCTTGCTCTGGCCTGTGTCTCCATTTGTTAGCTTCACTTATCCTAAAAGACTTGTCTTGGGTGTCACCTTCTCCAGGAAGCCCTCCATGACACTACAGCTAGGTCAACTGCCCCTCCTCTGAGCTTCCCCTAGACCATGCTCTTCTATTGCAGTTATTAATGTGTCGATTATTGCAGGAGTACAATGACTGCAACACAGCTTATAACCAAGTTTAAGTGGGATGCCGAAGAGCAATGATCTTTGCTTGATACCTTCAGTGTTTCCCATGATTGCTGATACATGGAGGGAGAAAATTCACCTGAACAGGACCACAGGGGCAAGTGGATGGGTGATCAGATCGGTTAGAAGCACAGCATGGGGGCCTCAGACATCACAGAAGGTGGACAGTGAATGGATTCTCGAAAAGCCCATTGAGATCCTGAGCGGGGTTGGGGGGTTACACTGGGAGGTGGGAACAGGCAGTGAACAGAAGGAAATGGTCAGCTGCCCAGAACTGCCTGACTCATGTCATCACAATCCCAAACCTGGTACCCGGAAGGGACAATTATCAACAACCCAAGGAGCAAGTAAACATCCTGAGAGTGAACACTGCACACCCCTGATTATGCACGGCTCGTCCTATCTGTTTTTCTACTCTGTGTTCTGGGAGAGAAGAGGTTATAGAAAATTCAACATCTCCCCCACCCCCAAGATACACACCGACTCCCTGAGATGTGTTTTCTTGGGGGAGGAAGGTCAAAAGGCCAACTTTCAATCTAAGGAGAGGGCCCAGGGAGAGGAATCATGATCTGATGTCTTCTGTTCCTATTTAATCATTTCATTACTAATTAATAGGGTCATTACTGCAATTCAAAGGGAAAGAACTATGATTAAAGGTTAATGCCGTTGCTGCACGCATCACACCTCAAATTATGTTATAAAAATGTCCAGCGTATTTAATTGAACCTATAAGTAACAATGTAATTACACTTAATAATGTACGTGCCTTGTATTTATTTGTTCCTCTCTGAGGTAGAGAGAGCCCCACGTGGGTGGGTTAGGGAAGATCACGGTGACTCGCCGTCACAGCGTGCCCTCCGTCTCCTGGTCCTATCAGCTTCCGGCCCCTGCAGGACAGGAATGTTAGCTGACTGGTTGCAAGAAATCCAGCCCTGCCCCTTCAGCACTTCTCAGTGTTCAGTTCAGTCACTCAGTCGTGTCCGACTCTGACCCCATGGACTGCAGCATGCCAGGCCTCTCTGTCCGTCACCAACTCCCAGAGTTTACTCAAACTCATGTCCATTGAGTCAGTGATGCCATCCAGCCATCTCATCCTCTGTCGTACCCTTCTCCTCTCGCCTTCAATCTTTCCAGCATCAGGATCTTTTCAAATGAGTCAGCTTTTCACACCAGGTGGCCAAAGCGGGACAAGGTCTAATGTCGGTGTTTCCCAGGAGGGAGGCGAGGCGAGGGGAGGGGCAGAGAAGTCGGCCACTGGCTGAGCCCCTGGCACTGTTCTGGGAAAGAAGAGGCCAAAGGGCTAGGATGCTTCCAACTTATGTGTCTTACCCTGGGTGGCACATGAACAATGATCATTTATTCCTCATGGTTCTAGAGCCTGGCAAGTTCACGATCAAGCCACAAGCAGCTTCAGTGTCTTCCTGATTCATAAGACATCTTCTGGCTATGACTGTCCATAGTGGAAAGAGTGACAGCTCTTGCACTCTCGCTCTCTCTTTTTTTTTTTTTTTAGTCTCTTCTTTTATAAAAGCACTGATGCCATTCATGAGGGCTCTACCTTCATGACCTAATCACATCCCAAAGGCCCCACCTCCTCATCCCATCACTTTGGGGCTTGGTTTTAACCTGTGAATGCTGGGGAGACACAAACATTCAGTGTATATAGCACTATGACCTTTTGTAATTCCCTCCTTTGAAAACACCTTTTTCCTCCTCTTGGAATGTCCCCTCCTTCTTCACAGAGTACAGTGCATACAGCTATTTGGCTCTCAGCATTCATTCTCAACTTCTAGTATTTTCTTCCGTTACTGCAAAGGCTGGGAAGCTTAAAACTGGCTTTTCTCAGACTCTCTTGCAGCTCGGATTCTGGATGCAAGTTAGCCACCCCACTTCCCGCCCCCAACACTGGATGTACTCATGGGAGATCTGGAAGGTGGCAGTGAGACAGAGATATTGTTGCTTTGGCTGTCTCAATGACAAGCACGTTCATGGAGATGTGACTATTTCTATATCAGCATTCCTTACCCTAGGGATGATACAGTGGAGAACTGAAGGAGTAGAGGACTTGGGCAAGTCATTTATTTTCTCTGTGTCACTTCTCAAGTGACAGTCAATTAAAAAAAGTTCTACCATTTTTACAAAGTTGTTGTAAAGATCAACCTTCCAAGAGTATCTTTGAGAAGTTGAAATAACCTTTGTGATCATAAATTATTAGTCCTGTGCAAGTGTTCTATCTTAAATCAGAATTTCTTCTAAGGCAGCTGATCTCAGATGGTTCAGTTTTTCATTTTCTATAGATTTTAGCATATAATTCAGAGAGCATAGATTCATTTCCTCTGCTGGCTCCCCTGCCACTATCCATATGTCTCCCCACACATACGCCTAGAAGGTTTTGCCAGGAAAGATTTCCTTGTACAGAACCAAGGGAGCCTTCCTCACTGGCATGTAGCTTTTGCAAGCACTGCTACTCTTTATTCTATATTTGGATCACTTGCCCGTTTCACAGCCAGTCTCACTGATGAAGCCAGCCTCCTAGGGTCCTCTGTGGAGGCACTGCCGCCCTCTCCAGCTCTCTGGCACCATGTCCCTTTGTGATGAGCACTTATACGTTTTGGCCAACATTTCCCCAATTTCACCCTCGAGTTCCTTCACTGCTCTCGAGTGAGTGCCATCTGGTCCTGGTGATTTATCTATGTTTAGTTTGTCAATTAGGTATAAAATCACTTGCACATTTACTGCTATTTGAGTTGGTATCTCTGCCCCGTCAGTCCCAAAAGACAGTCTAGAATTGGGAATTTTATAGAATCGCATAGAACGATAGGACCTCAGAGCTGAGAGGGTCCTTGGAGAGCCTTTCAGAGGAAACATCATTAAGCCATTCATTCAGCTATTCATTTATCCTAGAAATAATGACTACCTACTATGTGCCAGGCTGGGTGCTGAGATAAAGCAGTGGGCAAGAGAGACTCTAAAATTGTCCCTGGGGGGCTTCTCTGATGGTCCAAGGGTTAAGATTCCAAGCTTCCAATGCAGGGGCCCTGGGTTTGATCCCTGGTTAGGGAACTAGGCCCCACATGCCTCAACTAAAACCCAGCACAGCCAAATAATTCGTTGATTTGAAAATAAACTATTAGGAGCTTCCTTAGTGGCTCAGTGGTAAAGAATCTGCAGGCGATAAGGGTTGTATCCCTGGTCCTGGAAGATCCCACGTGCTGAGAAGCAGCTAAACCGGTGCCCCACAACTATTGAGCCTGTGCTCTCGAGCCCGGGAACTGTGACCACGTGCCGAAACTACAGCCGGTGCAGCCTACAGCCTGTGCTCCGCAGCAAGAGAAGCCCTCACAACGCAACAAAGTGTAGCCCCCACTCGCCACAACTAGAGAAAGCCCACACAGCAGCGAAGACCCAGCGCAGCTACAAATAAATAAATAGATACAATTATAAAAAGAAATAAATAAAATTGCCCTTGGAGCCTCTGTCAGCATCATCCTGCAAGCATCCTCTTTCGTTAGTGGCTAAGGTGGGGCAAGAAGTGGAAGTCCTCTGTTCCCTGCCACCTGTCTCCCAGAGTCAGCCCCATTAATGACAGGGAGAGGCACATAGGAAGAGAAAGATGGAGGTGGTTGAAGGGCATTACGGAGAATAAAACAAAGGGAACTGGGGCGATGAGGGGTGAGTATAAGGTCAACATAAAGACCAAAGGGAATGGGAAAGGATGCCATATTGATTGTAAGAGAAAGAAGTTAAGAGGAGGGAGAGGGTGATTCAACACTGGGGTTAGGATTGAAGGGAACAGCTGAGAAACAGCGGGCAGGGGTCTCAACCCCTTCACCCTCTTTATGCTTAATTCCTTCCCGTCTGCACGCTGATTGGCAGGAAGGGAGGAGGAGGTGATGCATCCATTGCTGTGAATTGAGCTCATCATCATCATCATCTAGGGAGAGGCATTTATCATCCTAACAGATGCTCCCCTCTGAAATATCTGATAGCCCAGAGTCTGCTCCCAAGGGGATAAGAACCACTGTGACCCTTACCAGATAAAGAATATCTTTATCTTGATGGGATATTCCCAGCCTTAATTATGTAGGGCCTGGGCAGAATGAAGCCAGGAATTTGTGAGTAGGGCAGAGGCAGAAAGGAAGAAGTCCAGAAGAGAAGGAAAGTGAGGCGTCATGTAAGAAGATGCTGGAGATTGTAAAGAAACCCTTTGCTCTGTTTTCTGGACTGCAGGTACTGATGATGGGCCCTAAGTGGACAGCTGGAAGTCCAGAAGACAGGACAAAACATCTGTCGGCATCTCCCATACTGAACATGGAACATGAGTGAGAAATAAACCTCTGTTATAAAAGTCGCTTCGATTCGGGGCTGTTACTGCAGAATCCTCTAGCCCATCCTGGCTGATCAAGGGAGGCTGTCGGGGCTGGTGAGGCAGGACAGCTCTGGTGCTGGCAACAAGTCAGAAAAGATCAAAGCTGAGGCTTCGACTACACAAAGGGCTCCGTGCCAGGGAGGGACAGATAGTGGCCGTGGGATGGAAGGGTCTGGGTGTCTGCAGGACTGGTCCAAATAGACCCTTTGAGATAGAAAAGAAGCTAGAAATTGTCATTAGAGATGATAGCCTTACCTAATGACAGAATGGGCTCTGGTGCCACGGCTCTTTCCTCTGCTTCCTGAGCAAGTTACACTGCACTTCAGTGTCCTTTTCTATAAAGTGAAGACAGCAGCACCTATGTGTAGGGTTGTTGCTGGGGCTAAATGAGTTACCCACATTTGAGTTAACGCGTGTGCTTAGAACGCGTATAATGTACTACCCACATGTAATGAGGTACCACGGGATCTTATGAGGTGTGTATCCGACTCACTACAGGTGCTCAATACACATTATTCCTCAGTATTTTCTTCCCAAGGCTCCCAACTTGCAGATAATAAAACTGAGTTCCAGACAGGCTATAAGACTTCCTAGAGATGACATGGCCAACTGACAGCACAGAAGGCCTCCCCCACAGCCAGCCAGGAAACGGGCTGACTCTGCACGTCGTGGGTGTGGAAGGCCAATGACAAGCATTTAATTTGCTCTTAAGCCAAAACAGTTGTTAGTAAATTAAACATTGATTGTAAAAGGGTCTCCAATTACGATTCACTAATTACATCACCAGCTCAATTGTCATGCAGTTTATATACAATTACCCAAGAACAAATATTTAATTACTTTCCTCTTAATACATTAAACTAATATGATTCCTCAAGCTGTGAGATAGAAATATAGAAACATTTAATTGACATGGAGACATGAAATCAGACAGTTAATGAGACAATAGCCATATTGTCTTGTCTGTTGGTGTGACATAGCCCCGGGGTAATGAGAAGGCAGGGAATCAGTAGGGAGAAAGCCCTCGGGTCTGTATCTTCCACTCCTGTGATTGTTGAGATGGAAGTGGCTGGGGACACTACAGAAGCATGGACCATCCTCAAAGGGAGTTGTCCACAATCTTCGTGGGCCGAAGCTGTTGTTGGTTGAATCTGCATTGCGGCTTAAAGTCCCCTTCCACTCTGCCTTGCTTCCTTCCTTCTCCAAAGATGTCAATCCTGAAGGCACTTCCTACTGCACATCTTGAACACCGAATTGCCTTGCATGGTCTCTTCAGAAAAGTCCATATGCAGTAGGAAGCCAGTAGATTTTTCTGAGCATGTATGTGGCATGACCTGACTTTCACATTAACAGTCTGTAATTAAAGGGAGGCAAGAGGTGAAGCTGAGACAACTGTTAGGATGCTTTTGTCGGGCGTGAGAGCAGAGCATCTAGATTCGAGGGTTTCCCTGGTAGCTCAGTGGTAAAGAATCCGCCTGACAATGCAGGAGACTAGGTTCAGTCCCTGGATTGGAAAACCTCTCCCCGGAGAAGGAAATGGTGATCCACTCCAGTATTCTTGCCTGGGAAATCCTGTGGACAGAGAAGCCTGATCGGCTACAGTCCATGGGTTCGCAAAAGAATTGGACACGACTGAGCTACTTAGCAACTAAACAACAATAACTCTAGATTCAAAGGGTGGAAGGATGTCAGTCAGGGGGCCCTGGGTGAGGGAGAGAGAAGGGAAAGGGCTGGGGGTGGGAGCCTGTCTGAAGGGCAAGTCATATTCCTCAGGCACCTAGCAAAGGGCTCCCCCAGCGAGTTGCCCTTGGGACCACCCCTGTGTACCCCCGGGCCACTGACCCCTGGGACTCCCAGCACCCATGGGGATGCTGGTGGGGTTGGTTTGCAGCGGGAGCTACGCAGCTTACATCACGTAGTTATTTCACAAACTGATGAAATCGCTGTAATAGATTAATAATCTGCAGTGTAAAACTTATTACTTCCTTAAACCTGTCAGCTCAAGAAAAACCGAATTTGATTTATAATGTTCTAGAAGCGCAGAGCTCAAGCTATAAACTCTGGCCTTGAGAAGAGGGGAAGAGTCTTGATTGTAAATCTTTTCCCCGAGTTTTCTGAGACACCGGATTGCATTCAATACTGGCTCTGCCACTGGCAAGCTGTGTGACCTTAGTCAAGTTATTTAATCTCTCTGAACATCTTTCTTCTTCTGTAAAATGGGAGTGATTGCCATACTGGATAGTCTGCCCACTGAGTCATGAGTAACAGATGAGATATTCGTGTGGCCGCCGTTGATATGCTTTATAAGGGACAGAGGAATGGCTTTCCTGGTGGCTCAGATGATAAAAGAGTCTGCCTGCAATGTGGGAGACCTGGGTTCAATCCCTGGGTCGGGCAGATCCTCTGGAGAAGGAAGTGGCTACCCACTCCAGTATTCTTGCCTGGAGAATCCCATGGAGAGATGAGCCTGGCAGGCTACAGTCCACGGGGTCGCAAAGAGTTGGACACGACTGAGAGAATAACACTTTCACTTTCAAAGGGACAGAGAAACGTGGCCTGGGTGTTGTGGCCATGCCAGTGGTCCCCAACCTTGCTGGCAACAAGGACTGGTTTCATGGAAGACAATTTTTCCACAGACAGAGGGGAGATGATTCAAGTGCATTATGCTTATTGGGCACTTTATTTCTATTATTATTGCATCAGCTGCACCTCAGATCATCAGGTATTAGTTCCGGAGATTGAGGACCCCTGGGAGATTTTCTCTGGAATAAGCACACCAAGGGGAGAGGATCTGAAGTAACCAGATTCCTTCTACCGAGGAGACTTTCCAGTTCAGATGTGACTACTTCCACTGCTGAGCCCTGAAACCCTTGATACACATTCCTCTAGCAGCATTCGCCTCAAAGAAAATCTTTCCCTGTGATTTTTGTTTGTTTGTTTCAGACTGAAAGATGGGGAAGGGAATTTTCAGATATTGAGTGTCCATGATATGCCAAGAGTGTTTCCTAGGTGGCGCTAGTGGTAAAGAATTCGCCTACAGGAGACATGAGACCAGGGTTCGATCCTTGGGTGGGGAAGATCCCCTGGAGGAGGGCATGGCAACCCACTCTAGTATTCTTGCCTGGAGCATCCCATGGACAGAGGAGCTTGGCGAGCTAGGATCCATGGTGTTGTGTAGAGTCGGACGCGACTGAAGCGACTTATTACACAGCACGATGTGCCAAGAACTGTGTGAGGTGTTGCTAATATATCACCTCCGTGCATATTTCTGTTAAAAAATTTTTGTGAAAAACTTTGGAATGGGGAGAAAACAACAAAAATAGAAACTGCTGGGTGTTCTCTTCAGTGCAACCTGCCAGATTATCTGACGCTATTGAGGCCTGTGTATGTTATTGCCTTTGAGCCATTTATAACTGTGCAAGTTCCACAACACTGATAGTAATGAAATAATTCTCATCCTTAGAAATGCAAATGAAATGTTTGGTGGCCATGCAGCTCATTATTACCCAATGGTCATTGACCAGTTTTGCAGATACTTGTAAATTTATTCCAGTACTCCCGATTGCTCACATATATGTGTTCTTTGAATTCTTCCCTCAACTGGTTGTCATATCTTGCTGGTTCTCTCATTAACCAATGAGTTAAATAAATTCTTTGGCATGTATTTGTTTTATGTTTATATGAGTCATGATTTTAGCTTTTAAAAATTATCTTTTAATACTGCATATCAGGAGTATCGGGGGGGTGGGAGGAGGGCTCAATAGGAAAGGAATATATAGATACAGTTATGACTGACTCTTGTTATATAGAAGAAACCAACACAACATTGTAAGGCAATTACCTTTCAATTTAAAAAATATATGTAATACATAAAAAAATACTTTCTGACACAAAAAGCTTAAAAATAAAATAAAAAATTTTTAAATACTGCATATCAGAAAATTGAGAAAATTTTTGCCCAGAGTCACAGAGGTAGAAATCTCAGAGCTGGGATTTGACCTTGATTCTGTCTGATTCTGTCCATTTTATGGAGTGGTCTCAATAGGTCATGCACTCTGGTTTTCTTTCCTGCTTTGTGTGAGTCCTGGAGGTTTAAAGGGCCTGGGCCTCACACAGGAGTAATTACTCTTAGAAGAGACAAAGGAGCAGGGTCAGACTGGTTTCTGGGCACTACTGTTCATGTGATAGGTGGGCAGGTGAGGGATGGGCTTAGGCGGAGAAGAGCTAAGTCCCTGGAGAAAGGCTTGGGTGTGAGCATAGAAAGGGATGAGTGGGACAGGAGAGATGTTCCTCCCTTTTTTCTACAAAACACCTCCCACCACCTGCCACATCCTGAATTCTCTTTGTAACTATGGTGCAGAGAGAGGAATGGGAAAGCCCCAGTCTCCATCCTGAAGGATCTTGGATTTAGTCCCCAGATTTTCCTATGAAATGCTCTGAGTGAAAAAATAAATAAATAAATGTTGCCTGCCGTGTCAGTAAACAAAGGATGTTGTAGCCATTACATCTGCTGCATTAATGAGCCCTGAGGGAACTCAGGAGAGAACCAGGATGCCCATACACCTGAAACTAACATCACATTGTAAATCAACTATACTCCAATATTAAAAAAAAAAAAATTAGGGACTTCTCTGATGGTCCAGTGGGCTTCCGTGGTGGCTCAGCAGTAAAGAATCCCCTTGCAACGCAGGAGACATAAGAGATGGGGGTTCCATCCCTGGGGTGGGAAGATCCCTTGGAGGAGGGCATGGCAACCCACTCCAGTATTCTTGCCTGGAGAATCCCATGGACAGAGGAGCCTGGTGGGCTACAGTCTGGGGTCGCAAAGAGTCCGTCATGACTGAGCAGCAGCAGCTGGTGGTCCAGCAGCTAAAGACTCTGTGCTCCCACCACAGGGTACCAGGAACTGGGTCCCGCCCTCTGAAACACAGAGTTTGCATGCCGCAACTAAGATGCAGTACAGCCGAATAAATAAATGTTTTAAAATAATACAATAAAGTAAAAATTAAAAAGCAGACAAATCCCCTAGTATCTGAAAAAAAGAGAGAAAGAAAGAGGATGCCCGCCATCAGCCGCTGCAGCCACCCGTGAGAGAGCACCTGGAGGAGACCCAGGAGGGGATACCACAGGGTACTGGTCCAGATAGCCGAGGTACATGTCAAAGGAATGACTGCAGTGATCCCGGGCTCCTGCATCCGATCATACAAAAGCGCTAAATTCCTAAACTTGGGACGTCTGCTTTTCTTTAACAGTACTCTTCTGAAGTCCTGACTACCTGGGCTTTGTTGCAAACACTCCTATACACCTGGTTCCTCCTTACCTCTTCAGTGGTCCCTTCGAGCTGACAGGCTGTCTCCCAGGCTTGAAGTCCTCAGAACATCCACAGAATAAAACATTTCAGTTGTGCAACTTTTTCAGTCGACATGCAACCTCGCAGAGTCCTTCCGTGGGTCCCACAGCTACGTGCCTGGGTCGGCCCAGATGTTTGGGTCAACCTCCTAACTTCCAGTTTCTCCAGATTCAGTTTCTCCCTCGCTGATGATCCAGCTCACATGGTGTTCTACCAAGTTAATCCTCCTGAAAGAATGCTTTGAACGTGGATGGCTCTGCTGTCTGAAGTGCTCAGAAAGTACTGGGTTGGCCAAAAAGTTTGGGTTTTTCCACGGCATAACGTGAATGAACTTTTTGGCCAACCCAGTATTGCTGACTGCAGGGCAGGCTGCTTTCCCTCATTCTTTTTTGTTACTGGTGCTTATATGAAATGCTTACCCCCCACTGGTTAACATTATAAAGCCTCCCCTGGGGAGGAGGGACTCCCAAAATTATAAGAAAGGAACGTTCAGGTTCACATGGAAAGACCTTAATAAATTATCACCTAATAATATCACAAGCCCTGGCCATAGCTGGTTTATCGGTCCCAAGCACCCCTCACTTTCTAAGCATCTGTCTTGCTTATTGCCTGTCTCCTCAGCAACAAAGTAAGCCCCAGGAGGGCAGGGATTTGGGTGTGGTCTTTGGTTTTGGGGGGTCTTTTGTCTTGTTTACTGCCTGGTACATAATGAACAACCCATGAATGTTTGTTGAATGAATAAATGTGTGTGTATCATGGTCATCAACTAAGCAGCAAAAGACTTTGAATCACTTGGATTTTCAGATGAGGAAACCAGAGTTCAGGCACTGACTTGCCTAAGGGTGACCCAGCTAGAGGGTGACAAAGCCTGGATTCGGATTCAAGACTCCTTGGTCATGGCACCTGTACACACTGGTCAGGCAAGCGATGCTGAATAAAGATACACAGCAGGTCACGATGTGAGAGAGCCATCCTACCTGGAGTGTGAAGGACATGAGTGTGGGAGGAGCAGACAGGGGGCCACCTCTGGAGAAGGCTCCAGAGACCACAGGGAGCAGACAGGACAAGCTTAGAGCCATAATCAGTGAAGCACATCAGGGCCCAGGAGGCCAGACAAAGAGTAGGTATCGGGAGAAGGAATAAGACGGGGGAGTAGGGGTTGGTGCTCCATTCATTCATTCAATCATTCATTCATTCAATCATCCATCCATTCACTCAACATGTACTGAATATCTACTATATCCTGGACACATTACTAGGCTCTGGGAATTAAAAAAAAAAAAAAGATTAAGACACAGCACTTGCTTTCCAGGGAGTCTAGACAGAGAGAAACACATAATAAGCAGAAGCTGTAGGAAACATTTGTATGAGTTTGGTGGGGCACAAAAATAGAAGCACTGAATTCATGGGGAGAGAGGGACAGAGGCATGTGAAGGAGCAGAGATGGCATCACGGAAGAGCTTTGCCTTGAGCTGAATTTTGGGTGACAGGTCGGTATTCACCAGAAGCTGGGATATGCAAAAGAGGACTCCAGGCAGAAGGAATGCACGAACAGCTCTAGAGGCATGAAACAGGCTGGTGAAGGGGCCCACCATATAGGCGGGTGGCTGCCCATGGCTAGGGAGGAGGCACACATAGGCAGGTGGAAAAGTTAGGCGGGGCAAGGTCAGAGTCCCACATCCGGGGCTAGGGCACACAGACTGTATTCCATCCATCAGAGGGGTCAGCAGGCTTCGTAACAGAAAGTGAAAGTGAAGTCACTCAGTTGTGTCCGACTCTTTGCAACCCATGGACTGTAGCCTACCAGGCTCCTCTGTCCATGGGATTTTCCAGGCAATAGTCCTGGAGTGGATTGCCATTTCCTTCTCCAGGGGATCTTCCCAACCCAGGGATCGAACCCAGGTCTCCCGCAGTGTAGACAAACGCTTTACTGTCTGAACCACCGGATGGTAATTACCAGAGGCTTTGGATTCTTCTGTCTTATTACAAAAGCAGCCACAGTGTGTAAAGAAATGGGTGTGGCTATGTTCTAGGCAAACTTTCTTTAGGGAAGCGGGCTGCAGAATGAATTTGCCTTCCCCTGTCACAGACCATGAGCAGCTACGCAGTGTTTCAACAAAGGAGAGCCTCCAAAGATGATTATGAGGCTAGAATGTGCCAGATAGATTGAAACAGGGGGCTCGTGGGGAGCCAAGTGAAACAGCCCAGCTATGAATTAAAGTCTGAGCAGGATGGAAGCAACAGCAAATGAAAAGAAATGTAAAAGCCACTTTGTAAAAGCTAAATGAAAAAAGGAGATGCAGAAGAAGGGAGAGTTGAAAGAGGATCCCAGATATGAGCCTGGGTAGGAGGGAGAAAAGCCATGTCTTCGTGATTTAATTTTAGACAGTGCTCTGCCACTCTATAACAGAGATCTAGATAAAGATATTCATCAGGAATTGCAAAACAAATCAGAAAAATTGCTGCCACGTGACTGTCAAGGCAGAGATTCTTTTTAGAAGCAAATATTGCCTGCAGGTGGAAGGGAAGGGATTTCAAGTGGTGGGAAAGGGGTGGGGGTGAGGGGCAAGGCGAAATCGTCCAAATAAGCTTTTTACTAACTTGAAGGGAAATGGATACATCTGAAAAATTCAGAACTGTTTGCATAAGTGATGCCAGGCTGTTCAGACCCTGTTTCACAAACCCCAGGTGTTACATAAGATAATGTTACTAAAATGTTTGGGGCTTCGGGAGAGAAACTGTATAAACATGTGGTTTTACTATAGCTCATAAAAGATGATTGTGTGAAAACCTCAGAAAAATTGAAACTCTGTAAAGTATAAATGAATGGCTTCCCTTTTTCTTTTATGGCTGCGCCTCGCTCAAGGCTTGAAGATGTGATTAGAAATGAGTGTCTGGGGGCCGGGCTAAGATCTGAGGATTTAGCAAGTGGCCTCTGTCTGTCTATCATGTTCCAGTGACTCTGGTGTGTGGGGGAATAGAGATGGTGGGGAAGAATGCATGGGTATGTGTTCACGGGTGGGCCAGGCCAGGAGTGGGAAGTGAAATGAGTGAACAGAGTCATCAGCTGGGGCACAGGGAGGGGGCTGGTTTAGGCAGCGGAGGCTCTGAGCCAGAATCCAGGGGGGCTTGACCTTGATGTGTTGCCTTGGCATTTTCCATTTCCTCAAGTAAAGTGAAATGTGAAATGGACTTTTTTTTTTTTTTTAGTCAGCAGTATTTTGTTTATCTGCCCACAAGGGGACAGAACAACGGTTGCCTTTGAAGAGCCGGCTGTGTGTGCAGCTCTGGGTCTGCTCCCTGGAGCAGGCTGTGAGATCTTGAGTGAGTCCAGATACCAGAAAATCAGACAGAAAGAAATGGGGGAGGATGGGAGGGAATGACTGGGTACGGTGGGATGGGCGAAGGGGAAGTGAGTGGGTGGTGGGAGAGAGGAGGCTTACAGGGGACCACTTGGCAAGCTTTCTCATCTCAATGGGAGAGGCCTGCTTCCACCAGAGGGAAGCCCTATAGCGTGGAAAGAACCAAGGCCTGGCAAACACCTCAGGGGTTCAAGTCCTGGGTCTGCTACTTGCTAGAGGCCAGGCCTCGAGCTACTTACTTAATCTCTCGGAACTTCATTTCCTTATCTGTAAAATGAGCCTGCAAAGATCTCTGGGCTTTTTAAAGGCTTTGTAAACCACCAAGCCTTTGTTGTTTGTTGTGTTTAGTGCATAAGTCGTGGTGACTCTTTTGCAACTGCACGGACTGTAGTCCACCAGCTTTTTCTGTCCATGGGATTTCCCAGGCAAGAATACTGGAGCGGGTTGCCATTTCCTTCCCCAGGGCATCTTCCCCACCCAGGGATCACACTTGCATCTCCTGCACTGGCAGGCAGATTCTTTACCCCAGCCTAGGGTCTGCCCATTCAGTTCAGAGCAGCCTGTATATATATATGTATACTGCCAAGTCCTGATGCCAACAAGAACCCAAGAGTTCTGACTTCACAGGTCAAGTTCCACCCTGGTTTTCAGTGAGTGGTTTCCAAAGGGCTTAGAGGTCTTTGGGGCCTGGTTGCTGAAACCTTCTTTACTGACAGACTGTGCTACCTTCTTGGCTTTGCAGACAAAGCAAGTCACTCCTATTGCCTGCAGGCAGAGAGGAGGGGAGTGAGTCCCAGGCACTGTAGTTCAAGGTAGACCATAGAGCAAGGAGGGCTCAGGCAATGGCAGATGGTGGGGTGCAGAGGAGAGAGTATTCTCTGGCTTATTAGCTGTGTCATCGTGAGCTGATCACATTACCTCTTAGAGCTATGTCCTCTGCATCCACACAAGGATGGAAAAGGTGTGTGAGTTCGCCAGGAAGAGTAAGTGAAATAACCTATGGAAACGCAGGCAGCAAAGAGCTGATCTTGGTTTGATGGTTATGCTGTGCAGGTTTGAGTCCATAAGTTAATTTTCCTTTCTACTCCTCATTTGGCTAATCCTGCCACTGGAGCTGTCTGATGGGAGGAAATCACTCTGAACTCCAGGAGGGCAGAATTCGTGTCTTATCTCTATGCACCACAGTCCAGCATAGGGTTTGGCAGATGGGGCTTTTTCTGCCACGGTCAGCATACAAAAAAGAATGCATTTAATGGGCCGGCCAGAGAGAGTGCCCTGTATTCTTGTGGCTGGAAACTAGGAAAGGCCTGGAAGAAATAAAAGCTCTGATCTCCCCTTTTGTGTGTCGAGGTCCACTCTCTGCCCCTCAGCACCCAGTTCTGGCCCTGGAGAGGCTGTACCTACACAAACTACGTGAAAGGGAGCCTTGCCTTTGGGCTCCTAATTGGGTCCAGTCAGTGAAAAGCACCAGCAGGAGATCAGAAAACAAGGCGGAAAGTGAGACGAGGTATTTATTACCAGGGATCCCTCTTCGCTAGGTTTCCCAGGTGGCACAGTGGTAAAGAACCTGCCTGCTGATTCAGGAGACACTGGAGGCACGGGTTTGATCCCTGGGTCAGGAAGATCTCCTGGAGAAGGAAATGGCAACCACACTCCAGTATTTTTTGCCTGGAAAATCCCAGGAGGAGGCTGGTGGGCTACAGTCCGTGGGGTTGTAAAGAGAAAGACACGACTGAGCGACTGAACAACAAACAGCAACAATGCCTTCTTGCCAGGTCACTCTGCTGATGGCTGAAGTCCACTGAAGGTCATAGCTCCTGCTGGATACTCTTTTCCTACAACCACCATCTGTGGTTCTGGAAGTAATGCTGTCCTTTCATCCCATGATGCCCAGGGGAGGCAGAAGTCTCCTGCTGTTGCCACACCGGCATAAACCATGTCCAAATAGCAACTCACGCCAGTATTCTTGCCTGGAGACTCCCATGGACAGAGGAGCTGGGCAGGCTATAGTCTATGGGATCACAAAGAGTCGGACATGATTGTGCAACTAACTTTGACTTTTGACTATTTTTTCATCCAGCCCAGAACTTTGTAAGTAGACCCTGCATTAATCTCCCCATTGACTTCTCTGTCTGTTAACATCCTGGGACCTTCTCTTTTACAAAATTTGTCAGAGAGGCTAGGAAAAAATGAAAGGTGATTTTATGTAGAAACGAAGGCTACTAATAACATGAAGACCTGGAGCCCATGAAACCCAGGGGAGGGAGATTATTGTAAGGATGTTTCTGAGCATGAGCAGAAGTGAGCCTGCTTCATCCAGGTCTGAGGACCCAGGGATTGAACCCGGGTCTCCATTGTCTCCTGCATTGGCAGGCAGATTTCTTACCACTGAGCCACCTGGGAAGCCTTTCGATAAGTCACTTGCACTCAAATCCTTATCCTAGGGCTGCCTCATTGGGTCAGCTTTTTATATGGTGCTTGCGCTTGTAAGTTGGTTCCTGAGCAGCAGAGGCTGAGAGTCTTGTTCAGTTAGCTATTTATCTCCTGCCCCTTCTCGCTTCCCCCATTCCTTTCCTCCTGAAAGCACTGCTCCCCCTCCCCAGTAAGTCACAAACAAGAATCTCCACCTCAGGCTCTGCTGCTCAGGAACTGACTCACAAGCAGAAAGAGAGACACAGATGTAGAGAACACATGTACGGACACCAGGGGAGTAAGGGGGGTGGGTGGGATAAACTGGGAGATTGAGATTGATATATATACACTTCTATGTATACAAGAGATAACCAGTGAGAACCTACTATATGGCATGGGGTGGGGGTGGTAATAATCTGTTTGTAGGACATATATTCAGTTCAGTTCAGTTCAGTCACTCAGTCGTGTCCGACTCTTTGCAACCCCATGAATCGCAGCACGCCAGGCTTCCCTGTCCATCACCAACTCCCGGAGTTCACTCATATTAAGTGAGTTCACTCATATTAACCTTAAAAATGCATTCCAAAATATATTAGGTGCAGACAAATACTGTTTGAGTCCACTTATATGAGGTACCGGGAGAAGGCAATGGCACCTCACTCCAGTACTCTTGCCTGGAAAATCCCATGGACGGAGGAGCCTGGTAGGCTGCAGACCATGGGGTTGCTAAGGGTTGGACACGACTGAGCGACTTCACTTTCACTTTTCACTTTCATGCACTGGAGAAGGAAATGGCAACCCACTCCAGTGTTCTTGCCTGGAGTATCCCAGGGACGGGGGAGCCTGGTGGGCTGCCGTCTATGGGGTCGCACAGAGTCGGACACGACTGAAGCGACTTAACAGCAGCAGCAGCAGCATATGAGGTACCTAGAACAGTCAAATTCGTAGAGTCAGAAAGTACAGTGGTAGATGCCAGGAGCTGGCAGGGTGAGGGGGGTGGTGGGGAAGGAAATGGGGAGTTAGAGTTTAATGAGAACAGAGTTTCGGTTTAGGAAGATGAAGAATTTGGGAGATGGTGAGAGCTGTATATCAATATGAATGTACTTAGTGCCACTGAACTGTACTGCTAAATACAGTTTAAATGATATTTTTTATATTCCATGACTTTTACCACACAAAAAAATTTCTTTAAAAAAAAAAAAGCTAGGTAAGGACGTGGTCCCAGCGGGAGCTCGGGGGCGCAAATTCACCGCAGGGTTGGTCCTGCCTTGAGCCCAGGAGGCCAGTCTTGTGTTCCCCGTGCGGTTGGACATCAGCTGAGGTGTGGGGAGGGGAGGGGACACAGCCGCCTCTGGCCAAGGCCTTCCTCTTCATCATCCTCCAGATCAGCCTCCGGGTAGAGGCTCTCCGTGGAGGCTCCCTTTGGCTTTGGGCATTTCTCTGGAGTGGGAGCCAATTCTCCTGAGTGGGAGCCAATTCTCCATTCAGGAGACAACTTCAATTCTCCTGAATTTGACAAACACCTGCAGCCGCCGGGAGCTACAGGGGCACCAGCATCGCCCTCTACAGGCCTTCTGTAGTATTACAAACTTGGTACATTTTCTTTTCTGTGGTCACTTTTACCCGTGAACTCTGCCAGTGAGCACCATAAGGAGAAGGAGCTAGATAAGGGCTGATCCCTGAACTCAGGAGCTTGCAGTCTACAGAGGGAAACAGGAAAAAAACAATTACCCAGCAAACAAGAAATTTACACAGCATAAAATCGAACTGCAGTGGGAGCTTAACTAGGAGGTGGAGAATACCCAGGTGGGAAAAGATGACCCTGTAAGGGTTTGATAAGGAAGCAGTATTCCAGCTGGTACTTAGCCGTTATCTTGAAGGACTTTACTAAATACTGCTGCAATAGAATGGATGCTAAAATACTGCTTAGATTCTGTGAGGCTCAGACTGCTATGAGAGTTTCTGTCTCCAGAAATGAGAGTCATCCTCCCCGCACTGTATACACACATCACACTCTTGATCCTAACATTGGAATATTAGGCATTTTTCTGGGCTGCTAAGTCACTTCAGTTGTGTCCAACTCTGTGTGACCCCATGATGGCAGCCCACAAGGCTCTGCCGTCCCTGGCATTCTCCAAGCAAGAACACTGGAGTGGGTTGCCATTTCCTTCTCCAATACATGAAAGTGAAAGGTAAAAGTGAAGTCGCTCAGTCGTGTCTGACTCCTTGCAACCCCATGGACTGCAGCCTACCAGGCTCCTCCGTCCATGGGATTTTCCAGGCAAGAGTACTGGAGTGAGTTGCCATTGCCTTCTCCTTTTTCTGGGCTAGTGGGTTTTTTTTTAATTTGGTCTAATTTAATTTTTTATTTTTAAAATATCAGGTTTTGAAATGGCTATGAGCATTCTCTCCTTAGCCATCTAACACCAGGGTCCCCTTCATAGCTGGACGTGCCACCTCTCTCTCTCACCTACATACACACCTGCCATCTCCTCCACAACTTCATAACATGGGGGAGGTGAGGTGCGGGCTGGATTATCAGTCAGTGGGGACCAGGTCTCCATCCCTGCATTGAGAGGCTAACCCCAAGGAGCTTCGTGCACACCCTCTCCCTGCCTCTGCCCCATGTGGTGTGACAAGGGCACCCCCCCCAGCGACAAAGTAATAGGTTTTTACCGTCAGTGTTCAGTTCCAATTTCCTGTCTGGCCATCCCTGAGCCACCCTGAGCCAGTCCTTAATAAGGTCCGCATTTTCCGTCCTGCTTAAAGCCTGTGTCTCGGGGGCTGCTGGCAGTCTGGGAACTTATCAAAAGAAAACAGCGTCCTGCTTTAATTGTCTCTGCTGAACCTGGGTCCTGACCCTCCCCATTGCAGAGCCTTGGACAGAGGGTGAACATTCTAGAAGCTGGGCATAGGGTAGGACTGGGAGTTCTAGGAAGGCACAGGGTGTCTTGAAGCAAGGAGACACGGTTTCAGTCTCGAAGCTCCTCTCCATTTACTTAATCTCTCAAGATTTCAGTCAGCCAGGCCTAACCTGACGAGCTCCACAGACCAGAGAAAAATCATATTTCCTCTTGAGTGAATCATTCATTTCACACAGACCAGCTGCTACCTGAGAGCCTCCCCGAAAGGCATCAGCAGTCCTGAGGCCCCCCCACACCTCCCAGACCTTTCCTCCCTTGTAAATGCGCTTTCCTCCACTGTTAAAGTGCCTGGTGATGATGGGCTAGGGACTCTGGGAGGAAGAAAGTGCCGAAGCCACAGGTTTTGTCTTCAAAGGTTCTGACACAACAGGAGGGTGACAAGTTTGGGGGAGCTGGTTCCTCTCTCCTCAAGAAGCATTAGAAGGGAATTCCCTGGCAGTCCAGTGGTTAGGACTCAGCTCTCAGTGTGGAGGGCCCAGGTTCGACCCCTGGGCAGAGAACTAAGATCCCACAAGCTGCATGTCCTATCCCCTCAGAAAAAAGGCACTAGCAGAAGGAGTGACGGCTTCTCCAGTCCTGTTCTCTGCATAGTTGTCCCCGCAGGCTCCCCAAGAGATGGGAGCAAAGATGAGGAAAGGGATCCAGAATGTTCCACAGGCCTAACAGTGTAATATGCATTTTATAAGTCAGGACATTTCATCATCTCTGTGATTATTCTCATTTCTCTCGCATGGACACTGAATTGCCCAGGGCCACACAGCTGGTCAGAGCTGGCAGCAAATTCAAGGCCGTGTCCAAAGCTTGCTGTGTTTCCATCTCCACTCACTGATCATGTAGGTGGCGGTTTATTATGCAAATTTTGTAGACCCTCACCCCGAAGTCTATGGTGTTGCTTCTCCTGCTTCCAGACTACAGGGATCTGGAAAGCCAAGGGTGGGGAGGGTGTGGGTGCCCTTGTTAGCAGACCCAGGGACCCCAGACCCAAATGCCTTCCTCCTTGCGCAGGGCCCTGTTGGCTTAGATACTCAAATGCCAGGGAAGAGATGTTCTGCCAGGGGACACACAGTGGCACCCAGAGAAGCATGGGGCCTGTAGGCCACGTGCCCCCCTGCCCACGTCCCCACAGATGTGCACAGAAGCAGATGTAGCTCTTCTCACGTGGTCCTGCTTTGTCAACACCTGAACCAGAGCTGGCCCCAGCAGTCCAGCTACAGACCTCCTCACACATCTGCTTTTTATTCAGAGCGCATCTGTGGGTGATGCTGGGTTTGATGCAAGTCACCTGCGGAGGTTACGGGAGGCGGGTAGTATGCTTCCCTTTTACCAACGTGGTGGTCTCGTGATGAGCCCCTGGAGTCCTCTTCAGGAAGGAAGCCTCTGTTTTCCCATCTGCAAGTCTCTTGAGGGTTTGCCAAGGCTAAAGAGAACTCCTCACCCAAGGTCACACCCTCGCGGAGCAGCCCCCAACCAGGGACAGACCAGAGCAGACCAGCCCCTTCTTTACCCCCCACACCCCCTTTGGATTGACTGAGGCTTGAGGCTCCCACGAAGGCTGCATGATAGCCCAACTTCTCCCTCTGCCCATTTCAGCTTCCCCCTTCCCCCTCCCCAGCAACCCCGACAAAGCTCCTGTCTGCTAATCTCCAGCTCAGAGCCTGCTCCATGGGAGCCCCTGCCCCCCAGGGAGGAGACACCTGAGGAGACAGGAGAAGAACCAGATGCATCATGGGAACCCTCTCCTCTGTTTCCTGTTTTGCTGCTAAGGCGCGGTGTGGTCGTGGAGTAGCCAATGGGCCTGTCTGGACCTCAGTTTCCCTCTCTGCACTCAGAGAAGGGTGTGGACTGGATCATCTCAACAGCCAACATGATCTACGACCACTTGATCCTAAGGAACTCATGTGAGAACTGCGGTGGAACCCACAACTTCTGCACTTGCTGGGATCTCCCCACCAACCCTGCCATTGTGGCAGGAATTGGGGCATGGTCCCTGCGACTCCTGGAGAGACTGTCCCCTGGGCCCAAGCTGGGAGCTCAGGAAATCGTTTCCTAAGATTCACTGCCCCCCCCCCCCGCCCCCACTCTTCACTTTCCCCACGGGAGCTCTCCCCACATCCCTAGCACCTTCCACCAGCTTGGCATGTCACACACCAGAAGGGGGGTGTCGGAACCCCTGCCCCTCTCTTGACCCCAAGCCTGCTGATGACCTTTGCCCTAGTTGACAAGAGGAAGGTGCTGGGTGCCAGTGGGAGGCAGGAGGCTGCTCCATGAAATGCATGGATGAGTTTGTACCCAGGACTGGGGATGTAGGTGTGGACAGTGGTCCCCAACCTTTTT
>NW_011495047.1:10732896-10733826 GCF_000754665.1 Bison bison bison | reverse complement strand
TGTCCCTAGTTGAAAAGAGGAAGGTGCTGGGTGCCATCCATGAAATGCATGGATGAGTTTGTACCCAGGACTGGGGATGTAGGTGTGGACAGTGGTCCCCAACCTTTTTGGCACCAGGGACCGCTTTTGTAGAAGAAAATTTTTCCATGGATCGGCGCAGAGGTGGAGGAGTTGGTTTGGGGATCATTCAAACACACTACATTCACTGTGCATTTATTTCTGTTATGATCACATCAGCTCCACCTCAGACCAGCAGGCGTTAGATCCCGGAGGCTGGGGACCCGTGGGTACAAACTTATGTGGTCGTCAGACTCCAGATGCCAGGCGGCAGATCTCCCCTGCTCCCCAACCCGCCCTTCTCTAGGGCAGCTTTCACATGGCCGCCAAAGAGCGCCAGCCCTTAGGCACGTCCGGTTTCCTGCAGACCTGGGACTGCCCGCTTCCTGGCACCCTGACCTGTGCCCTTGCCGTGCAGATCCCTTCTTTCCCGTCACATTAAGGGTCAGTCCCTCTCCGACTCCCACCATCCCTCCAGGGCCAGCTGGGCAGCGAGCACCCAACCTTCAGCACTCAGCTTGTTTTTTTTATAACTGAGCACAACAATCAGCATTAGATGGAGTCGGCAATATCCCCAAAGCCCATATGGCCAACTGAGCGAGCAGTGTGTCAGCCTGTGAGCAGAGCACCTGTGAGGGGCTCAGGCTGACGGGCACCAGGCCTTGGCAGGGCTCCCTGAGGGCAGAGACCCGCCCCTCTGTCCCCCGGGGGGCTGCCTACGGCCTTTGACTCCGCAGTGTGCACGTCACAGGCCTGAGCCATTGGTGAACCCCTTTCTCAGCACTTGTCCTCTTCACCTCTAGGGTCAGCTCCCTTTATGAAATCACTGGTGCAAGTCCCATCTCCCTCATCAGGTGGGGTGCTCCAGGGAGC
>NW_011495047.1:10728953-10732796 GCF_000754665.1 Bison bison bison | reverse complement strand
GGGCTGTGTCTCCCCTCAGACTGAGGCTCCCTGAAGCGGGGCTGTGTCTCCCCCAGACTGGGGCTCCCTGAGGCAGGGCCGTGTCTCCCCCAGACTGGGGCTCCCTGAGGCAGGGCTGTGTCTCCCCTCAGACTGAGGCTCCCTGAAGCGGGGCTGTGTCTCCCCCAGACTGGGGCTCCCTGAGGCGGGGCTGTGTCTCCCCCAGACTGGGGCTCCCTGAGGCAGGGCTGTGTCTCCCCTCAGACTGAGGCTCCCTGAAGCGGGGCTGTGTCTCCCCCAGACTGGGGCTCCCTGAGGCAGGGCTGTGTCTCCCCCAGACTGGGGCTCCCTGAGGCAGGGCTGTGTCTCCCCTCAGACTGAGGCTCCCTGAAGCGGGGCTGTGTCTCCCCCAGACTGGGGCTCCCTGAGGCAGGGCTGTGTCTCCCCCAGACTGGGGCTCCCTGAGGCAGGGCTGTGTCTCCCCTCAGACTGAGGCTCCCTGAAGCGGGGCTGTGTCTCCCCCAGACTGGGGCTCCCTGAGGCAGGGCTGTGTCTCCCATCAGACTGAGGGTCCCTGAGTAGGGGCTGTGTTGCACATGGCTCATTGGAAAGCAGTCCTAGGAAGACCCATGAGGAGTGGGACAGTGAGGCAGGGAAGAGAGAAAGCCAGGAAGGAGTTCATGGATGAGGGGCTCACCCCTGTGGGTACCTGGTGCTCAGTCCTGCTGGAGACCCTTTGAGACATTGTGAGGAGTATGCCTAAGAATTGTGCACTTGGAGGGGCAAGAAGTTTGATATTTATCCATCAACTCCTGTGCATTCTGGGTTGAGGGTCACTCCTAGGACAGTAAGTCCGAACACTTCCAACGTGGCTGTTCCAGCAACGGGGAACACTCTAAGACAGAGAGACACAGGAAGGCACGGGTGGCCAGGGCAAGAGTTACAGTGACTTACTGGATAGCATGGGAGGATATGGTTGGCAGCAACAACAGCACATGAAAACCAAAAGTAAACCCCCCCCCACACACAAATGTTTATTCAGGTGTGGCCACCTGAATATTGCCAGGCACATTACAGTTAACATGACACCAAAGGAACTCACACCTTTCCTTCCCATCAGTCAACCCCTAAAGTTGCTACTTCTCTCGCTTCACCACCTTTTGCAGAACCATCCAACCAGCTGATCCAAGCCATTGGTCTAACTTGCTAATGGGTCCCTCACTTCCCCAGAGTCCTTCATCCAGCCACTCTATCTTTGAAGACTCCCGGGGAGGCCCACCATCTTCCATGTCTGCTTGGTTATGGCTTGCCATCCTCCAGAGCTTCACTGCTGTTCAGCATTGTTTGGTTTTGTCTCCAGGAAGGCATTCCCTTCTTCCTTGACAAGACAGGTATTTGCCGATCAGATAGCCTGGCTGGCAGCTTCCCACCAAGCCCCTTACCAAGGAAAGGGCAGTGACCGAGCCCCATCTTTCAGTCTGAATTCTAGAATCCCCACTCGGAGAAACTCTCTCTTGGAAAAACAAGATCCCCTCGCTCAGCAATGCTAAGGTTTTTGTTTGGCATATCAACCCTTCCCCTCTTTCTGAGGCTCCTTGGGAGACATTTCTCTGTTTTCAGAACCAGCGCTCCCTGTGTTTCTCTCAGGCAGCCAGAGTGCTTCTATGCGATGGGCTCTGTGAATCAGCTGAGGGACTGAACCTCCCTTTCCACTGATTTTCAGAAAATCAGCCAAATCCATGGCTCACCCTAGGCAAGTGTAAGGACTCAGATACCCAAATGTGAACTTTATTCATGATCTCATTTTATCTTCCCTAGTTTGTTTTTTCCTTTTGTCCTGCTTCCTTCTACATTTAATTTGATTTGATGGTTTATGCCTTTATCTAAGCTGCCTTTTTAAGACAAGGCAGATTACGAATACATAGAGACACACACATCAGCATGCAAACAGGTCTACCTCTTATTATTGTCAATAATGTTATCTCTTCCCACCCCAGGACTACCCCAGACTGGTGCTCACACATGGCTGCGACACAAATAATCTCCCTCTGGTAAAACGGCCTACTTCTGGGTCTGATGCCCAGTCCATCGTCCATGCGGCTGCCAGGTTAATCTTTCAGATATGCAAAGTTCCTAGGGTCACTCTTCTGCTCAAACTTCTTCAGCAGTCCCCTCAACATCTCCAAGATAAATCTCTCTTTTCCTCTCCAAAGAAATGGCCCCTGACTGCCTGTTTGTTCAGCCTCATTTCACATTCTTCCCCGCACCCTCGACCCGCAACCCCCAAGACACCCCAACTGACATTCCAGAAAACATTCCATGAAAACACCAGACAGTCTTCCCTATCCACCTGCCATACTCCTCCTCATCCTTTGAGATGCACCGCAAAACCACGTCCTCTGTGAAGCCTTGCCTGATTCCCCAGGCAGACTGAAATGCTCCAGCTGTATGACTGATGGAATGTGAGAGTGTCAGCCACAACATCAGAAAAAATGTGAGGAAACCCAGGACCCTACAGACTTGCATTCAAACGTCTTCCAAGCTAGAGCAAAAGACACTACGATGTCTTAAGAGAGAGAAGAAAATATGGAAAGTCCAGGCAGGCAGGCAAGGAAGCTGGGTGGGTAAAGGAAGGTATGTATCATTCCCTTGACTCTTCTCAGAAGATATAGTTAGTTTTGGATGTGATTCAAACACAGGAACAAGGATTGCAAAAGCTCAGATGAAAAAGAGGAACTCCCTCACTGTCATAGAAATCGTCCAAGGACCAAACACATCCATATGCTCTTGCATACAGCCACCATCTCCATGTCCACTTAGGAATCATCAGGGCAGGAAGCAACTGCAGTTCATGAGATACTTGCAGTGTAACAGACCTGAGTTATGACCTAGTAACTTTCACTCTCTGTAGGCAGTAACTCTGCTTGCCTGCAACTGCTAAGTCGTGTTAGTTGTATCCGACTCTGTGCGACCCCATAGATGGCAGCCCACCAGGCTCTGCCGTCCCTGGGATTCTCCAGGCAAGAACACTGGAGTGGGTTGCCATTTCCTTCTCCAATGCATGAAAGTGAAAAGTGCCTGCAACAGTGATCCTCAAACATGAGCCCTGAGCCAGCAGCATCAGCATCGCCTAAACTTGTGAGAAATGGAGAGCCTCAGCCCTGCCCCAGACCCACAGTTCAGAACCCCTGGGGTCAGGGCCCAGCAACCTGAGTGCTAGCAAATCCTGCAGGAGATTCGCATCCTTGGCTGCATGTTAGAATCAATGATGCTGATCCCCAGTGCCTAGGGATGTCTTTTCAACACTAAGTAGTTTTAATTTTTAATAGCTTTTTTTAAAAAAATTACTTATTTGGCTGTGCTGGGTCTTGGTTGCGGCACACAGAATCTCCACTGCAGCATTCAAACTCTTAGTTGAGGCACGTGGGGTCTAGTTTTCTGGCCAGGGATTGAACCTGAGCCCCCTGCATTGGGAGTGCAGTCTTAGCCATTGGATGACCAGGGAAGTGCCAACTTTAAGTAGTTTTAGAAGAGATGATGAAACAAATCAAATCCATGGCATTCATGTGTTCAGATTAGTTAAGGAATACATTTTACAAACAGGGATAATGTGTGAGTTTATTTGATGGATTTTTTGAAAAAATATTATCACTTAAGAAATCTCAGAAATTGGTGTTAAAATTCCAATTTGATTTTTTTAAATTGTTTATTATGCAGCATTCCAAACAAATACAAATGTTTATAGTATAGTCCTGTGATTCCCTATGAATCCAAGCTCAGTTTCAACAACTGCCAACTCAGGACAAACTTCCTCATCTTCATCCACTTCTCCCCTGGGAACAAATCCCACATGTCATAGCATTT
>NW_011495047.1:10718252-10728853 GCF_000754665.1 Bison bison bison | reverse complement strand
TAGCATTTTATATATATATATATATATATGAAGTGACAATGATGCCTTAGTAATATCAAGTGTCCAGGGTTTGAATTTCTGTCTTATGAATGCCATAAACTGTTGTTTTTTTTTTTAATAATCAAGAAGCAAATAAGTTCCACACATAATGATTGGTTCTTTCTTGTGCTGTGCTTAGTCACTCAGTCATGTCCAACTCTTTGTGACCCCGTGGACTATAGCCCACCAGGCTCCTCTGTCCAGGGGGATTCTCCAGGCAAGAATACTGGAGTCGGTTGCCCTCCTCCAGGGGATTTTCCCACCCCAGGGATCCAACCCAGGTCTCCTGCATTGCAGACATATTCTTTTACCACCTGAGCCACCAGGGTTCTTTCTTATAGTTTTTTAAATTGACCACTTCATTTTTCTTTTTTAAATTGCCTTGTGACTAATTTGTTGAAGAAACTAATTTAAAACTAATAGTTGATTTTTGGCCTGTGATTTTTAACACTGAAGTTTTAAAATCATTTGAGTAAGTTTGGTGAAAACATCACTATTATTAGCCTGATATTCATAAATTAAATGCAATCAATTTACTACAGTTATTTAAACACCTGGGAACCTTTTGTTGTTTGTTATAAGTTTTCCCTCTAAGGCATTTGATGGTCTTAAAGAGAAAAAAAAATATATTAACTATATGAATACAGTTAAAAATATTTAGCAAACCTAGCTAAGTGTGTAAATTGGATTCGTCAGAGAGAAATGTGTTCAACTTGAATTGATGGGACATTATTCAAAAGTCTCATGAAAAGTGATCATTTCACTTTACCTAAAATTTACTAGATAAATAAAACAGCAAGCAACACTGTAATTGAGTGTGGCGGTTGTGTTAGTCACTAGGTCATGGTTGACTCTTTTGTGACCCCATGAACTATAGCCCACCAGGCTCCTCTGTCCATGGGATTTTCCAGGCAAGAATACTAGAGTGGGTTGCCATTTCCTACTCCAGGGGATCTTCGTGACCCAGGGACTGTAACGGCATCTCCTACTTAGCAGGTGGACTCTTTACCACTGAACCACCTGGTAGCTAATTTCAAAACATTTTGTCTTAAAAATCAATTTAAAACCTATACAGTTGTAAATAATCCTTCATGCACAATTACACACGAGCCCATGCTGACATTCTCAGCCCACTTCAGTTACAATAATTACTGTATTATTAATAATGCCCATGGCTTGTGCCCTGCCCTATCTGCCTGCCGCCTTGTGAAGTCTGAGGCCTTTGCAAGAAGAGGCTCTCTGGCCTGAAGATTTCAGGCCCTGGACCCTGCCTGTGTTGGGCTCTGGGGAGCCCAGCTGGCTTCACTGCTGCCCCGGGTGCTGGAGTGCTGGCCAGAAGACCCTTCTCTCTGGGGACAACTGCAGCTTCCCAGAGCTACTTGCCCAAGGCCGTGCCCTGCCAGAGCAGCCCCTCCCCAGTGCCTGATGCCTGGGGGTGGGGGCGAGGAAAGCACTCCGAGGCACCAGAGCTCACAGGGGTGGTCCAGGCTGCTGACGGCCAGCATCCCAGCTCAGTGCCCCCTCTCTGCCCAGGCGCTGACCCCCAGTGCGTGCGTGCTCAGTCCCTTACTCGCATCTGACTCTTAAGGACCCCATGGACTGTAGCCCTCCAGGCTCCTCTGTCCACAGGATCTGTCCCAGCAAGAATTATGGAATAGTTTGCCATTTCCTCCTCCAGGGGATCTTTCCAACCCAGGGATTGGACCTGTGTCTCCTGCGTCTCCTGCATTGGCAGGCAGATTCTTTATCACTGTGATACCTGGGAATTTCACTGACCCCCAGGATTCCTCCTTAAGAAACATCCTGCGTGCTGTTCTTTCCTTGAGAGCTTGTTTCCTGGGACACTAGCCTGCAACCTTACCCACAGAGAGGAAAAGCAGGAGAGAATTATTCCCAGCTCAAAAAGAAAGTGTTGATAAAAGTGTAAGATTCAGGAGCTGCCCAACATGAATGCTCAGGAAGAAGCTGTCCTGGGCAGAGATAACTGGCATTCTTAGCCCCCACATGGCAGGCACAGTCAGGACCACATCTCCAGGTGGGAAGACCATTCATCAGAGGAAACAGGAAAAGCCAAGAGCACAGAACTAACCAGACAAAGAGGTAAAACAGAGAGTTTAGAAGAGGCAAGTGGATCTCCACTTTGACAGTATCTACACTTAATCATGTAAAGTCAACACTGTCAGGAAATTAAACACACGCTGTGAGAGACCTTAAGGTGTAAAGGTTAAATTTTACCATATCATGGCAAGCTAACTCTTCTCAGCATTTAACATGTGTTTTCCTACACTTCATTTTTTATTATCTTTAACTTTACATTTGTATACTCTTAAATATTTCAATCCACTTCTTTGGACTAGGCAAGATATACATCATTTAAAAATGCATTATTTCATCAAGTAGCTCAGACCCCCAAGATATAAAGAAGCATGACTCAAAAATAAAATAGAGGAGGGATGATTCTGAAAACTAAACTCACCTCCCGTGCAAAAAAGGGCCTCCCCCTTTATTTCACTTATTGCATGAACATTTACTTAATGCCAACAGTGGGTGTGATGTTACACTTGGCTCTGTGGGAAAATGGGCGAAAAAGGCAGAGTCTCAGCCCCAGTGAGGTTATGAATAAAGTTGCTAGATGAGAAAGGAAACATATCTTTCTTTTGTATTCCTTATAATTTAGTAGAAGAATTATTCTTGGTTCCATGGTAATAAAGTTGATATCTAACTGCAAGTACATAATTCCTCATACATATTTTTAAATTCCAAGAACTGCTATGAAGCCAATGAATAACAGAATGAGATATAGTAAGAGATGTGATTAAAGACTTATCCTGCACACGGAAGCTACTCCAGATGGATTCCCTAGGTGCTTTTCTTAACTTTCGAAAAATCAAGGATGCTTGAGTTTTATGAAGTTTTAAGAATATAAAAAAAAAGGTGAAAGGTAACATTTTTGCAGGCTAATACAGGCTAACTTTCACATCTGACAGATACCAGTCAGGAAAGCAAACTGGAACAATTCACTTTGGAAAAATAGATACAAAATAGATACAAAAATCCCAGTTAAAAACTTAGGAAATAAAAACACCTTAGGAGAACTACTCATGAAACCCAAGCCAGGTTTAATCATGAAATTCAAACCGTCATACAGAAATTATATTACACCTCATGTGAAGAGTTGACTCATTGGAAAAGACTCTGATGCTGGGAGGGATTGGAGGCAGGAGGAGAAGGGGACGACAGAGGATGAGATGGCTGGATGGCATCACTGACTCGATGGACGTGAGTCTCAGTGAATTCCGGGAGTTGGTGATGGACGGGAAGGCCTGGCGTGCTGCGATTCATGGGGTCTCAAAGAGTCGGACACGACTGAGCGACTGATCTGATCTGATCTGATCTGATTGAGGAGGGACAACTGAAAACTAAACTCACCTCCCGTGCAAAAAAGGGCCTCCCACTTTATTTCACTTATTCCATGAGCATTTACTTAATGCCAACGGTGGGTTTAATGCTACACTTGCCTCAATATAATTAATCATATTAGCATAAAACCCAAAATAACAAGTGTTGTTACATTACCTTTATATATTCTGGAAATAACTTTGACGTGTTTAAAAATCCATTTTGTGCAAATCAAAACTATAATGCATTAACACCTCACATTGGTCAGAATGACCATCTTTTAAAAATCTACAAATAACAAATGCTGGAGAGGGTGTGGAGAAAAAGGAAACCCTCATAAACTGCTAATGAGAATGTAAAGTGGCACAGCTACTGTGGAGTACAGTATAGAGGGTCCTTTAAAAATAGAGCTACGTGGAGAAGGAAATGGCAACCCACTCCAGTATTCTTGCCTGGAAAATCCCATGGATAGAGGAGCCTGGAGGGCTACAAGCCATGGGGTCTCAAAGAGTCAGACCTGACGTAGGGACTAAACAACAGACGGACTCTTAGAAATAAGTTTGATATTCATTTTATGTCTGGAAAATGAATATTAATATTTCCCTAAAAGGGGAAGTTATTCATGTGGTTCAGCTGCCTCAGAAGAGATGGCTTCTTACACACACTTTGAAAGAACTGAAAACAAAAGTATCTTCTGTTAAAAAAAAATAGAGCTACCATATGATTCAGCAATCCTACTCAACATATATCTGGACAAAACTGTAATTTGAAAAGATGCATGCCCTGCAGGGTTCATAGTAGCACAATTTATAATAGCCAAGACATGGAGATAACCTAAATGCCCATTGACAGGTGAATGGATAAAAAAAGATGTGGTGTATATACACTATGGAATACTATTCAGTCCTAAAGAAGAAGGAAATAATGTCATTTGCAGCAACATGGATGGAACTAGAGATTATCACACTAAATGAAGTAAGCCAGAAAGAAAAAGACAAACATCATATGATATCACTTATATGTGGAAACTAAAATGTGATGCAAATGAAGTTATTTACAAACAGACACAGACTCACAGATACAGAGAACAAGCTTACAGCTACCAAAGGAGAAGAGGGGAGGAATGAATTAGGAGTTTGGGATTGGCAGATACAAACCACCATATATAAAATAGATAAGAAGGTCCTACTGTGTAGCATAGGGGACTATATTCAATATCCAATAAGCCATAATGAAAAAGAAAACTCCATTTTGTATACAATTCTAAGATTCAATGGGTAGCTTCTCTCTTTAAATTATTTATTTCAAATGGAGTATTCATCTCATTTCAACCTACATATGTTGAGTGTTAGTTAAATATAAGGTACATTATACATATTGGAGAACTGTTAGAATTATACTCTTAAAAAGAGAAAAAGAAAACAGAACCAAACCAAAGATGCCTACTTCATTGTATCTATTTAATAATTGTGCCAGAAGAGCCTGCAATAACTTGCAGGAAAGCAAGAGGGAAGACAATAAAAGACATAAATAACAAAGGAATACAAATGTTGCTTTTTGCTGGTGACCTAGAGAATCAAAAGAAATCAACCAAAATGTTATTAGAAGTAAAAAATGAATTTTGTAGAGTTATGGGATATAACATGCAGCCTCAAAAATCAATTGTGTTGTCATAGACTTGGTAGCACACTGAAAATAAAGCGAGAACGAAGAGCTCATTTATAGCAATAAAAAACTTGAATATCAACCTGCACTGTGAGTGATTTATTCAAATAATGTTATAAATATTTAATGGCAAAAAGAAGACATTAATACGTAGAGAGAGAACTACATCGTGCCTAGAAATACCACAGGCAGTGAAGTAACAGCGCACCTGTGTCTTCCTGATGCTCCTTAGCCCCTCTGGTGCTCCCTTTCTGTCTACCCAGGTGTGCCCACATCACTGTGAAGGGAGAACACAGTATGGCGGGCACAATCGCCAGTGTTGCCAGCTTACTCTCTGCTTTGTCCATTTCTTCATCACTGCCTCTGTCTGACTTTCCCAATTCTGATTCCCACTCAGTGAATTTCAGGTCTCAATTTCTGGCTCATTTTCTTGCTCATTCATTTTGAAGCATCCCTTCTTGGTGAGCCATCTATCAACCAATTGGTGGCTGTCTTAACTGGCCAGCCTCCAGACACCCCTCTTCGGGTATTACTTTAGCCAGCAGTGCTCCCAGTGCATTTGGACAATATAAGTATGAGATTTAATGCAATTCAAATTCAAACTTCTGTGGGATAATATAGAGTGGAATCCAACTGGGAGAAAAAGTGGTGAAGAAATAATTTAGAAAAGGTGATAGGGACTTTCCTAGTGGTACAGTGGATAAGAATGAGCCTGCCATTGCAGGGGACACAGGTTCAATCCCTAGTCCCAAAAGATTCCACAAGCCTCAGAGCAACTAAAACCTGTGTGCTACAACTACTGAGCCCAAGCTCGAGAGCCTGCGAGCTGCAACCACTGAAGCCCATGTGCCTAGAGCCCGCCACTGCAATGAGAAGCCTGTGTGCTGCAACAGAGTAGCCCCCATTTGATGTAGCAAGGAAGACCCAGTGCAACCAAAACTAAATAAATGCAAAAATTAAAAAAAGATAATAAGGTATGCGTGTAAGTTTTATGAACTTTTCTCTTATACTTCACTATCAAAATATATATGAGAAAGAAAAAGTAATTATGATGAGCTAATCTGAGACAATAGCTTCAGAGAAGACAAATGGTATTATTCCAAGGTCACATGGGCAGTATGGAGAAAAGACAGGTTTTGAACTTGTTTTGATACCAAAGTCTGGGCTCTTAAGTGCTACTCTACAGACTCCATAGGGACCAGAGACAAATATAAAATCCAATCCATAAAAAATAAAAAAGAAAGCATAAAAGAATATTTATCTCAGTTCTGGGGAAAATAAATTTATGAATATTAAAAATGGAGGTTATCAATGGGAACAAGATGAATGTGTTGGCAATCCATAAAACCAAGGTCTTTTGTACAACAAAAAGCAATAAAATAAATATCAGAAGAAAAGCAACAGAAAAGGGAAATATATTTGAATATAATCAGAAAAATTTATTGTTCCAAATGTATGAAGACTTGATAAACTATATAAGGTCGATACCCAGATTCTACAAAATAAGAGATAAGAAAATGCTAACTCAAGGAAATTTAGACAGTAAATCATCTCAGGAAAAATGTATTCATACTATAAATTAAAGGTATGCAGATGAAAACAAATTTAAGATGTAATTATACACATTTGATGAGCAAAACCAAGTAAACCATTTTTAAGGAGGTGGGAATGGGCTATTTTCACATTAGGTTTATCAACAGCTACAAGACTGTCTTAACCGTAACTCACATGGGGTCTGTTACTGGCCCCTCTAAGCAGCTTGGGAGGGGTGTGATTCATTCTACCTGGTCCGGACTCATCACAGAAAAGAAAGTTAATAGAGCCATAGATGCTAGACCATTTATGCTCGTCATCATTATTATTCACATGATTCATTTACCTACTTCCTGTCATCCTCCTCTTTATTGGGGTTATTGAACAATAGGCTTTTCTGGAAAGAGCCCAGGGGGCTATAGCAACTGGGCATCTCTTAGGTTCTCAGGCAGAGGTCAAGACAAGAAGAGCAAGGGCAGAGGCAGAAGGGGGGCCCAACAGCAGGTCAATCTGATGGGCCAGGGCCTGAGCCAGAATATAATGAAAAGATCTAGGGCCGTGGAAACCATCAGAGTGAAAATCCAGACACCCAGGATACGGAAGACCAGGATATGGCTTGGATATCTTACCCAATGGCAGCTTCACATTCCCAGTCTGTGTTCATTTAAAGGGGAGATATGTGAGACACATAAACACCCAAGACTGCCCAGAACTCCAGACTGGTCCTCCTATCTATCCATTTACACATGTATTTCTGGCTGCCTGGGATGCTGTGGAAATAACCACTGACCATTTGTGTCATTTCTTAAGGAGCAAAGGGAATGTAAAATGAATCATGGAAGAAAGTAAGTTATAAATACCAGCTACGACCATATAACCAGATTCAGAAAACAAGAGGCAAGGAATTACAAGTTCTTTTCCTCATTTTAGTATGAATATATTTTGCATTTATTAACCCATTTTCCCTCATCTCATTCTATCATCTAAGTAAAAATGTATTAATAGTAGTTAATTTTATATCTTACTGTGTGAGTTTCACAATATTAAAGAGAAGATATGACATGGACTGAAGGGAGTTAATATAATGCAAAGATGGATAAAATGTGTCTCTTCTTTTGAGGAGGGGGTGGGGTGTTTTTAGTTGTATAAAAGACAGAGTTGCCTCATGTTAGGCAGAAGGTTGACTTTGCTATTGTCTATATTTGGAAAATCAGTAGAGTTAAAAGAGCTGTGTATCCCCATGTCCTAACTTCCTTATATATTCCTGACTTGTAAAGGTTAAAATGATGTGACTTAAGATATACAGAGGCATTCAATTAATGGTATTTTATTTTTATTAGTAGTATATTGGGATCAAATGCAAGTCTACCAGACATTATAAATAAAATATGCTAACAAACATGTTTATGACTGAGAGAGAGAGAATGAGGGAGGACCAGAGATGTGAATGGATGTTAAATCCTTACAGTGTGGGCTGTGGTGGGTTTGTCCTGTGTTAACTTAGCTGTACTAGAAATGCATTTCCTAGAATGCGTGGTTTGAGGCTCGAGTTCGTCACAAGAAAAATTGAGCAGTTTGCAAGGCAAAGGCAAGGATATCTAAGACAGTGGAGTAGAAGGACGGGTGCTTATCTTATCCTGTGAGAACTTCAAAATTACAACTCACTGCTGAACAACTGTCAACAGGAGAACGTTGGAGCCCACCAAAAACAGATACCCCACGTCTAAGGGCAAAGGAGAAGCCCCAACAAGATGGTAGGAGGGGCGAAATCATGGTTAAGAATCAAACACCATACCTGCCAGAGACACTCAGAAGGCTCAAACAAAACCTTGTGCACACCATGAGACCCCACCCCACAGAGACTGACCCAGACCTGCCTTTGGGTGTTAGAGTGTCTCCTGCAGAGGTACAGGTCATCAGTGGCCTGCCGCAGGGGCAGGGGCTCTGGGTGCAGCAGACCTGGGTATGGCATAAGCCCTCTTGGAGGAGGTCACCATTAACCCCACCATACAGCCACCAGAACTTACACAGGAATGGGGAAACAGGCTCTTGGAGGGCACAAACAAAACCTTTTGTACACCAGGACCCAGAGAAAGAAGGAATGACCCACAAGAAACTGACCCAGACTTACCCATGAGTGTCCAGGAGTCTCCAGTGGAGGCATGGGTCAGTGGTGGCGGCCTTCCACAGGGTCTGGGCACTGAGTGCCGTACCTTTTGAAGGAGGTTGCCATTATCTTTATTATTTCCACCATGGTTTGACCTCAGATCAAACAACAGGGAGTGAACACAACCCCATTATCAACAGAAAATTGGATTAAAGATTTACTGAGCATGGCCCCACCCATCAGAACAAGACCCAGTTTCCCCCTCAGTCTCTCCCATCGGGAAGCTTCCATAACCCTCTTGTCCTTCTCCATCAGAGGGCAGATAGACTGAAAACCACAATCACAGAAAACTAACCAATCTGATCACATGGACCACAGCCTTACCTAACTCAGTGAAACCATGAGCCATGCCGTGTAGGGCCACCCAAGACAGATGGGTCAAGGTAGAGAGTTCTGACAAAACATGGCCCACTAGAGAAGGGAATGGAAAACCACTTCAGTATTCTGGCCTTGAGAACCCTGTGAACAGTATGAAAAGGGAAAAAGATAGGACACTGAGAGATGAACTCCCCAGGTCAGTAGGTGCTACTGGAGATCAGTGGAGAAATAACTCCAGAAAGAATAAAGAGACAGAGCCAAGGTAAAAACAATACCTAGTTGTGGATGTGATTGGTGATGGAGGTAAAGTCCGATACTATAAAGAAAAATATTGCATAGGAACCTGAAATGTTAGGTCCATGAATCAAGGCAAATTGGAACTGAACAAACAGTAGATGGAAAGAGTGAACATTGACATTTTAGGAATCAATGAACTGAAATGGACTGGAATGGGTGAATTTAATTCAGATGACCATTATATCTACTACTGTGGGCAAGAATCCCTTAGAAGAAATGGAGTAGCTATCATAGTCAACAAGAGTCCCAAGAGTACTTCAGTGCAATCTCAAAAATGATGGAATGATCTCTGTTCATTTCCAAGACAAACCATTCAATATCACAGTAATCCAAGTCTATGCCCTGACCAGTAATACTGAAGAAGCTGAAGTTGAACAGTTCTATGATAGACCTACAAGAACTTCTAGAACAAACACCCAAAAAAGATATTCTTTTCATTATAGGGGACTGGAATGCAAAATAAGGAAGTCAAGAGATACTGGAGTAACAGGTAAATTTGGCCTTGGAGTACAAAATGAAGCAGGCCAAAGGCTAACAGAGTTTTCCCAAGAGAACACACTTGTCATAGCAAACACCCTCTTTCAACAACACAAGAGAAGACTCTACACTTGGACATCACCAGATGGTCAATAGCAAAATCAGATTGATTATATTCAAAAATGGAGAAGCTCTATACCGTTAGCAAAAAAAAGACCGGAAGCTGGCTGTTGCTCAGATCATGAACTCCTTATTGCCAAATTCAGACTTAAATTGAAGAAAGTAGGAAAAACCACTAGACCATGCAGGTATGACCTAAGTAAAATCCCTTACAATTATACAGTGGAAGTGACAAATAGATTCAAGGGATTAGATCTGATAGAGTGCCTGAAGAACTATGGATGGAGGTTCATGACATTGTAAAGGAGGCAGGGATCAAGACCATTCCCAAGAAAAAGAAAGGCAAAATGCTTGTCTTAGAAGGCCTTAAAATAGCTGAGAAAAGACAAGAAGCTAAAGGCAAAGGAGAAAAGGAAAGATATATCCATTTAAATGCAGAGTTCCAAAGAATAGCAAGGAGAGATAAGAAAGAAGACTTCCTCAGTGATCAATGCAAAGAAATAGAGGAAGACAATAGAATGAGAAAGACGAGAGAGTTCTTCAAGAGAATTAGAGATACCAAGGGAACATTCGTGACATTGTACAG
>NW_011495047.1:10717399-10717799 GCF_000754665.1 Bison bison bison | reverse complement strand
GCACAATTGCACTCATCTCACACGCTAGTAAAGTAATGCTCAAAATTCTCCAAGCCAGGCTTCAGCAATATGTGAACCATGAACTTCCTGATGTTCAAGCTGGTTTTAGAAAAGGCAGAGGAACCAGAGATTAAATTGTCAACATCCTCTGGATCATGTAAAAAGCAAGAGAGTTCCAGAAAAACATCTATTTCTGCTTTATTGACTATGCCAAAGCCTTTGACTGTGTGGATCACAATAAACTGTAGAAAATTCTGAAAGAGATGGGAATACCAGAACACCTGATCTGCCTCTTGAGAAATTTGATGCAGGTCAGAAAGCAACAGTTAGAACTGGACATGGAACAACAGACTGGTTCCAAAATGGAAAAAGAGTAACGTCAAAGGCTAGTATATTGTCA
>NW_011495047.1:10716531-10717299 GCF_000754665.1 Bison bison bison | reverse complement strand
AGTCATGTATGGATGTGAGAGTTGGACTGTGAAGAAGGCTGAGCGCCAAAGAATTGATGCTTGTGAACTGTGGTGTTGGAGAAGACTCTTGAGAGTCCCTTGGACTGCAAGGAGATCCAACCAGTCCATCCTAAAGGAAATCAGTCCTGAATATTCAATGGAAGGATTGATGCTGAAGCCGAAACTCCGATACTCTGACCACTTAATGCAAAGAACTGACTCATTTGAAAAGACCCTGATGTTGGGAAAGATTGAAGGCAGGAGGAGAATGGGAGGACAGAGGATAAGATGTTTTGGATGGCATCGCCAACTCAATGGAGATGAGTCTGGGCAAGCTCAGGGAGTTGGTGATGCACAGGGAAGCCTGGCGTGCTGCAGTCCGTGGGGTCGCAAAGAGTAAGACAGGACTGAGCAATTAAACTTAACTGAGCTTGCAAGGCAAGTAGTCCTGCTTCCTCTCTGAAGGTCATTGTGGATGGGTCTGCTTCTTTGGTTGGATCCTGACTGGTAAAAAGTCCCCTCCCTGTGGCATCTAGCATATTGCTCTCTGTCAACAGAGCCATGGACCACATATCCCCCCTATTTCCATAAAGACAACTCTCACTTCCCTCTCTATGAAGACTGAGTGTTGGAAGGATTACAACTGGCCTTTCTTCCCTTTGAGAGGGAAACAGGCAAGAAGGCCAGGGGTCTCCAAACAGAGGAAATAGGTTGCAAGTGTCAGACATTTTTTCTCTCTCTCTTAAGCAGCAGGAGGAAACAAACTAT
>NW_011495047.1:10715840-10716431 GCF_000754665.1 Bison bison bison | reverse complement strand
TTGTTCTCCTAATCTATGTTAATGAAACTATATATTTGTATGGAAATCTGCCTTTCTTCAAGATTCAAGTCAATCCTTTTATGGCCCAGGATGACTCACCTGGTGCCAAGATTATCTCAAAATGCATCTTGTGGATGAGGGGCCTGATGCCATTCTCTGAGTTTTCAGACATTTCCTTTCTTTAATTAGCAAACTGCTAGTAGCTATATAACAACCAGCTAAAGACTAGCAGGACGAAAGACTAGCACTGAAACCATAATCACAGAAAACTAGTCAATCTAATCACATGGACCATAGCCTTGTCTAACACAATGAAACTAAGCCATGCCCTGTGGGGCCACCCAAGATGGGCAGGTCTTGGTGGACAGGTCTGACAGAACGTGGTCCACTGGAGAAGGGAATGGCAAACCACTTCAGTATTCTTGCCTTGAAAACCCCATGAACAGTATGAAAAGGCAAAATGATAGGATACTGAAAGAGGAATTCCCCAGGTCTGTAGCTGCCCAATATGCTACTGGAGATCAGTGGAGAAATAACTCCAGAAAGAATGAAGGGATGGAGCCAAAGCAAAAACAATACCCAGCTGTGGAT
>NW_011495047.1:10715144-10715740 GCF_000754665.1 Bison bison bison | reverse complement strand
GGGGGGTGTGGAAGTGATGGAATTCCAGTTGAGCTACTTCAAATCCTAAAAGATGATGCTGTGAAAGTGTTGCACTCAATATGCCAGCAAATTGGGAAAACTCAGCAGTGGCCACAGGACTGGAAAAGGTCAGTTTTCATTCCAATCCCAAAGAAAGGCAATGCCAAAGAATGCTCAAACTACTGCACAATTGCACTCATCTCACGCACTAGTAAAGTAATGCTCAAAATTCTCCAAGCCAGGCTCCAACAATGCATGAACTGTGAACTTTCAGATGTTCAAGCTGGATTTCGAAAAGGCAGAGGAACCAGAGATCAAATTGCCAACAACCGTTGGATCATCAGAAAAGCAAGAGAATTCCAGGAAAAAAAACATCGATTTCTGCCTTATTGACTATGCCAAAGTCTTTGACTGTGTGGATCACAAGAAACTGTAGAAAATTCTGAAAGAGGTGGGAATACCATACCACATGACCTGCCTCTTGAGAAACCTATATGCAGATCAGGAAGCAAGTTAGAACTGGACATGGAACAATAGACTGGTTCCAAATAGGAAAAGGAGTACGTCAAGGCTGTATATTGTCACCCTGTTTATTT
>NW_011495047.1:10714737-10715044 GCF_000754665.1 Bison bison bison | reverse complement strand
CCCAAAAAGATGTCCTTTTCATTATAGGGGACTGGAATGCAAAAGTAGGAAGTCAAGAAACACCTGGAGTAACAGGCAAATTTGGCCTTGGAATACAGAATGCAGCAGGGCAAAGTCTAATAGAGTTTTGCCAAGAGAACGCACTGGTCATAGCAAACACCCTCTTCCAACAACACAAGAGAAGACTCTACACATGGACATCACCAGATGGTCAACACCGAAATCAGATTGATTATATTCTTTGCAGCCAAAGGTGGAGAAGCTCTATACAGTCAGCAAAAACAAGACTGGGAGCTTGACTGTGGCT
>NW_011495047.1:10648164-10714312 GCF_000754665.1 Bison bison bison | reverse complement strand
AGGTGAAAAAGTTGGCTTGAAGCTCAACATTCAGAAAACGAAGATCATGGCATCTGGTCCCATCACTTCATAGGAAATAGATGGGGAAACAGTGAAAACAGTGTCAGACTTTATTATTTGGGGCTCAAAAATCAGCTGCAGATGGTGATTGCAGCCATGAAATTAAAAGACGCTTACTCCTTGGAAGGAAAGTTATGACCAACCTAGATAGCATATTCAAAAGCAGAGACATTACTTTGCCAACAAAGGTCTGTCTAGTCAAGGCTATGGTTTTTCCAGTGGTTATGTATGGATGTGAGAGTTGGACTGTGTACAAAGCTGAGCGCCGAAGAATTGATGCTTTTGAACTGTGGTGCTGGAGAAGACTCTTGAGAGTCCCTTGGACTGCAAGGAGATCCAACCAGTCCATTCTAAAGAAGATCAGTCCTGGGTGTTCTTTGGAAGGATGCTAAAGTTGAAACTCCAGTACTTTGGCCACCTCATGCAAAGAGTTGACTCATTGGAAAAGACTCTGATGCTTGGAGGGATTGGGGGCAGGAAGAGAAAGGGATGACAGAGGATGAGATGGCTGGATAGCATCACCGACTCAACAGACAGTGAGTTTGAGTGAACTCCGGGAGTTGGTGATGGACAGGGAGGCCCGGCGTGCTGTGATTCATGGGGTTGCAAAGAGTCGGACAGGACTGAGCAACTGAACTGAACTGCAAGACTAGCAGGGGGCACTCTTTCTGTCCCCTTCAGATGTCTATGTCAGAAGCTTTCTCTATCTCTTTTATACTTTAATAAATCTTTATTACACAAAAGCTCTGAGCAATGAAGCCTCCTCTCTGGCTCTGGATTGAATTCTTCTCCTCCAGAGGCCAAGAATCCCAGCTTCTTTCGTGGTTCAGTGGCAATGTTTCGGCTTCATCTTGTTTAGACCCCGCCCCCACAGACAGGAGCAGCCAATCTGATTTGCGAGCACCAGACATCCTTTGACCACAGTCCCACAGCTGGGAAAGGTCAGTGTCAAAAGGCCACTGCTCACCTGGGGCACATTCTCTTACCCTCTCAGACAAACACACTTAGACTAAAGATACCCTTCTCCTACTCTTCCTGTGCCCATCTGGCTTCAGATAAGAAAAGAGAGGCTCCACGTATAATTTCATGATGAAGGATGAAGGATTCTGTCAGCTTGTCCTATATAACAGTTATTATAGACAGAGAGGAGGGAAGGAGGGAGTGTGTGAGCATGTGTTTGTGTGAATGAACATTTGTTTAGCAGCTAATAAACATAAAAGGTTATCAACAAAATTAAAAGGTGTTCTATTGTTTCTAGGTTTCAAAACAGCAGACATCAGCTTATTTATTTCTTTAAAAAAAAAATTTCTTCTGCTGCAGCAGGAAGAGAGCAGTGCACTGTTCATCATAACCTTTTGGAGCTTTCATTGAGCTTTTTTTAGTATTGAAAATAATGCACCTTCAGAAAGAAGCTTAGTAAGCATGACTGCTGGTTTATTTATATCAAGTGATAGAGATTTTTAAATTGTGAAATAGATCATACATACAGGAGAGCACAAAAACATAGTTACTATAATGTGGTAAACCAACTATAGTTCAATAAAAAATAAAATGTCTAAGGTATAGTTTAAAAAATCATTATGAGGTTATTTAATATTAAGAAAGGCCAACACTTTAGACCAGTGGTCCCAACTTTTTTGGCATCAGGGACAAGTTTTGTGGAAGATAATTTTTCCACGGACCTGGTTGTGGTGGGGGTGGGGGTGCAGATTCTGTTTCACTCACCACTCACCTCCTGCTGTGAGGCCCGGGTCCTAACAGGCCACAGACAGCTACTGGTCCATGGCCCTGAATTAGGGACCCCTGCCTTAGAAGCCCCTGTGAGTTACTCCCCAGTTACTTAGTCCCCCACTCACAGAGGTAATCATTATACTGTTCTGTTTTAATCATTCTTTGTTTTTGCTTTTCGCCACCCATGCATCTTCTCTCTGTTAACAGAGTCGGGCACAAATCTACCTGGTATAAGGACAGAGCAATGTGGCTCCTGTAAGATGAAAGCTCCTAAGAAAAACCAAGCTGAACTGAGTCTTTTGGTCAGAGTCTGGAAGAGGTTAACTAGGCACACAGGTAACCCAAGCCAGAGAAGGAGAAAAGCTGGGACAAACTCAGCAGAAACTTCCATCTGTAGATTCAAAAGAATAAGGTAAGCAGCAGCTGGGATCCTTACACATGAGCTGCCTGTATCTGGGCAAATGCTGCCTATGCTGTGGTGCAGCTGTCATTACAGGATCTCCATTTATTATATTTGCCTCTGTGATGGGTCTCCTCTTATATTTCATCTTCCTCTCTCTTAATCTAGTCTCTCATCTTTAGTGAAGCACAACGCACAGCTCATTGTGGAGAAAGGATGCAGAGGAAGTCTACTTTTTGGTTCTCTGAATGTCAGAAAATATCTTCTCTGCCCTCACGCTTGGATGGTAAGCTTGGCTGCAAGTAGAGTTTGATTAATCAGTGACAACTTGCCTCAGTCTTATATCAATGATAACATGCTTCACTGAGTACACTTGTGCAAACCAACCAATCCAGGATAGCCACTGAAAGTCCATCAGTAGCCAACTTACTGCAGTGAAGTCTTCTCTAAATTAATTCTTGCCAAGCCTAACACAGCTTACTCCCTTCCTTAAAACCATTACAATCCCCACATTATCCCTGACTCCGAAACTTTACATAAGTCCAGCCATCTTTGCTGGGATAAATTGTTCCTAACTAGTGTAACTTTCGTTAAGCTAATAATGAAGCAAGCCCCTGTGTATAACTACCTAATCACATACACCCTCACCCCTAGATGTCACTATTATTGTTTTGTTTTAATCTTTTTTTAAAACTTTTTACCACCTATGCGTGTCCACCTAAACTAAGTATCAGGCACCAACCTAGCTACATAAGGAGAAGAGTAGCATGGTCTCTATTACATGAAGGCTTCCAGGAGAAGCTGAGCTGGGTGGAGTCTCTTGGCCATAGCTTTTTGTCTCAAATGTTAAGGGGCAGCCTTTTTCTTTCACAAAACTAAGGGATTGAAAAACAATGACCGAGTGCTCACTCACACTTAGGATCACTCTCACATCCGAAACTGATGCCTGTATGATGTGTTATTGCTTACAATTTCTGCTGGTCCCATTTGAGGTTCTACCCTTCCAAAATCCCTGGGTTGCTGGCCCCAGTCTTGGTCTTCCTTAGCTTAAAACTCCCCTCCCAGCTCCATGCCAAATCTAATAATACCTTTTGGAAATCTTTCAACTCTTCACGGGGCAAGAGCAGTCAGTCGTCCAAAGAGGAAGGGTGCTGAATGGGTAATCAGGACCCTTGGGTTCAAGTCCTAGTTCAAAGTGACCAGTGAAGTGACCTTAAGCACATGCCCTCATGTTCCTCGCTGTGCTTCTGTTTTCCTATCTGTGAAATAAAGCTTGGACGAAATCAATAGCTCCCCACCTTGGCTGCACATGAAAATCGCCAGGCAGTTATTTTAAAATACTGACTTCTGAACTCTACCCTAACCAATTAAACCAAACCTCTGAGGACAAAGTCTGGGCTTCAGTATTTAAATCTCCCATGTGAGTCTAACATCCGGGATTGAGAACCTGCACCAGCTGACCTTTGAGGGACCATTCAGTGCTCACATTTGGCCTTCTAGGAAGTACTGTGATACATCACTGAATAAGTTGGAAATTATGTCAGTAGGACTCTGTTTGTTGGGTTTCTAAGAGAATAAGAAGTAAACGACACAATACGAGAACATCTATGATGCAATTTGTCCATTTGTCTATATGACAGATATCGATGAGCAGTATGCATAATGGAAGCTGGTAGAAATCAATGAACACAAAGTGCAGATTGCAATCTTTTCTCAACCATGCCTGCAACTGGTGACTGTAGTTGTAAGTGATAAACATGGTGGGTAACATCCATTAATCACTCTCTGGCTTACAGAGGCTGTATGTATTGGGAGGTGGGGGCAGCTCCAGCTTGTAAGAACCGCAGTCTAAGCAGCTTAAAGACATTGTGACCACATCTTCAGGGTCCAGGGTCCCTTCTGAAGCAAAGTTGGAGCCCAGATATCATTAAAGACATCATCCTTGTTCAGTTCAGTTCAGTTTAGTCGCTTGTAGTCGACACTAATTAACAGGGCTCCCCAGTGTCTGGCTCTGATGCCAGAAATGGGCAGACCTTCAAGGGCCATGTCTAAACTCTGTGATTTTGCCCCCGGCAGTCTTTTTTTCCAAGAGGTTTCTTGGGAGAAATTCCATGCTTCCGACTGCTGATATCCTTGGCATGTTTCTGTTATCAGCCCACCATGCATCCAGGTTGTTGGGCTATTCTTTTGATTTTTTGTGAGCTGTCCCACTATCCTTCACACAAAATTTCTTCTTTATTTAACAATTTCTATTTCTTGCAGCCAAAAGAATCTTAACTACTGTAGCCCCCATCCTTAAATTTCCCAACCCAGGGATCGAACCTGGGTCTCCTACATTGCAAGCAGATTCTCTACCATCTGAGCAGCCAGGAAAGCCTTTAAATAGTAACAACTTCCACTTATTGAATATCTGATATTCATCAGGTATTTAACTATACTATTACTAATTCTAAAAACAACCCTGTGCCAGAGTTGCCCAAATAAGAAAATTGAGTTTTGAGTAATTTGCTCAAAAGCATAAAGCTAGCAGTTAGCATAACCAGGATTTGAACTTACTTCGAACTTTTGAAAATGCTGCTGCTGCTACTGCTGCTGCTAAGTCGCTTCAGTCGTGTCCGACTCTGTGCGACCCCATGGACTGCAGCCCACCAGGCTTCTCCGTCCATGGGATACTCCAGGCAAGAACACTGGAGTGGGTTGCCATTTCCTTCTCCAATGCATGAAAGTGGAAAGTGAAAGTGAAGTCACTCAATCGTGTCTGACTCTCAGCAACCCCATGGACTGCAGCCTACTAGGCTCCTCCATCCATGGGGTTTTTCGAGCAACAGTACTGGAGTGGGTTGCCATTGCCTTCTCCCTTTGAAAATGCTATTTTTCTGCTATTCCATGCAAAAAAAAAATTTTTGTTGTTTTACTATCTAATAACTGGTTCTTTCTGCTACCAACTTCTACCCATATCCAAACTCACTCATACTAGTCACTGAGTACATCTCACAAAGAGGATGGGGAAGGTCACGGGAGATTAATCTATGGTCCACGAACATCTGTGTTTTTTTTATTGATGACAGGAGCTTGCTGGGGTCAGAACCAGGCTCTTGGCACCAAGGGCTTCAGGATGCTCAGTCAAAACTAAACATGGAGATGATAGGAACAACAATTCCTGCCCCAGAACTTCAGCAAATGAAGAGTCAGCCTCAGGAAACCTGCAAATTAGATGCATTTCCCAGGATAGATGTGGATGAGGGTCTTGGGACTGATGAAGAATGTGGCTAGAAAGGACCATAAGAGTCTTTTCCTTTTAACTTCTTCTTCTTCTTCTTTTTCTCATTTGGGAGAACCAGGGTCCAGGGAGGGGAGGACTAAGAAGGAAAGGGTGGCCAGGTTGCTCACCAACGCAGTGGCTGAGGCAGTCTGACCTTTTCATCTATGTTTTTTTCCCGCTGGTTTATCCCATCATCTGTCACCTCAGTATCTCTATTTGTGATAGTGATGCAGCTTTTGAAAGGGGGTCAGATTTAGAAACTGGCCTGTCTTTGTCCCCCACAATCTGAGTGTGTATACTTGAAACAGGTTTTGTCCTCAAGACACACAGGCTCTGGGAAGGAAGTCTACATCTTCCCACGTGGAGACCCTGTGATCATCCTTTACTTTTTCTCTAGGGATGCTAATTATTAGATTTCTGAAACGCAGATGTTCAGAAGTGGAAGAAAACTGATGCAGTGGCATCCGAGAATCCCAGAAGGGGCTGGATTTCAAGTGGACACCCTCTGTGTCACAGGTGACGTTCCCCTGATGATTACAAGCTGGCGATGCTGCTCAGGGAAGCCAGCCCATCAGTCTGTCTGCCTCAGATGTTGGCAGTCGTGGAAGCCCCCTGTTGTCCTGAGACCTGAGGATGTACAAACTTCTCCCTGGTGAAACCACCCACTGCTTCCTTCAAAGGGGCCCTGCTGATGGAAGGGGATTCCCAGACCTGGAGGAAAGAGCATGAGACACGAGGCAGTTCGTCCTGCCTCACATCACTGATTGCAGCATGTCTGTGGCAGACAGATCCTGCCTCAGGGTACCGAGGAAGCCTCTGCTTTCTGCCTCCAGGCTTTCTTCGGGGCTGCAGGACTTAGTCAACACCTGAGCACAGCCGGGAAGTGCTGGAGAGTTAGTAATCCAAAGGGCGACTCAGCTACTGGGGGACAGAAGCCAGTGAACAGACAGGTATCCCAGCTATTGATCTTTCAAAGGGACAGTTCTGAGGTATGTTCTAAATGGTTCCCCAGGCTGACCCTAGCAGGACTGAACCCCAGTTTTCCACAGTGGTCCTCAGCTCACTCAGTAATACAGTCTTTCAAAAAAAATTGTAGCAAATTACACACACACACACACACACACACACACACACACACACACACGTATGGGCTCCCCAGGTGGCGCAATGCTACAGAATGCCTGCCAATGCTGGAGGCGCTGGTTGAGAAGATCCCCTGGAGAAAGAAATGCCAATTTGCCCCAGTATTCTTGCCTGGAAAATTCCTTAGACAGATGAGTCTGACAGGCTACATACAGTCCATGGGGTCCCAAAGAGTCAAACATGACTGAGCACGCATGCAAACATACCCATGTATATGGACAGAAAGTGATGATTAAAATGGTATACTTTTTATATATATATTATATTTTGGTATAAATATATAACATAAAATATTATATTTTGGTATAGAAACTGCCTGTCAATGCAGGAGACTTAAGAGATGTGGGTTCGAGTTGGGAGGATCCCCTGGAGAAAAGCATGACAATATATATTATTCATATATTTATATTATATATTTAATAGATGATAAAGTATGCCATTTTAGCCATTTTAAGTGTACAATTCAGTGGTGTTAATTACATTCACAGTGTTGTGCCATTGTCACTGCTATCGATCTCCAAGCTGTTTTCATAATAATTCTGTGCCTTAAACCAGAAATCCCTCAACCCTTTCTACCCCCAGCCCCTGATAACCTCTAATCTCCTTTCTGTCACTAGGAATTTATCTAACATATTTCGTATAAGTTGAATCATATTTGTCCTTTTGTGTCTGGCTTATTTCACTTAGCATAAAGGTTTTCAAGATCCATCCATGTTGTATCAATAGCATGAATCAGAACTTCATTCTTTTTATAGCTGAAAAATATTCTACTTGCATGTGAAGACCACATTTTGTTTATCCATTCATTTTCTGATGGACACAGGTTGTTTCCATCTTTTTAGGTACATATCCAGGAACGAAATTCCTGAGTCATATGGTGACTCTATATTTAACTTTTTGAGGAACTTCCAAACTGTTTTCCATAGCAACTGAACCATTTTGTATTTCCACCAACAACATTTAAAGAGTTCTAACTTTCCACATTCTTATTATTATTGTCATCATAGTAGGTGAGAAGTGGTATATCATTGAGGTTTTATTTGCATTTCTCTAATAACTAATGATTAGCACCTTCTTGTATGCTTATTGGCCATTTGTATATCATCTTTAGAAAAATGTCTAAGTCATTTTTAATTAGGTTGTCTTTTTTTGTTGTTGTGTTTAGGAGTTATTTATATATTCAGTAATTAAACACTTATGTGGTTTGCAAATCTTTGTTCTTATTCTATAAGCTGTCATTTTACTTTGATAACGTCCTTTGCATGAAGGTTTTTAGTTTTGATGAAGCCCAGTTTATATACTCTTTTCTTTTGTTGCTCATGCTTTTGGTATAATGTCTGAGAACCCATTACCAAATCCAAAGCCATGAAGATTCACCCCTTTCTTTTTCTCTCAGTGTTTTATGGTTTTAATTATTACATTAGGTTACTGATCCATTTTGAGTTAATTTTTATACAGCATGAGGTAGGAGTCAAACTTCATTTGTGCCATTTGGAAATCCAGTTTTCCTAGCACCATTTGTTAAACTGACTATTATTTCCCCTTGAATGAACGTGGTACCCTTGTTGCAAATCAACTGACTATAGATAAATGGGATTATTTCTGGACTCTCAATTCTATTCCATCTATTCTTACAACAATACCAATCCATTTAAATTACTGTAGCTTTTTAGTATATTTTGAAATTGGAAAATGTGTCTTCCAACCTTATTATTTTTTTAAAAAAATATTTTTTTGGTTATCCAAGGCTCTTTGCAGTTCTATATAAATTTGAGAATCAGCTTTTCCATTTCTTCCAAAAAAGATTTGAAATTTTGATAGGGATTGTGCTGGGTAGTACTGCCAACTTAACAATACTAAATCTTCCAAGTCATGCACAAAGAACATCTTTCCATTTACTTGCTGCTGCTGCTGCTAAGTCACTTCAGTAGTGTCCGACTCTGTGCGACCCCATAGACGGCAGCCCACCAGGCTCCCCCGTCCCTGGGATTCTCCAGGCAAGAACACTGGAGTGGGTTGCCATTTCCTTCTTCAATGCATGAAAGTGAAAAGTGAAAGTGAAGTCGCTCAGTCATGTCCAACTCTTAGTAATCCCATGGACTGCAGCCTACCAGGCTCCTCCGTCCATGGGATTTTCCAGGCAAGAGTACTGGAGTGGGGTGCCATTGCCTTCTCTTTATTTAGGTCTTCTTTAATATTTTTCAGCAACTTTTTATAGTTTTCAGTGTATAAGACTTTTACCTCCTTGGTTAAATTATTCCTCAGCATTTTACTCTTTCAGATACTGTTGTAGATGAAGTTGCTTTCTTTCCAGATTGTTCATCCCTGGAATAGAGAAACACAACTGATTTTTGTTCTGTTGATTTTATTTCCTACAAAACTACTGAATTTGTTTATGGCTTCTATTAACTTTCTTATTGTTTCTTTGGGACTTTCTATATATAGTATATGTCATCTGTGAATAGGAATCTTCCTTACTAAGTTTGACGCTTTATCTTTCTTTCCCTTGTTTAATAGCTCTAGCTAGAACTTCTAGTACAGAGTTGAACAGCAGTGGTAAAAACAGGCATTTTTTTCTTTTTCCTGATCTTAGAAAATGTTCAGTCTTTTACCATCGAATATGATGTTAGCTGTGAATTTTTCATAAATGCTCTTTATCATGTTGAATAAGCTACTTTTCATTTCCAGTTTTCTGAGTTTTTATCATGAAAGGATATTGGATTTTGTCGAATATATTTTCTGCATCAATTAGATGATCATCTGGGCTTTTCCCTTCATTCTATTACATGGTTTATTACATTGATTATCTTGTGCTAAACCACCTTTGCATTCCTGGGATAAGTCATATTTGGTCATAGTGTATCACCTTTTAAATATGCTGTTGGATTTGGATTGCTAATATTCTGTTGAGTATTCCTGTATCTATAGGCGTAGGAGATATTGGTCTCTAATTTTTTCTGTGGTGGATCTTTATGTGGCTTTATTATTAATGTGGTTTTATTATTAATAATGCTAGCCTCAAAAACGAATTAGGAAATGTTTCCTCTTTTCTCTATGTTTTGAGAAGGACTGGTATTCATTCTTCTCTAAATGTTTGGTAGAACTCACCACTGAAGCCATCAGATCCTATACTCATAATGTCCTATTTATTAGTTTTCCCTTATTCCAGTCTTTCTCTCCCTGTTTCCTCACTTTGGCAGCCTGGGTTCATCTCCCAAACAAACTTACTGCACCCAAAGCTTCCTTCAGCCTCTGCTTTCAGGGGAATCCAAGCTAAAATAAGATATAATGAAATTCAGAGGTTTTATATGAAAATGGAAATGTTGTGTGAGAGAATATTGACTCATTGGACAATCCAGGGAGATGGAGAAAAGGGGAAAGAGTTTTCTATCCAACACTGGTGAAACAGGTATTAGTATGATGGATTGGAGATTCAAGAGAGGATGCTGAAATGTTCAGGAAAACTGGATCCAACAAGATGAGAAATAGCTGGATGAGTTACTTAAGAGTGGAAGAGCTGGAAAAGGGGTCAGAGCCCATTCAAAAGAAAACAATAGATCATATAAGAGGAAGAAAGTGGGAGAAATGAAGAACACACTGATTCAGATAGAAGACTCAGTACCCAGCCACTGAACAAGGCAAGGAGTAAAGGCTAGTTGAGGAATTTCTATGGGCAGAGGACAGGATGAGCTGGTGGGCATGGGATGGGGTTGTGGCAGCCCTGAGAATATGCCCTGCAGACCTCCAACTGCAGGGAGCTTAGCTGTCTCAGGGCCCCCAGTGCTGTGCTCTGAAACCCAGTATCATGTTTGCACCAGGGCAACATTCCATGTCTCAGTGGGCTGCTCCCATCCCATGACTGAGTGCAGCGGGATACGCAGGTGAGCAGATCCCCGAGAGACCCAGACACCTCTGACAGGGGATTTTGGCCTGAGAACAACAACCTTGCCAAACCCCCTTTAGCATGTATAGAGGCCTAGGGTGTTCCAGCCAACCTCCCTTCTCTCTTTCCTTCATTCATCACCAGTTTTACATTGCAGTCTGGGGACTCTTCTAGCCTTTACTGGCTCCCTCGTCTTTTTCTCCTTTAGGGTCTCCCCTACTAAAATCCTTGCACATTTAATTCCATCCTAGCACCTGCTTTTTTAAGGACTTGAACTAGACATTGTCTGTGACATGTCCATTTTGACCCAAGGTTAGAAGGTGGTGTGCAGGCAGAAAGGGGCTATGCTTCATCAGGCACCTTGGGGAGCAAGGAGACTCTACTGGCCTGGGACAGGAGGGGGTGACCCAGCAAGAGAGGGCAGTGGGAGGACAGTCCCAAGGACAGAGGGAGATGAACAGCCAGCGCCTGGGAGGACCCTGGAAACCGCACCGCTGAGACAAGCCCCTTGAATGCATGAATTGGTGCTAAGTCATTTGGGTGAGGTGCTTCATACTCCTTATCTCTATTTCGCATGGTTGGTACCCTGAAGTCACCCACATTGTATTAAAAATAGCTGTGTACACTCCAGTGGCGGACAACACTGCTGTCCATCTTTCCATTTCTTCAGGTGGTGGCTGCAGGCACTTACAAGGAGCAGAGATGCCGGGTACCCGGCCTAAGGGATGCCTCCAAACCCCATCTACTGCCTCAGGGATGATTCAGGAACGTCTCAGACTACTTCGTCCCTGAAGCATTTTAGATCAGCTCTGTCTCTGTGTGCCTTTCTTTCGGTTGGCAGGAGATCACCCTCCATGGAAAAGTATTCTTTAGATTCTCCAAGAAACACAGCACTGGTGGAAGGAGGCTCTTCAGCTGCCCTTGAAGCCATTTCTTCCAACCTCTCTGAGGGTCAGGCTAGGCCAAGCATCCCTGGAAAGATATCTCAGCAGGGGAACCAGCCTCCTAACCAGGTGGGGAGGGCTGGCTCTCTGAACCCACTGCCCAAGCTCCCAGTGGGCAGACACCCAGATTATCTAGAGGACTGGTTCTCTCTGCCCTCAAGGGCTCTAACAGGCTAGATAAAAAATTTCCCTCCAGATCTTTCCCCCTGTGCACTGCATCACTGGGTCCCCTTTCCCTCGAGCCCTGGTTGGGTTTGGCCAGTGGGAGGCACTGGCGGGGAGTAGGGGAGAGAGGACTCAGGGTCCTGGTCTCCTGGCCCTCTCTCAGTGGTGTTGCTGTGAGCCGGCCACATCCCTTACCTAAAGGTCACAGCTCCGCTTCCCTCGGGGTTCCATGTGACAGCCCTCCCCTTGGCCTTCCTGACCTGGAGGGGAATAGAACCCTCTCCCCCACTACACTACCATCCGCTACCTCCCTTTCCCTGCCTGCAGCTTTGTAAGTGTCCCTTTATTTCAATCTCCTCAAATGACCTGATTGGAGGTGCCATCTGTTTACCATCAGGACCCTGATGGATGCACCTGATCTCCCTGAAGAGGCACAGGGACCTTTACCAGCTCACTCATGCTCCAGCTCTCCTCATGATGGCTGTGTCCCAGCCCTACTCTCCAGGAGAGATGCCTTTCTCCGGGGCTGTGTGGAGGAAAGGGTAGTTGACGAGCTGGGGTCAGGCACTCCAGGCTGCTGTCCTCCTGCTGACTCAGGTGTGACCTGAATCAGTCCCTCTCTCAGGCTCTGCTCTGCTCTGCTCTCTGAAACAGCATTGATGGTCACGCCTGGTGGCTCTGCCCATGACTGAAGCCCAGGGTTCCTGTGGTTCCAGGCTCACTCCTTGGGCCAGCCGGTCACATCAGTGAGGACCACTCCTGCACTGGGGGAGGGGGTCCAATGACTCAGACCTTCACTTCTCCTCCTCTTGGGGACAAACAAGATCTTCCCCAGGAGACACACAAACTACCCTGTCCCCTGACTCCTAGGACACCAGGGAGTTGAAGACAGGATCTAACTTTGGCTTCTGAGGGCTTGGATGGGAGAGTTGGCAACCTGCTGACCTCCGAGTTAGAAAGCAGGGTGTGGGACTTCTGGGAACTTCCTGCCTCTGCAGAAAGCCTTCAGGATCTCAGAATATCCAGAAGGAGATGAGTTACCCAATTAAGTATCTGAGGCTTCCTCGAGACTGAATAAGTTTGTGATGAAACCATCCAACATGGTCCGTGAGACTGAACGTTCTTATTTGTGAACAGGTGAAGATAAATTCATAGAAATCACTGAAGCAAAGTGACAAATTGAGCAGGGTTCTGCACCAAGACTCAGCCTCAATGGTGGGATGAGTGTTCTTGCTGGCAAGGGACAGTCCTTACTGGATGTGTGGAGAAGGGGGTTGGTTGCTGAAGGGCTGGCAGGGGTGGTGAAGGAACATGTATCAGCCAGGTTCTGTGCAAGAAAAGGGATTGAAGACATGGGATTAAGTGCCTGAACATCTCCAAGAAGATCTGGAACCATGTGGGCTTCAGTCGGGGTCCAGGACCCTGGAGCTGACCTATCAGTGGAGCTGACCTATCAATGGAGCTGTCCCCAGAGGCCGTCACTGTTGAGTTCAAGACCCACAACCGTGATGCAGGATCCAGGGATCCAGACTCAGGAAGCCAGCCCCGCAGCTGTGTCCCCATGCCCACTTGTCTTGAACCATTCTCAATGCTGGTGATCAGCTGCAATGTGATTTTCAGCTGCTGTGTCCACCGCCGTTGTTTCTCAACCTGAGAACAAGAATAACGGGCATCTGAGTACTGCTGCAGGGGGGAAAAGCCACATCTCTACAACCTCATTTTCCAGCAGGAAAATAGCCAAAGGCCTCCAAGTCACCTTTGTCCCTCAGATCTTGCGCAAGGACATGGAAATTAGAGAATTTAACCCACACACAGAATGATAGCTACAAAGAGGTCTAAGAAGTGTCAGTTTTAGCTTCCCAGCCTTGGCAGGGCAGGGGACACCCTAGAAGTAGTGGGGAATGGAGGGTGGACAAGCTGCTCCATCGCGCCCCCCACAGACAGCCTCCTATTAGGAGGAGGCTGTGGGCCTGAGTAAAACTCCCCTGGGGGCAGGCCGTTCTCTTATCAGTTCAGTTCCTTGCGTAGTCATGTCCAACTCTTTGCAACCCCATGGACTGCAGCACACCAGCCCTCCCTATCCCGTTCTCTTATACCTTCCCCAAATTTTCCTCTCAGAAAGGGTTATGGAGACCCAGTATGGCTGGATCTCATGTCACACCCATGTCAAAACAAATGGGGCAATAACTTGTATACAGATTTGATCTAGTAATTAATTGTATGTGGTGTGAAGAGTGTGAGTGGGTGTGTATGTGCGTGTGTGAAAGAGAGCGAGAGAGAAAAGGGAAGAAGAGACACAGACACTGGTGTTTTTGTTCTCTGGAGTAATGTTGATATTCAACCGTTCAAATAATTTCACGTCCCCAAGATAACAGAGGTTTCAGACATACAGAGACTTGGGTTTAAATCCCAGGTCTGCCACTCTGTGACCCTAGACTAGTTGCTTGTCTTTTCTGAGCTCAGTCTTTTCATCTGTAAAGTGGAACTAATGACATTGACCTCACAGGGCTATAGGGAGGAATAAAGAGATGAACCTGAAAACTTTGCAGTTCGGTGCCTGGCATATGCACACAGGGGCTCCAACATCTACTCTGCTGTCCTGGTCAGCACATTTTGCAGGAATAGCCAGTGCCCATGGCAGGAAATTGATTGTCCCTCCAATAAATATCAACTGCTTCATGGTGTTCGAGAAGCAGACATGATGGCATTTCTTCCCTTGTGCTTCAGGGAGCCCTCCACAGACCCTCAACACCTATTGTTCTAGGCGGCACACCTTTCCAGAGATAATCTCTTCCAAATGGCAAGGGTCATGAGGGCAGCGCAGGGAGGAGGAAGGGCAGTGAGAGGTCCTCAGACAGTCACAGCAGCAGGCGTTTTTACACTGTAGGTCAAGACCCATCAGTGAGGAGCCTTGGCGGTTCGGTGGTGGAATTCTTGCCTCCCATTAGTGGGGAACAAAATCAATTTAGAGGGTTGTGACTAGTATTTGTCCAAGCAGAAGAGGATGGAAGGAAAAATAAAAAGAGACGAGGCAGGGGATAAGAAAAGAGACTCTGGGCCTGCATCTTAACAAGAGCGCTGTTTTGAGAAACTGTTGTTTCTGTTCATAGATTGTGTGTGTGTGTGTGTGTGTACTAGGTCACAATGTGCAATATACATTATTTGGATGTGTATAATGACTAACAATGGTTGTGAACTAGTAACCAAGAGAGCTAGCCCCTTTTCAACGGGGACAACTCTGATGACCAATCTGCTATACAGCTTGTGTTGAAAAGGGGTTTGATGGAGAATAACTTCACTGCCCCAGAGATAAATGTTTACGAAGAAGTCTCTAAGCCCTGGGCTGCTCATGCCCCAGGTCCTGCGGTCACTTCTGGTGGCCGCAGGGGACCCCACATCAGGCTGCAGGCGTGGCCCTTTAGAGCCACGCGGTGGCCGCACACCCTCCGGCCCCCTGTGCCCTCCCCCACCCTGCTCTCCTCCTGCCTGCTTCCTTCTGCCGCTCCTCTCCTGCTGTCTCACCTGCTGCTTCCACGGCTGAATGACTTCGTGTTCTCAGCCAGCAGATAATTCCTGTCACTTCACAGTCTGCACACGGTTGCCACTGCCGCCGCCAGGCCTGAGCCATCTCAGGCTCTCAGGCTTGCTCCTGGCCCCGCTGATGGGACACGGGAGGCACCAGGCCCCTTGACCTTTCCGAGCCTCCGTTTCCCGGTCTGCACAATGGGTGTGATCAGCCGTGCCCAGGCTGCTCACTAACACAATGGAAGAGCCACACAAGATGATAGAGCGATTCTCAAAACCCACGAGGTCCTTCCAGGAGCTGGCAGGTTGAAGGGCTTTGGGGCTCCTCACGACCCTCCCTGTCCTTCCCCATCCTCCCTCCCCTCAGAGCAGCCCGTCGAAACACTGGGTTCCTACTCCATGCCCTGCACTTTAGGAAACTTGTTTTGGAAGGAAAGGGCCAATGGGAAACAACTCTCACCTCCTGGATGCCCAGTACTACCTCAGCTTTGATACTCTCTAGTTTCCTTACTTTGAACCCCCTCCCCCAAGTTGAAGGGACCTTCCACTCCTGCATACAACTGGTTGATTGCAAGACAAATGGAAGCGCTTTAAACCTGTAATGGTATTCATGAAAAGTCAAAATGAAAGTCACCCAGTTGTGTCTGGCTCTTTGTGACCCCACAGAATATACAGTCCATGGAATTCTCCAGGCTAAAACACTGGAGTAAATAGCCGTTCCCTTCTCCAGGGGAATCTTCCCAACCCAGGGATCAAACCCAGGTCTCCAACATTGCAGGCAGATTCTTTACCAGTTGAGACACCAGGGAAGCCCTATCCATATCGGAATGTAAATGGCTCAACTCTCAGATGGATAAACAGGATCACTGCACTCTCTCATCTGGTTTTAGACAATGTGGTGCCTCACATCAAGCCCCCCCACCCCAGACAAGGCTCTGAACTGGGTATTGCAGATGCATGGTGGGCCCAGAGATCGAGGGAAGCAATCTCCTGGGACTCAAACCAGGAATCAGATGCTTAAGACACAGGAAACACCTTAGAGTGACTGTCCAACCGAACCCCTGTGATGATAGACACGCTCTAGTCATGCTAATAAACAGTAATACAACAGCCACCAGCCAGGCGTGGCCACTGAACACAAGTGAGAGTGCTTGTGTGACCAAAGAACTGAATTTTTCATTCTGCTACATTTTACTTAATTTCCGTGTAAGTGAAAACAGCCATGGGTGGCTAGTGGCTATCACACTGGACAGCACCACCTGATGTCTCCTTCTCGGTCCTCCTCCTCGATTTCCCCCTGGGCGTCTGGCCTGAGTCACTGCTTTCCACATGGGACACTCAGTCTGAAAGTGGTGAGCAGGAAGGTCTCCTTGATCCCCTGGGCCCACCTCCAGCAGCCCCACGGCCTCCCACCGTCCAGCATGCAACAGCCTCTGAATCCGAGATGCAGCTATGATGACAGCACAGACAGCAGCCAGGAGAAGGGGAAAGACAAGAGGGTAAATACACATTAAGGAAACCAACACGAAGATTAAGTGATTAAGGGAACAGGGCTCCTGCTGAGACAACCCTGCCTAATGAAGCATCACAGACGTCAATCTTTGCACCACGACACCCTATGCCGGGCCGGGTTCCCTCCCAGCCAAGGAGCCGCCACTTCTTCTTCGGGAGCTGTGGGTCATCTGCAGCCAGTGACCCTTTCCCTCCCAGTAAACCATCTTCCAAGGTGAGCTGGGTAGGTGCCAACACATTTTTCCATGATCCTTTTCAAAATAAACAGAAGGAAGCCAGGCTACATACAACCATGATCAGGGGCACCCAGCATGAAATCAAAGGGCCGGTCCAGGAGACGGGGTAAGACCAGGACAAACCTGGGAGCTGCGGAAGTCAGACCCACCTCTACTGGGAAACCTCTCCCCCAGGTAGGTCACTTACTAGGACTCAGCTTTCCCATTTGCTATGTGGAGTTGATGGTTACATTAACACAGGACAAAAGTCTATGCCTAGTGCTCCGTGCGATGACTGGCATATAGTAGGTACACAAGGTGTGTGCTGAACTCATGGCTTCATTGATTAATTCGGCTGTACAACTGGTAATTATCAGCAGTGGCCAGCACTCCGACCAGACATTATGTATGGCCCTGTGGAGAACATCATGCAGTAGAGGACCTGCTTCTGGGATGAATTTTCACTTAGGAGTGGAAAGAATCTTATTTCCCCTGCTACTCACTGCAGGGAAGGCTGATCTCTTGTGCCTTTCTGCTGGCAGAGAAGCCCTCAAATACTCTGGTTTATAGGCATCACCCTGCTCCCAAAACACGTGGAATCTTTGGGCCTCAGTTCCTTCACCTGTAAAATGGGGTGCATCCCCTTCCAGCTCTGCAGCTCAAAGATCCCACAGCCTTCCTGCAGAGGGAGACTTGAGTGCGCCTGGGGACTCATCAATTTCTTCTTCCTTGCCTCTGGAGCAAAGATTCTGATTAGACTGGAGTGATGGGAGAGGGACACTGCAGCCTTCTCCTCCCTTCTTTGTCTTCCCCTCTAGTCCCAACTAGCCCCTTTCATTCCTCAGCTCTGAAGGGGAATTTGCATATTAATTTGAAAATGAGATCAGTTATTAGCCATAACCTGTCTTGTATCATCCAATGCATCTGGACCTGGATTAGATTCAATATTGCCACAGAATAAAGATGGGAGGGGAAAAAAAAAAACGAAATAATTTAAACTCATTATTTTACTAATCCTCCTGCTTGGCTGGGCTCCCAGGAGGTGAGTTAGGAGGTAATTGAAAACACGGAGATGCGCTGAGAAGACATTTGAGATGAACACTGCCAAGCCACGCTGTGGAACACATGGGACTTGATGGTTTTTCCCTCTCATTTACCCACAGGGAAGGGAGGAACATGGTGGAGTGAGGCAGAGACAGACTCCAAGAACACCAGGGTAGGTGGATGGAGTTTGAGGGCACAGGGCCCAGTGCCAATGAGGCCAGGGACTCAGCTTCAGGTACAGTGCAGGGGAGTCTCTGCTCCCCAAAAAGGTTCCAGGAAAGGGGGAGAGGAGGATGCCATGAACCCCTCTCCTACAGACCCTTACCCACCCTGCTCCTTCTGTGCTCTGTGTAGCCTTATGCCTAAGAAAGTGGTAAACTGAGTCTGCAAAGGGGCAGCTCAGTCTTGTTTTGTTTGATCTGATGGCACAGTGCCTTTTTTTAGAAGATGAGTTTAACACCAACACTGTCAAATCAGGAAATTTCACACAGAGATTAAAATCTCTGCCTCCCTTGCCAATGCAAACCTGGGTCTGGTTTCTTGAAAGCAGTGTGGGCTGAAGCTGAGTAAAGATGCCCACTAACATAGGTGGAGTTTGGGGTCCCTAAGAACCATCAGCAGGGCTTCCTTTCTTTGTTATCTGCCTCCATGCCCCCGCTACCCCCAGGCATCTGCGTTTGCAATCTCATATTTCAGGGCATAAAGGCCCTTCCCTTGCAGCTCTCAGGAAATGGATCTGCTGCAATGCAGATAATCAGAATCCCAGACCCATCTCCCTCCGGGTCAGCCATATAAGGGCAGGAGCAGGGAACTGATGTTTCTAGAACACGCACTCAACCAGGTGCTGGGCCAGGCTAACGAGAGATGAGAGAGGTGGCTCTTAGTGTGGGGAGTCTTAAAGAGGACATGGCTGTGTCTGTATGAAAAAACACAAACCAAGAAAGAACTTCCTGGCAGAGGTTCTGAGACAGACTGATCTGGGTTTCTCTGCTCTGACGGAGCTCCCTAGAGACAGGTAGCTCACGGCAGAGGACTGGATACAGCCCCTTGTGGGTAGATGGCATCCTGACCTGTATTCCAGGAGCAGAAGCTCTGCGAGGCTGGGGAGAGAGCCCAGGGAGGCATGAAAACACAGCGTCTGGACTGCAGGCCAGGCTCTGCCAGCAGTTCACTTTGAAGATTGCCCTGGGGCAAACTGCCAAACCCTTTCTGGATGCCAGCTTCCTCAACCATAAAATGGAACCGCTGGTGCTTCTGGCCCTCCCTCTTTCCAGGAGCCAGAGAGAGTGATGTGGAGGGATGGCAGAGCTGCCAGGGATGAGACCAGAGCCCCATCTCTTCCAAGTGCTCCCCACCCTCTCCCCTCCTGAGTATGGGACACCCAGCACCACCCACAGGGGACCCATCTCCTGCCACAAACCAAATGCTTGGATATTAGCTCTGTCTACCACCACTGTAGCTGCTGCTTAATTAATCCCTAATGAAGAAAGCAGTGTGGGTCCCTGCAGAGGCAGACACCGCCCTTCCTGCCCACTCCCCAGGCCTGCACTAGTTTTATAAGTTCTCTTCTAAGGCTGCACCGTGAGCAAGGCAATTATCCTCTATGAGCCTCAGTTTGTTCATGTGTACAATGGAGAGTTAGACCATCATTCAGAAGCATATTATTTTCTGTTTCTTGTCTGTATACCATTCCCCCACCAACTCCATCATCTGAATCTCAAAAAAAAAAAAGTGGGCAATAAAAAAAAAACAAAACATATCTGGTTTTTTATCAATTAAGCCCTCTAATCACGTGTGAATCATTTCATTGTTTCCATCCAACCGAGCCTCAGCTCTATGAATGGGGGCAGAGAGTCCCTTCTTCCTAAGTGACTCAAGGAAATGAAGCCAAGTAAACCTCTAGCTCATATCTCAGCACTGTGATTCTTGCAGGCTTATTAGGGAACTTGGAAAATGACTGGTGGTTGACAAGATCTCTGATGGGAAAAGAATGAATCTTACATTTGGGTTTCTGTTGCCACAGAACAGATCCCATGAATCACTGCTGGATCATCACCCAGTGTGCTTTGCTCAGCCCTTATCGCCAGCATCAGGCTTCTTTGTTTAGGAGCCTGTCTCCTCAGCCAGGAAGGGAGCGGCATCCTATTGGTCCCTCCAATGTCTGCTCCACAGCAGGCTCTCGGAGAATGATTGTGAATAAAGAAATGAATTATGTATAATAGCCTAGAAGCATTAATCCACTGAGGATGAGGACTGGGAGGCTCTGTCTGGTTTATCTTCAGTATCTTCCAGCGGGGCCGGCCCTGCCAGGGGCTTCTGCAACACCTGGTGTGCTGGGCCTTCAGGTTAAGCCTTGCTTGCTCCCTTTGCCAGGCTCCTCACGCCCTGACCCACTGTTATGCATCATAAAACTTCGGTGCTCTGGGCCAGGATCAGTGAGCGAGATACTTGCTAGGCTGCAAAATTTCAGAGGGACACCAAAAAAACCTAGTAACCAAATAGCATGTTAATACAATATTTCTAAAAATGAAAATGGATACAAAAAGTGTCCGTGATGAACAAAATATCAGTATTTTCAAGAAAGGCAAGATCCAACCCTACACTTGCAAAACCCTGCCTCACTCACCCCCACCTCCACTTAGGAGTCTTTCAGGAGATAATGCTTCAAAAGTAGCAAACTGGGAATCTGGTAGTAACATTTCCATCTGTTGGCTATGACACTGACCTCTTGGTTTCCTGAGGTGTAGTCTGGGGTACTGGTTTTCAAATGGGGGTGGGGCATTCCAGTGTGTGACATCAGGGCCCCTTCCCCCACCAGCCCAATTAGAATTTAAACTCCCCAGACAAGGCGGCCAATGAAGCCCCTGCCAGCTGGTCTGGAAGACGAGCGTTTTAAAGAGAGCCAGTTCGGCCAGGCTGGTCTTGCGGTGGCCAACAGTGAATGTGATGAGCTAGTCATGTACTCCATCCCTTGAAGTCAGGTTCTGCCATAATTCTGCTGCCTAAACGCCGTGGGGTGCTGTGTGCTCCACGCGACAGGGCACAGGTGCTGAGAAGGTCCTTATGGGTCTTCTGAGCCTCACAGCACAGGGAAAGCCTGGGTCCCCCATCCCCAGGGACATCTGGCGATCTCTGGAGGCAATTTTCATTGTCATAATTGTGGAGGAGGATGCTATTGGCATCTAGAAGATAGAGGCTAGGGGTGCCCCTCAACAAGGAATTATTCAGCCCAATCTGTCCATAGTGTCAAGGTTAAGAAACCCTGGTATAGAGAAACCAGGAAAAATTAGTTCAGATCAACCTGGCTGACAAATGAGGGACAATCCCTGCTTCTCTGATTCGTCACTGAAAGGCAGTCACCTCTCAATCAGCCCTCTAAGTCCTGAAAGCTTTGTGGTCAGTTCCTCTGTCCACATGTAGGATCAACCCCAAGCATTTATGAGAGAAGAGTTTGTAATTTCCTTAGGTACCTAGAGGTTTCCTTGGCTTTCAGAAAGTCCCTCCTGAGATCTAACCTTAATCTCTCCTGCTGCAGGTCAAGAATGTTTGGTTTCCCAGAGGTCTCTCTTCTGCTCCATCCCTTTTTGAGCCTTTGAAATAACCTACCATAATATTGCTGATTGAGTTTCCCTGTTCAAGAAGGGGAAAACAGCTCAGATATCATGAGGAAATGGCAGTTCTGCCTCCCTAACACCTTATACATACTGAGATAAGCAAGCACCGAGGTACCTCTTACTTCATCCAGGCAGCCTGTGTCGGGTTCATTATCATGACCCTCAGGCTCTCAAGTCAGGGCTCACAGGCTGGAACAGAAACCCCTCTTTGCCTCAAAGTGACAAAATTCCTAATACACAGATGGATCCTGTTTGAGAAAGAGCCCGGGGAGAACCTGTTTCTGTAGACTGGATGAAGTGGGTCTGCTCACCAGAGTCATCCCTTCCCTCAGCAAACACTTGCTGAGTACTTCCTGTGTCCTGGGGCAGTGACGCTTAACCCTGATATACCTTAGAATCCTCTGGAGGGCTTGTTGACACAAAGACCCCTGGGGTCACCCCCATTGTGTTGCATGAGGCTGGCTGTAGCCTGCAGTGGACCACTCACCATAGCAGAGGCAGGAGTGAGCGGTGGGGACAAGAGGGCGTGAAGTCATAGAGAAGAGGTGTCTGGAGCAATCTAGGGGTTTCCCAGGTGATGCAGTGGTAAAGAACCCACCTGCCAATGCCAGGAGATATGGGTTGGATCCCTGGGTCATGAAGATCCCCTGGAGGAGGGCATGGCAACCCACTCCAGTATTCTTGCCTGGAGAATCCCATGGACAGAGGAGCCTGGCGGGCTACAGTCCATGGAGTCGCAAAGAGTCAGACACAACTGAGCACCCACGCGTGTCTAGAACAATCCACCCCTTGAACCACTCAGACCTTCCTGGGCCTTCCTCCCTGTCCAACCCATCGTCGGGTTTTCTTCACAGTGGTGGCTGCCTACAATCTCTGTCAAAACTGAATACAGGCAGGTAAGTGAAACTTGCTATAGTTTCTGTGATTGCAACTAGTCCTGAGACCAAAGCTAACATCCGTCATCTCCCTCCTCCAGCACACATGTTGGGATCCCTCCCCCTTGGCCTGCTGGTCTGAGCTGCTCTCCTGTGAGATACCACTGTGCCTCATCTCAAGGGCTCTGTGCTCTCAGCTGCCCTGCTCTTGTCAGGCTGCTACGACTGCAGTTGTATTTTACCATGACCAGGCATGGAAACCCAGGAGACAGCTCAGCAGATTCTTGAGTTCTAGACAGGTTCCTCCCTGCTCATGACATGTCCCAGCAACCCCAGCTCCTCATGAGGGTCAAGGCCAGTTACTCCTACTTACAGAGTCTCTGCTTGCTGGTCCACTGGCAGGAGGAGCGCAGACTGGCCACGCTGTGGTTGCAGCTTCTAGCACAGCATGATCCACTGACAGAAGCATATCCCCTTCCTGGGAATCTGACAGAAAACAAGGTAATGAGCACAGAGAGCAAAAAATCTCAAAGTGTTTCCGTTCGCTGAGAGTGATGGTGAGAGGTGGGCCATTCATCAGCCACGGGTTCAGTCTGCATCCTCGTGGATGGCACCCCAGAGCTGAAGAGCACGTCAGCTGAGCTTGTCTTTCCCGTTTACCTTCACACACACTCATGCATGTGTAAGAAAGAAAAGAAAGGAAGTGAAGTCGCTCAGTTGTGCCTGACTCTTTGTGACCCCATGGACTGTAGCCTGCCAGGCTCCTCCGTCCGTGGGGTTTTCCAGGCAAGAATACTGGAGTGGCTTGCCATTTTCTTCTCCAGGGGTTCTTCCCTACCCAGCGATCAAATCCCAGTCTCCTGTGCTGCAGGCAGACTCTTTACCGTCTGAGCCACCAAGGAAGCCCTGGTGTGTACGTAGGCACAAATACACGTTCACATGCTCACACACAGCCACGTGCAAGACCACAGACAGAGGCCTTTTCCAGCTCTGACATTCCATTTCCTATGAGATGTCTCCACCTACGCCCCAGTTCTTTCCATCCTCTGGTCTCTCTCGGACCTACTCTCCTCCAGCCTGTAGGCAAAACCCTAAGAGCACACAGCTGATTCTGGAGGCAGAACAACTACTGTCCTTGCCCCCCCTTGAGGATAACATTCCATCCAGTCCAAGACTAGTGTTCGACTTCCAACTCAAGGCTCTCTCTGCTTCATCAGCCAGCCCTTACTCCATGTAATACTGTCTCAGACACCTCCGTGTGCCGCTCACTCACATTCATATATGCTCACACACACACAAAGTCATAATACCCTTCTAGCATATACCTACTTGACCCAGCAGCCAGGCCTCAGCTAAAGCACGTTCATTTAAACCACATGTTATATAATAAAAGAATCTGTTCCTGGGTCCTGGGAGGGAACCTCAACATGTTGGGATTTCCCATGCTATTCATGGTGGGCCCTTAGACAACACCCGAGTTTATGTTCACAAGATGACTCAGGACGCTGGCTGGCCACTCCAGAAAGATGAAATATTGAATTAGAGGGTTGGGGCTTGGAGCCACATATCAGCCAGAGCTCCTGGGAGGGACAGTGGACTAGAGATTGAGTTCAATCACGTGGCCACTGTTTCAATCATGTGCACATGATGAAATCCCAGTGAAAACCCTGGACACCATGGCTCAGTGAACTCCTCAGATTGGCAACACTCAACATGAGCTGCAAGAGCGATGCATGTTGAGGACACAGAAGCTTCACGTTTGGGGCCCTCCCGGACCTCCTCCGTGGCTTGGGTAGGGGGGGGAGCTGGTCCTGATGTGTATCCTTTATAATACAACTGTAGTTATTACATAAGTAAAGCACTTTCCTTAGTTCTGAGTCACTCCAGTGAATTATCCAACTTGATGAGGTCATGGTAGCCTTGGGTTTGTAGCCAGTTGGTGAGACGTACAGGAGGCTCTGAGAACCCTTCAGACTGGGGCTAGTGTCTGAAATGAGGGCAACCTTGTTGGATGACGGTGCCCTCAATTTAGGGAGTCTGACCTAACTCTGAATGGTTAGCATCATAATTGCACTACATGGCACCCCACTCCAGTACTGTTGCCTGGAAAATCCCATGGACGGAGGAGCCTGGTAGGCTGCAGTCCATGGGGGTCGCGAAGAGTCGGACACGACTGAGCGACTTCACTTTCATTTTTCACTTTCATGCATTGGAGCAGGAAATGGCAACCCACTCCAGTGTTCTTGCCTGGAGAATCCCATGGACGGAGGAGCCTGGTGGGCTGCCGTCTATGGGGTCGCACAGAGTTGGACACGACTGAAGCGACTTAGCAACAGCAGCAGCAGTGCTGTGTGAGCTGGAGTGGAGACGAAAAACAGACCAGGGACAGCCTAAGAACTGGGCTTCCCAGGTGGCACTAGTGGTAAAGAAGCCATCTGCCAATGCAGGAGACTCGGGTTCGATCTCTGGGTTGGGAAGATGCCCTGGAGAAGAGAATGGCAACCCACTCCAGTATTCTTGCCTGGAAAATCCCATGGACAGAGGAGCCTGGCGGGTTACAGTCCATAGGATCACAAAGAGTCGGACACGACTACGTGACTGAACAAGAAGAATTAGGTGAGAGGGAAAGAACAGGAACAAATGACTCACAAAGGCAGCTTAGAACCCGCCCCCTCCCCAGCTGTTCACAGTATGTAGAAGCAGGCTAGATGGTCAGTCCTTGGCACTACTGAAATATTAAAATGCTTTCATCCCCATGGCTGTGTCGAGCCCTCCAGCGCCCCCACCCTGCCTTTCCTTCAGGATTCCCCCCAACACCTACTGCCCTGAGATATAGAAATGAAAGAGTTAACCATCTGGGGTAGCGGGGATGCCACACCCCCTCCCACGGGTCAGTGCCAGAGCCCCCCATTTCCTTAAATATTGTAAATTTCAGTCCACAGTTCCAGGAGTGTCAGTAGGAGACCTGTCAGAACAAACTAGTTTCTAGTCTTAGTTCTGCAAGGACTCTGTCAAGAAAGACTGGTCTAAATCAGGGTTTTTAGGCTAGAAAAGACAGAAGAATTGACTGGAAAGTGAAAAATTCAGTCAATTTGGTTACTTGGCAGCTTGTACATTTAGAAATAATCCACTGGTCGGGCTGAATTCAATGTTAGTGTGGCTTTCTATCCCCTCTCTCTTCCTACGTTCAGCCAAAATAAGAGTTAGCAAGCTCAGACTGCATCTCAAAGAGCTCTCTGTATACAGAAGGAATCTAATTGCTCTGTTCCCTTGCTCAGATATTTTGGCCAATTTCAAGACACATAAATAAGCCTGTTATTCGGGCACAGAGGAGAGTGGGATTTATTGATTTAAATGAGTTGATTTGGAGGTCTCTGGGGAAAGGCGCCTGCATTATTCACTTGCAAGTCCCAGGGTATAATTTACAGTGAGTTTTCCCTTTATGCGTTGGACCTAGTTGAAGCTAGGGCATAAATTTCCTCAAGTTATTATTATTATAATTTATTATTCATTGAATGTTGACTCAGTGTAACACAAGCAGTGGCGGAAAGACAGGATCCTCCCAAAGGGCAGGACAGCCAGGGCCCCAGCAATCCCAGAGGGAGATGGAAAGAACTCGAGGGGATCAGAGGAGAGTGCCGTCTCCCCAGGACTCCCCAGAAGCTTTCTGGTGTCCACTAAAGTCTACCCCGGAGAAACAGGCTTTCAGCAGGGAGAGTACACCTGCAGGCTTTGTGGGAAATCGCCCACAACTTGGGCTAAGTGTTGACCTGAATTCATTAGGATGGGAAAGGGCTTCTGCACAGGACAGGGACAGAAGTGAGACCCTGGGGTGGGGGAGGAGATGCTTCCATTTGGGAGCCATTCACTCATTTTCCCTCCAGGTGCTGGGTTAAGGACTTAAGGGTTTGGGCTGTGAATGCATACTCATTTGATGAGTCGTGTCCGACTCTGCGAACTCATGGACTGGAGTCCATCAGGTTCCTCTGCCCATGAGAATTTCCAGGCAAGAATACTGGAGTGGGTTGCCATTTCCTGCTCCAAGGGTTTGGATTGGGTGCGCAAAATAGCTAGCTAGTGGGGAGCTGTTGTGTAGCACCAGGAGCTTAGCTCGGTGGGTGGTCTGTGATGACCTTGCAGGGTGGGACCGGGTTTTGTGTGGGAGGGAGGTTCAAGAGGGAGGGGTGGTATCTATACATATAGCCGATTCATGTTCTACAGCAGAAACCAACACAGCACTGTAAATCAATCATCCTCAAAAAAAAAAGAACCTAAGGGATGGGGCAGGTGGGAGGCAGCCAGGTGCCGGCATCATTCTCCAGCCCTCCCCGACCCTAGCTCACATCTGCCCCTCCTCCCTCTTCCACCCAGTCTGTTCTCCAGTGAGGGACAGAAGTATCTCTCTTTACCCCTCAGTCACATCAAACGAGATCGTGCAGCTTGGAGGCGCAGGCAGGCCCAAGTGACAGGACGTTTTAGCCCTAGCAACAGCAAGCAATTAAGTGCAGTTTGGAGCCACGCATAAGTGCAATCGGAATAAGAGGGGAGACGAAAATGACATGCTTGCTCCCTCCCTCCTTCCCTCACTCACGGAGCATCAGTTGTGTACCAGATTCTGTGCTGTATCCTCGGGGTGTTCACTACTAGCTGTGAGGGTGGAGGTGTGAGGACTCACTAAGCAGTGTGCTCTACCAGGAAGGGATCTGGGGTGCTGGAAAGTTACCCAACCCTAGTGAGCCTCAGCTGCCCCACTCTAAAGGTGGGGTGGCACCCACCTCACGATGGTGGTGAGGGAAATATGCACCAGTGATTAAAGCACACGCCCAGTGACAGTTAGCTCTCTTTCTGTCATTAATGATAAGTGTCACTCTGTTGGTGGGAATGTAAATTGGTGTAGTCCCTACGTATGGAAAAGAGTATGGAGTTTCCTCAAAAAATTAAAAATAGAACTACCATATGATCCAGCCATCCCACTCTTGGGCATATATCCAGATAAAACTACAATTCAAAAATATGCATGCACCCCTGTGTTCATAGCAGCCCTATTCACAACAGCCAAGACATGGAGACAACCTAACTGTCCATTGACAGATGAACAGATAAAGAAGATGTGGTGTGTGTGCACGTGTGTGTGTGACATACACACACACACGTGCACACACATGATGGAATACTACTCAGCCATGATCAAAAAGAATGAAATAATGCCATTTGCAGCAGCATGGCTGTAACTAGAGATTATCATACAATTCATAAGTGAAGTAAATCAGAAAGAGAAAGACAAATACCTTATATCACTTATATGTGGGATCTAAAATACAACACAAATGAACTTACCCACAAAACAGGGACAGACTTACAAACAGAGAAAGCGGACTTGTTGTTGCCAGGGCACGGGGTGGGGTAGGGAAGGGCTGGGACTCGGGGATTAGCAAGTGCAAACTATTAAATATAGGAGGGATAAACAAGAAGGCTGTACTGTACAGCACAGGGAACTATACTCAATATCCTGTGATAAACCACAATGGAAAAGAATACAAAAAAAGATATATAATGGGGTCACCTTGCTTCACAGTAGAAATTAACACACTGTAAATCAACTACACTTCAATAAAACTAAAAAAAAAGTCACTTATAGACACAGTGTATTGAAATGCCATGCTTCCTCCAAGCAACCACTTTTATTTGAAATTGTCAGTGAAACACATATACACAAACACATAAATATCATAAATGCAGCTTGAAGAATTCTCACAAATCCACACTCAGATTGAGAAATAGGCCATAACCAGGACCCCCCGGGGACCCTGCCCTACCATCTTTCTATTCATCGCCCCACCTCCAAGTATAACAATTATCTTGACTGACAACAGCATGGATTAGTTTTGCCTGTTTTTGTACTTATTATTTAGTGGCATTTCACAGCATGTACTCTTTTGCATCTGACTTCTTTAATTCCACCTTCTGTTTGGGTTGGGGGAGGGTCATCCATTTTGCAACTGACTTGTCTTTGTCAGTGAATTCTGCAATTGATCATATTTTCAGGGAGCTGAGAGCTGCTATAATGACCCCTTCCATAAACCCCCTAGAGAAGGGAACGCAACCCACTCCAGTATTCTTTCCTGGAGAATCCCATGGACAGAGGAGAGCCTGGTGGGATACCTTCCATGGGGTCGCAAGAGTTGGACATGACTGAGTGACTTTCACTCATTCACACTCACCAGAAACCCCACAGGACCTCACAGGGAGCCTTCTGTACACTCACCTTGCCCTTGCTCCCCCATATTCTCCCATGAACTTTGTCTCTTTTGATGAAGTCTAAGGATGTTTCTGACTCATCACACATCCCATTTGGAATAATACATTTGAAAAAATGATGATAATAATTGAATGCTAGTTCTGCCTTCCCTAGTCCAAGGTTCCTCTCACTATACAACTATATTTTAGGAAGATGATGATGATGGAGGAAGAGGAGATGATGCAGATGAAGCTGAAGCTGGTGATGGCAGGTGACATGTATTATGTTGCTTATATGTCCTGGGCCTTATTCTAGCCTCCTGACCTGTACGGACTCATGAAATCTTCATCACAACACACATCGATCCCCATTTTCAATTAAAGAAACTAAGGCATGAGAGACTAACTATCTTGCCCAAGGCCGTCCAGCTGGTAGGTGGTAAAGCTTGGTTTAGAGCCCAGCCTAAAGCCTAAAGCCCTCTGGTTCAGAAGCTCTGCTCTTAGTACTGGCTAGTACTGCCCTTGAAGGACTTCCTCTGAGCCACCTGTATTGTCATCCCTTTTGAGGAAGTGCTCCTGACTTGCTCCTCTGATCCTCTGCATCAGTTACAAAAGCACCAATGACAAGCCTGATCCACAGCCTTTCACAAACTTGTGTGTGTGTGTGTGTGGCTGGAGAGTAATAGATGCCCCTGATTCTAATGCAAATGAGCACACACCACAAAGGGCTAAAGGCTCCAGCAGAGCAGCCTCCCTCCAACCCTCCCCCAGGCGGCACCACGTACAATTATCACTATCTTTCTGCAGAGCCAGAGGCAGCCTTTAGCAGCATCAACAGCTTTTAAATCACAAAGGGAGAATGCAGGCAAATCAGGCTGACCAGTTTACAGAAGAAGAGCCGTGGCTGCCTGGGCAGGAGGGTCAGCACTGTTATCTGTGGGAGGATTGACCCAGGTCTGATCAGTTTCCATATCAATTTCCAGACTCTTTAGGTTCTTCATTTCTACACTTCACAGCCATCCCCTACAGCAGGAGTTACCTTTTCCATTTTCCAGTTGAGGAAACTGAGGCGCCAATAAGATGGAGTCAATCAAGGCTGAGCAGTCTGGTTTGATTTACCATGAAAAAGAAATCTCAGTGTTTGTTAAGAAGAGAAATACACTGATTTTTTTTTTTCTGCAACAAAATCAAAGGGACTGGGTCCCCAGAGCAGACACAAGGGGGAAACTTAGGTTCAATCCAAATTGCGGTGCAGGTAAAGACAAAGCTCCGCAACAGTCTTGGACTGAGCATAGCAGGCTCCTTTCCTCCCCGAGCAGCCTGCACCGGCAAACTACAGTGAAAATATGCACAGACCTCCAGCTCCCCAGGAAAGCTCCTCCCAAAGTCCTTCCTTGGGCTTTAATCCTTCTTACCACTTAATTTCTCAGTAAATTCTGTTGACAACTAGCCTGTGCTTTCTCCAAGAGCAGTAAACATCTTGCAATTTATAAATTACTCCATCAGTAATTGCCTGCAGAAGAAACGAAGCCACCAAAGACTGAGTGGTGAGGATGCAGAAGAAAGAAGGGCTGTGGAAGACAGGGGTGATGTTTAAAGAAACAGACACAGGCCCTCCTCCAGCACCACCATCATCCAACCCTACTCCCCTCGGTGCCTAGAAAGGGCTGCCCGTCCTCAGAGACTCATTCCTATTGCCACACAGAGAGCACAGGATGAATGCTAAACATACCAGGTACTGGCATTTTCAAACTGCGCAGTGAACATCATCGTCCCAGCTCTCATACTACGTAGGAGGGTGAGTAGTCTGTCCAGCCTGCAGGTGGCAGGGCCAGGATTCAAGGATTCAAGCCTAATTCTGGCTGACTTCAAACCCATGAAGATTTCCAAGGCCTCCTTGGTCTCCAGTGGACAATGGCTGTCAAGAGTACTTGACTGCAACCCATGGGAAAACACAGATGTGACATTTCCCTGTGCTGGAAACTGTCCCTTCATCCCTTGGGGTCCCTCTACCCCAGGAGCTGCAGGGCACTGTGCCATGGTTTTTTCTTGCCCTCTGGCCTCTGGGACGCTCTGCCAGTGGGCAGCCCCAGTAGAACACGGAAGGGTGGAGGGTGAAGTTGGGGTATTTTCTCTCCTGGCTTCCTTCCTGCCAGGTCTCGGCAGCCTGGCCGTCCTTCCAAGGAAGGCCATTACTCCTCTCAGAGTGGCCTTTTCTACAGGACCCCCTTGTTGGGTTCTGGAAAGCACTCCCTTCCCACATTCCTTTTGTCTGAGGGGTAGTAACAGCCCTGCAACCGCCAAGTCCTGGTCCTGCATCTTTGATTTCCCTATTCTCTGCCTTCATTAACAGTCCATGAAGCCCTGCTCAAATTATTCTCATTGAAGTGATTGGCATGTGGTAGCCACGTGTTCTGGGAAACAAACTCACTCAGAAGGACAATGCAGATAGTGGAGTGCAGTTTTTTACAATGCCGGGCCCAAGGCAGAGTCTCCTCTTACCCAACTACCCCAACCAACTTTTGTAAAAAACTTATATATCTTAAATGTACTCTCAAGCCCACATCCCCAAATACCTTAAACCTAGCCTGGAAAGAGTTAAAGGGAGATATAAGCTGGTTACAGCCATGATCATAATCAGAAGGGTCAGCTGGTTATACATTGTAGCCTACACCAATGGGTGCCATCAAGATGACGAAGGTGATTGACTACAAAGGGGATTATTACATTCTTTTTGGCGACACGAAATCTTGGTATGGAATCTGGTGTTTGTCAGTCCAGGAGGCCAGTTTGGCCACAGGTATGTTATCCCCAAGGCTACCAGGCACATAGTCCAAAGCTCACTGAGAGTGCAAGATGGAGTTTCCTTCTTTTGCAAGATGCAGTCAGCTCGGCCTGTTCCGTTCCTCCCTCAGGCACAGTGACCCAGTATGCTTGCGTGTGTGTACACACACACACACACACACACAAAACAAAATTTCAAGAAAACATCCTATTCTGCCAAACCCTACTCTGACTCACCAAATAATTACATATTTTTTCATGGCTCACATTTTGGAAAAATCCATTTTATACCACAGCCATGATAGCATCCACAGTGATCATCTAACCTGATCCTGTCTTTTTGGAAACAGGTGAGGAAAAAGAATTGGTTTAGAAGGATATATTGCACAGCATGGGGAATAGAGCCAATATTTTATAATAACTCTAAATGGAGTAAAACCTTTAAAAATTGTGACTCACTATATTTTACACCTGTAACTTATACAATATTTTACAGCTACTATACTTTATTTAAAAAATAACTGGTCACAGAAACTTTCTCCAAATTCTGGACTAGAACTTGAATCAGGTGGCCACTGACCCCACTTGTAGCACCCAGACCAAGTCCCCTTTGCTTTGGGGACCCTTGACTCTCACATGGAAGTGGCCACAAGATGGTCATCCCCTTACTAAACAGATTCTCCCTCTTACTCCTGGCCCTTTTCAAGGCTGCCACTTACTCTTCCACTCACGAATGGCACAGCCAGGGTTGATGGAAGCCGCGCTCCTCGGGGCTGGAAGGAGCCCAAGTAATCACTCAGCCCACGCCTCTCATTTTACAGGTGAGGAAGTATGTCACCTAAAATACAGCTCGCCACTAAATCAGCACAGGCTTGATGCACAGCACAGTGGCTGAGGCCCAGCGATAGAGAGAAAAGTCCGCACACTTACAGCAAAGGCAGAACCACAGAGTGCCGTCTTCAGCACGTGCAGTCAGGGAGCACCCCGGCGGGTCAGGAGGCCCCCACCACGGCCTCCCACACCTTCCAAAGGCCGCAGAATCAGGAGGAATTCACGGTGGAGGGAAAGGAAGCCTGAGGTTTTACCTGATTGTAAGCTCTGGGTTCCCTCCTGAGAATCAGCATTTGCCAGCTGGAACCGAGGAGGCAGAGGGGGACGAGGTGAGAAGGACCCGTAGTGAAAGTCGCTCAGTCGTGTCTGACCCTCTGTGACCCTGTGGACTGCAGCCTGCCAGGCTCCTCTGTCCATGGGAGTCTCCAGGCAAGAACACTGGAGTGGACGGCAATAACCTTCTCCAGGGGATCTTCCCAACCCAGGGAATGAACCCAGGTCTCTCGCATTGCAGGCAGATTCTTTACCATCTGAGCCACCAGGGAAACCTGAAGGGCCCATAAGGGGAGATGATTCCTGTCTTTGAAACTAAGCAGGACACTGTGGGGCACCTAGCCATGAAAGCTTTCAAACAGTTCCTAATCAGGGAAGGCAGGGAAGCAGGGACAAGAGAGAAGTGGCCAAGAAACCACATTGCAGCCTTGGGGCAGGGTCCTGGTTCACTCAAGGGATACACATAATCCTTGCTCTTTACAGAAATAAAACACCCAACAAATGGAAGATGTTAGCGTCCTTCATTCCAGAGAAGACCACAGTTTGATAACCCAGAGATGCTCATCAGGAGACCGCCTGAGACCAGATTAAAGGTGTGCAGGCCCTGCTCCAGGTGGCGCTAGTGGTAAAGGAACCCATAAGAGATGCAGGTTCAGTCCCTGAGTTGGGAAGATCCCCCAGAGAAGGGAACGGCAACCCACTCCAGTATTCTTGCCTGGAGAATCCCACAGACAGAGGAGCCTGGCAGGCTATAGTCCATGGAGTCACACAGAGTCGGACACGACTGAAGTGACTTAGCACAGCACACGCACACAGGCCCTGCACACACCTCAGTCCTTATCAGCAACTCCATCCTTGAACTGTCGCTACAAAACTCCTCACCAAATCCCTCTGGGGTGGGACACACAGTTTTTCAGGGTTCTAGTCTGCTGTGTTCCTCTTCGCGTGGCAAAGCAATAAAGCTGTTCTTTTCTATTTCACCCAAAATTCTGTCTCTGAGATTCAATTTGGCACCGGCGCACAGAGGCTGAGTTTCTAGCATCTTCTCAGTGGCTAAATCTCCTTTCCCAGTCTCTCTGGCCATGACCTCCAAAGTGGGGAGCATGGAGGATTAGAACACAGAATTGAGGGAGCAGGAGGGAAGAATTAACAATTTCTATCTGTGTTTATTTTTATCCTTAAAAAAATGTTTTCCTATTATTTAATATCCTGGATTTCAGGATTACATGTATAAAACTTACACGTTAATACCCTTATTTTGAGGGTGAGGAGTAAAATGTGTTCATCCTTGGGATACAAATCCGCACAGGTTCCAGGTCGCTGCTCTGGGGAACCGAGGGCTCTCAAAATGTGGGCTGGGTCAGCATCACCTGGGGAGCTCTGTTCAGGGCCCAGGTCAAACCCGCTTCAGCAGCTTCGCTGGACCAGGAATCTGCATGTTAAGCAAGCTCCTCTGGGAAATCCATGGCCATGAGCCTTTCTTTGTTGAGGGTCACTCTGGGCTTTGCCTCTGCAGCAGTGGGAAGAACCCACTTAGACCACAGCAGTCCTTCTGTCTTCCCTCCCCAGGGCTGCGTCTCACAGAGAAATCGGTCCTGGCAGCCCCAACTTCCACATGCGCGTGCAGGGTGTCTGGCCAAGCGGAGAGCCCGGGGGCGATGAAGTCCTCAGGATATGCGCCCTGACACGGGAGCTGCCTCTGTCTCCTTTAGCTCATGTTTACCCAGAGCTGCCCTGTGGCCTGGCGGTGGCTCTGGAAGGCTCTCAATCTGCCTGCTGGGGGAGCCTGGCCTTTCACTGGGACCAGGTTGGGAACTTCAGGATGACAGCCCCTGTGAGGGCAGGAGGGGAAGGCCCCAGGACTGGCCTAAAGTTAGGGAAGTAACCCCCAAGACTGGCCCAGGGTTAGGGAAGACTTTCTGATGTGAGAATATTGAAGTGGAAAGTTATGAAGGACCCACCTTGGGGAAATGAAGAGAGAGAAAAAGAGGAGGGGAGAAAGTGTGACAGAGAAAAAAACAGATGAGAGAGAATAAGACAGGCAGAGGCTGGAAGAGGAGAAGAGAGAAACAGACAGCTGCTCTTGAGAGGGGGGCACGGTGAGGGGTGGGGAGTAGGCACCACAGCACATCTGCCCAACAGAGCTGGGGAGAGGGCAGGATCTGGCTCATTTTAGGAAAGAAACTGTCCCCTGCAACCTGTTAGTCTCCATATTCCTTTACAGTGGCCCCAACAATGGCTGCAGGAGAGAGGAAGGCTCTCTGACCAGCGATGCTCAGTGTTTCTGGGACTTTTCCTGGAGAAGGTGAGGAAAAGCATTTTGCACTACCGATGCTTTTGCATTGGCCACTGGAGCCTGTTTACATTCGTGTTTTAGCATCTGAGCCATAAACCAGCAAATTACCTGTTGGGCTGTTGTGGCCAGGATGCTTGCTGCTGATGGCATTTGCACGGGTGACAAGCACCAGGTGGGATTCTCCAGGGTGACTGCTATTATCGCAACATCAGGAGTTTATCTTGGGAGCGTTTGGGTTTTGCTGATTTAATAACCAAGGCCTGGAGCCTGTGCTGTGGGGGAAATGTTTCTTCTGATGAAGGGAATTGGCGAGTCCAGCGTCTCCTCCATGGGTCAGGCCAGAGCTTATTTAAGAGAGCTAAAGGAAAAGGTGCGGAGAAACATTTGCTTGCTTAATTGGCCATAGATTCCCTGGCAATAATTTGCAGCAAGATAAGGGACCTCTTCAAGGTCATGTATCTAGGCTGGCTGGGTGAGGAACAGGAAATTCTGGGTGCTTGGTTTTTTAAATGAGTTTGCTGATTTCTCTCGGACTCATCCATCAGCTGATGAATGTCTATTGTTTACCCGAAGGTTCCTGCCTGGCTGGCCTGGCTCTCTGCCTGGACCCAGTGTGTCTGCATGAAGGCAAAGTTGAAGGACTTACCCTGGGGTTTGGCGTGTCAAAGGCCTTATATCCAGACCCCAAGGCACAAACCCCACCCCAAGGTCAGTCAGCCACTGAGCCTTGAAGTGGAGAGACAGCTCTGCAGAAGAGTGATGGGCAGCAGTGCCCGTGTCACAGCTTGCACAGGTCCAGGCTGGGTCTCTCCCTGGACCTACACCCTAGTCCCAGACTGGTGATCTGCTGGAGCAGATTCTGTATTTCCAGGGTCTTAGCACATGACTTGACACTCAGCAAAGGCTCAGTAAGTGCTGGAACGAATGAATGATGTAGCAACTTGCCCAAGGACATCTAGCTGGTAGAGGCAGAGCCAGGATACCCAAGACTAGTGCTGTGTTCCTCATACTCCCGCCTCCCTCCTCCACACTGTCCACCAAGGCGTACAGCAAAAAAGTATACAGACATCTGGCCCCAAACCCCTGGGGTCTGAATCCTGATTTACTTCCTAGCTGTGAAATGGCCTTAGAGGCACACCTCTCAGATCCTTCTTCAAGGAGGAATTTCCTGTTCAGTGACAAGGAGGGCAGTTAGCTGACAGCCTCTGGTTATACACCTTCAGGGGGCCATCCCAGCTCTGGAGCCCAGGCCAGTTCCTCCCAGTCAGGCCCAGTCAATGAATGACAGCATGGCAGGTGTTGGGGCCCGGTCTTTTCCACCCAGAGCCAGACTTACCTAATGGGCATTCTGGTCCAGAGCTTCTCAATGGGCTGCCCGAGATGCTGCCGTAGTGCATGACCTGGTGCAGTGGTCTGGGACATTCCGACTCCGTTCCCCATCTCAGCTCGCAGGTCTGCATTGTGTTCTGAAGACTCTCTCTGCCCTCAGACCATAGTTTACTGTGTAATAAATACGATGATACTGTCCAGGGATAACTATACCATCACCTGGACCACAGTGATTGCTGAAGGAGGAAAGTGATGGGAACACATTATCCAGTTTTGGTCAACGAGTTATAAGATGTTTGGGGTTGGGGGGCTTCTTCAAAGCTACTTCTTGTATAGGAACCTCTTAGAGAGAAGCTATTTATCTACAGGTGGTTCTGTAGCCACCAGTGTGATAGGGGCTGGTGGGCAGGTGGTCAAAAAACCCATGTAGGAGTGGAGCTGAGCCCAGGGAATCACAACGAAATGGAGCCAGAGTCCCGTTGACAGTGGGAACCCCTGGATCAAAGCATGCTGGAAGCCAGCAGGACTATCTCTGAACTTTTCAATAACTAATTCATTCAATTATATTACCTAACACTAAGCTAAGTGTTCTGCCTATCATTTATAATAAAAAATAATCCTGATGTAATTAGGGGGAAAAAAAGAGGGAATCAACCACCCATCCACTGACCTACCCCAGGCCAGGTCACAAAGCAATGAAATCTCTTATGGTAAAATTTCAAGCACATGGCAAGGAAATCTCAGGAAGAGGTTTGGGAACAGAGGATTCAGCTGGTGTTCTCCAACTCAGATTACATAGAGAATGGATGCTCCAGAACCCACGTGTGGCCTGAGAGCTGGATAGACAGAAGCCAGGGTTACAGTGGTGGTATTTCCACCAGGTGGGATACAAACCAACCCCTGGGGCAAGAAGAGAAGAGAGCCAGTCCACCTGCCCACACATATACACACACCCCCAAAGTGAGAGGAAGGTTCAGGAGCTGATCTGTGTTGGGAACCAGAGTAAGCCCTAAGGTACACCTGATATCCAGGCTGAGGCCAGGGTTAAACAGAGCTATGACAACCCATAGCTGCCCGAATCCAGGGCTTAATCTTTGCCCCTCTGCCCCCAACTCCCAGGGCCCAGCACCCTCACCCCTTGGCTCAGCTTCCTCTCCCAAATGCCATGCAAATTGCCCTGTACAAGCCACTGACGGGTCCTGCTGAGCTAACTGCACTGCAAACGCCTAGAGCATGGATTGTCTCAATCAAAAGGAGAAAAGACGCACAGCCAGTCAGGCCCTGCGTTATTTGACTAAGTGTACCAGCTTAATGGCAATTATTAATGACACGGTAGGGAGGGCAGAAATGTAATTACCATCATCGACAACTTCTTTTTGTCAGAGGTGGCTGTGGGTGATGGGAATCTGAGAAACCCATCAAAGAAACCCAACCAAGTTCATCTTTCAAGCCAGGGCTGGGAAAGGTGTCAAAGGCCACAGCCAGTGGCTTTTGAGGGACACACCAGCCCAGAGCGGCCATCTGGCCTGATCCTGAAGGTGGTTGAGATTTTGGTGTGGGTTCTATATGGTGAAGTGATGGTCAAGGTGAGGATGTGGCTGTGGTCCTAGCTCTGCCCTGATGCACCAGGTGAGCCTGGACTAGTCACCTTTCTTACCAGGGACTCAGTCTTTAATTTATCAAAGAGGGGTTGTTCTAGAATTAGTGTTTCTCAAAACAGGAGTCCGTTGGCACTTGAGGGGGTCAGTTCTTCCCGTATAGGACTATTCCACACGCTGCCCCATGGGGATCCCCATATTCACTAGAAACACTCACTTCCCCACCCCCTCATGGCCCCAGCCACTGTGACAATCAAAATCCTATATCTCAACATATTCCCTTGGGAGACTGTCACCCTGGCTAAGGACCTTTTCCAAGAGCTGGGGCGGGGGGCTTCCCTGTACCTCAGGGTCCTCTCATGAACAGTGGGGATTATGGTGCCTTCCTCACTGGGCTATGAAGATGAAATGAGATACTGCTTATAAAAGTGCAGCCCAGTGCCTGGCACAGAGAACAGTAACTGTTACCATGGTGACACACAGAGCCCCCTCCCAAGTATCTACTGTCTAATGTCAACTCTGCAAAGTACATGCCATTATTCCCATTTTAGAGCTGGGGAAACCAAGGGCCTGAGAGGCTATATAACTCAACTGGTTTCAACAAGGGCTCAGGTTGACTTCCCAGCCTGGCCTCTTAAGAGCCCATCTGGAGGGCACGTGACAAGGCCAGGTACTCACTGGTGTGTGTTATAGGATGTCTGCATTGTGGGGTGGAGACAGGATGAGGCTTGGGGCTGATCACTGTCGGTCCCTGAAGACGGACTGGAGGCAAAGCCTTGCTGAATTTGCCCAACTACACGCTTCTCCTGCCCTGGTTTGTGAATTCCAAGTTCAGGTCAAGGAGATTTTCTCCTTGCTGACTTAAGATGGTTCTAAGGAATAGGAAGCGAGGGGCTAGGCTCCAGAGCCAAGGTCTGCAAGAGCAAAGCCAGGGCAGGGAGTTCACAGACTGGATGGTGGTGGGGGAGGGGGTGCGTGTCAGAGGTGGCTGCAGGAAGGCATTGCACTGGCAGGACACCCCCTCCATGATATTCTGGAGTGACAGAGGAAGGTGGCAGGGAACGGCGCTCAGAGCCCTGAGTTGGTATCACAGAGAAGCCACAAAAATCTCAGGGACATCCACGGGATGGTAGTCAGTACCCCTGAATAGTCATTGGAAGGACTGATGCTGAAGCTGAAGCTCCAATACTTTGCCACCTGATGCGAAGAGCAGACTCATTGGATAAGACCTTGATGCAGGGAAAGATTGAAGGAGGGAGAAGGGGATGACAGAGGATGAGATGGTTGGATGGCATCACTGACTCAACGTACATGAGTTTGAGCAAGCTCCGGGGGATGGTGAAGGACAGGGAAGCCTGGTGTGCTGCAGTCCAAGGGGTCACAGAGAGTCAGGAATGACTGAGCGGCTGAGCAATAGCAACCCCATGACCTCCCACTCCTCACGGTATCTATGAGGCCCTGTGTCATCCCCACGTGTCCTCCTCCCCAACCTCTGACCTCATCTTGTGCCACTGTGTCCAGATACACAGACCATTCTGTTCTTCCCCGCTCAGGGCCTTTGTACTGTGGCTGGTTCTGGCTGGAATGCTTCTCACCCAGACCTTCCCATGGCTGATTCCTCATTATCTGATTTCTTGGCTCAGAAAGGCCTTCCTGGAACACCTCAGCTGAAAGAGTCAGAAACTCCACCCTACAGAATCGTCCACTCTGCTTTTCATTTGCTTCTTAGCGTTTAGCAATGGTAAGCTTTGTTATCTTACACTGTTTGCTATTTATCAGTGTAATATTCTGAGAGCCTAGAACAGTGTCTGGCACTAAATAGGTCCTCAGCAAATGCCAAATGAAGGACAGAGACACAGTTTCTGATGGCAGGGTTCCGAGTCTGAGGGGAGACACAGCCCCTCCTCAGGGAGCCCCAGTCTGAGGGGAGACACAGCCCCTCCTCAGGGAGCCCCAGTCTGAGGGGAGACACAGCCCAGCCTCAGGGAGCCCCAGTCTGGGGAGAGACAGCCCCAGTCTGAGGGGAGACACAGTTGCTTTTCTTGAGGCAGTGCAATAGCTACAGCAAGTACTGTCCAAATACGTAAGCCCTGGAGGAAGTGTGGCCGAGGAGCCATGTGCTTACGGGACTACCTGGAAGGCTTCCCATAGGAAGCCACCTCTGAAAACTGGAGGCCCCACATGTTAGACCCCTAGTGGACCAACTCCATCCTTTTAAATCAGAGCCAAATAAAAGTGGTTGTACTCAGGGCAACTTCCTGGAGGTCCAGTGGTTGGAACTCCAGGCTCTCACTGCTGGGGACCCAGGTTCGATCCCTGGTCAGGAAACTAAAATCCTACAAGCCACATGGTGCAGTCGGAGAATAAACAGCAAAGCACAGCGTGGTCATGCTTAGACGCAGGCCGCGAGTGTGACTAGTGACAGACCCCTCGGATCTCTGACCACAGGTCCTGACACACCTACCTGACTAGTCCTTTTTGTGGTCTAAATACTTGTCTGCACCTTGATCGGAGAAGAAGTGGTCACAGGCCACCATCTGCTTGGAACTTCTCCCCTCTTCTCTGCGCTCTGGTGCTTTCAGTCTGTATCCCCACTTACAGATTCCAGGACCACAGAGCGGGATGCAGTGCCCAGCTTACACCACAGTCTACAAGGGGCACCTATGTGGTGTTGTGCGGTTCACAGCCTGTTTAGCTGTGCAGCAGCCCTGGTAAATTCCCAGTCTCAGGGCTGACGGGAACCTCAGAAAGCCTAGAGTGCAGTCACTCAACTTTAAAATGAAGAAACCAAGGCTCCTGGTAGAGACAAGGCTTTTCCGGGGCCATGCAGTGCTGCCTCAATGAAATGGCTGGGCTGCGTGTACCCACAGCTCTTGGCTCTGAGAGCAGCACCATGAGATGTCCCTTCCTCAAGGACTGTCAGAGTACCCCCTTCCCTCCCCTGCAGCACACCCTTGAGCCTAGCCTCTGCTCTCATTCAGACTCAGTACACGCCATGCTTGGCGTCTTGCTCCGTGAACCACACCACCAACCTGTGACCCCCACCATTGGTCTACTCAGAGAGGGGGGCCCCGACAGAGTGGGATCCTCGTCTGTATGTGGGGTGAAGGGAGCAACAGGGAGGTAGAGAGGGCCCCAGTCCTCCTGGCAGAGTAAAAACACATAGTCAGGCACACTTGGACAGGAACTGCTCTGCACCACCCTAACTCTGCCCCTGCCAGGGGTGTGACTTTGGCAGTTCACTCAGCCTTTCTGGGCTCCAGATTTCTTGACTATAAAGGGGGGTAAAGATAACCCTGGTTTCTCCCCTCATCTCTCACCCCAGTGCAGTGAGGAAATTACACAAGGTAAATGATGTGTGGGACCGAGTGTGGCCCACACCACGGCTCTGCCTGCCCCTTAGAAACAAGCCCTCCTTCCGGACGACTTTCTCAGCCTCTGTTCTGCACGTGTGTGTTATGGCTCTTCCCCGCGGAAGCCGTTTAAAGGCAGGAACTGTTACTGGGAAGAGATAAAATCCTTGGCACAGCTCAACCATTACCAGAGATGTTTAACCAGCCCGTGTTCAAGGCAGGAGGACACGCATGGAAGCGTTTTATCTTCCTCCCACAAAGGGAGAGCAGAGCCCCGCGCCAAGCTGAGATGAAGGCTTGATTTCTTTTTAAAATAGACGTTTAGGATTCTACTGATGCTTTGCTAACTCCCAGTCAAATCACGACATCAAGGAAAGAAAAACTCCATTTTCTGTTAAGATGTTGAAATGGCCCTTTCTAATTAGGCAGTGGGCTCCGGAAGGGGGAGCCCAGGAAGGTGGCCCAGAGCTGGGTCCACTCATCATACATTTCTGGGTCTGTGAGCCCCTCGGAGCTGAGCCTGCAAGTGCTGAGTGAGGAGACTGGCCTCCTAGCCATCCCGCCCTCTGAGTCTCCCACCAGACTAGGCTCCTGGTTGTCCCAAGGGAGGGATGTGAAGTCTGTTAATTACTAATCAGATACACGTTTTGCATATGTCAGTTGGTCTGATCATCTACTTTGAATTAACAAAGACAAAATTGCCTGCAAAATGCAACTATGTGCAAATAACACCATGCATCTGGCCCACTGCTCCCGAGCTCCTTGTCTACCCGGAGGACATAGACTCATCTATTAAAGCTCAGCTCAACGCTGGTGGTAACAGCAACAACGAGCACTGCAGGTCTCTTTTGCTGTCAGTCACCACACTAGCTGCTGTCCACGTGTTAACTCGTTTCATCGTCACGTAACTGTGGTGCTTAAGAATGGCCACAAATTCTTCCCACTGGAGAGTTTTGAGTCTAAGTATTTTCACCTTGAATCTGGACAGACCCTGGGTCCACTTGACCAGTCCAGTGTTGGGGAAGTGATACCATGCCAGTTTCTAGACCCAGTCTAAAGACGCAGCCTCCACCAACATCTCTAGGCACGCTTTCTTTGGCAGCCTCAGGCAGTGGTGGCAGGAGTCTGAGTAGCCCAAGACTGCCACCCTGGAGGGGCCACATCCGTGCACTCTTGTGAACAGTTCCAGCTGGACCCAGCCTTTCGGCCATCCTGGCCAAGGTGCCGGGCATGAGACCCTTGAGCTGAATAACCACTGAGTGACCTCAGCTGATGCCAGGTGGGGCAAAAGCACCAAGCAGCCAAGCCATGAGTAACTGACCCCCAAATTGTGAGGTATAATAAAATGGCAGGAGAACTTTGTTATGCAGCAGTAGATAACAGAACAAACTTCTGAGATAGGTCCAATGGAATACCGTTTGACAACGGAGGAAATTTAGACACAGGGAAGTTATGTAGTTTGTCCAAGGTCACACAGCTCATAAGTGCTGGAGCCAGGATATAAAACCCAGACATCCTGGTACCAAAGCCCAGGCTCCCTTTTCTCTGAACCTTGAATGGATTACTGCTCCATTGTCTGAGCATCTCTTGAACTTCCCCACTGGCAGGTCTTCTCCCCTACTGGATATAAGGCTGCTGGCAGGCAGATACCAGCTCTGAGTCAGTGCACAGCTCTGTCCTTGCACAGAGGAAGAACAGTCAGTGTTTGCTGAGAGTGGAGGCTGTAGCAGGGAGGATGGATGGATGGATGGAGCGATGAACAGGTGAATGGACCTGAATGGGATAGAGCCTAGAGTATGTGGAGCTAGAATTGTTTGGGATATGAGTTTATTAGAGGTGCTATGTGAGAATCAGCATGAGAAGGGCAGAGAGAAGCTAATCGTGTGGTTCTTCACACATTCTTCTCCAGGGTCTCATGAAGAGTCACTCTTTGAGGCTAAAGATTAATTTTTAAAAAACACTTCTACTTTAGTGTTGCCTCCGTTATTTTTTTTTTATTTCTTTCTTTTTCTAGCACAGTTTTAACAAGGACCAAAACCAGATTCACTAAGAACTAGATGTTAGGAGCCTGAAATGTCTAGTCACTATTTGCACACTAATTTTGCTTCTGAATGTCCTGGTAGCCCAGGTTAAAGGGAAAATGCATTGAGTTCTTGTTTGGGGGAGATTGGCTGGTCTCTTAGTTCCAGAATCAGAAGCCCCAATAACTGCCTTGCAGAAGGCTCACCTCCAACCCTCAGGCAGGGAGCCCCTCCACACTCAGCCTCCAGACACATGCACCCCATGTGTTCACTGCCAGTCCACTGTGAATGCAGTGGTGCTTATTCTGACTCTTCCTCTGCTGCTCTCATGGACACTGGCTGGAGTCCATTCATCTCTCAACCATGAATCCTCAGTACTCCAGGTCCTGTGCTTATTGCCAGAATAGTCCATGACCTTCAGATCTTCCAAACCTTCTGGAGAAACAAGAGTCCCTGGGCTCCTTTCTTCAGCACTCTTTTAAGAGTCCAGGAAAACGAGAAGATTTCTATTACAGTGTCCAAGAGTATTTTTTCAGGAAGAATGGTTACGCTGAACCTCAATGGAAATTTCCACTGGGGCTTTTCTGTTTTCTAAAGCCCATTACACACACAGAGCAGCATGAAATTTACAGGATGCAATCTCTTAGATATTGATGGTTAGGTTATACAGTTCACACGAACAGATAAAAAGAGGCCGAGATTCATCTGGTGAGATGAAATCTCTCCTGCAAAGAGGGTGGTCTCTGCTCAGAGTTCAGAAAGAGAAGTCTGCACTTCCTGGAGGGATCTATTGCATAAATGGCTCTTACAAAGTATAACTGGATAACAGACCAGTTGACTCAGAGACGTTCATTATCTCATCAACCTCCTGAGAGTGACCGGGACAGCAGATTCTGAGCTCCTAGAGAAAGGGACGAGGACAACCACACACAGTGCTCGTCCCTCCTGCCCTGCTGCCACCAGCCTCTGCCACGTAGCCTTGCTCAAGGCAGATAATTAACAGACCCCAGGAAAATGCTTAATCCTAGACCCGAGTCTCTCTACCCAGTCTCCTGTCTGGCACCCCCCACCCCAACACATACACACACCTTCCCCAGTCTCTGTGTTCATGGAACTAATCCATTGTACTACCACCTTGAGGAACATGTGAATCATTGAGCAAAGACATACACAAAGCTGAAGATAAGTTATTTTTGAAAACTCATTTTGAGGCCCCAAAAGCAGGCTTCTCCAGGGTCAGGGAGGCTGTGGAAGATGACAGCCAGACGGGGCCATTGGCTGTTTCCTGCATGCATCCCTTTCTCCCCGACTCTCTGGGCCTTTGCACTGTCTGTTCCCTCCCCCTGGGATGTCCTTTTCGATTCCATCTCTTTCCAGCAAAATGCCATCTGTCCCTCAAAGCCCAGATATTCTCAATCTCCCCACCCCAGCATAAGCTTTCTGAGTTTAGGGCCCTCACCTCTCATGTCATAGAGTTGCTTCATGGTAAGTAGTGTGGACTCTAGAGCCAGTAGCCTGGGCTCCACTTAAGGCTGCTACTTAGTAGCTGTGTCAGAAGGAAGAACAAATCTGACTCCATATTGAGTCTATTTCTTTTATTTTAACCTTTGTATTCTATTGCTTTGGCTACAAGAATGTTGCCTCTAGCCTGAAATATACAGGACAGCCCTTTCTCAAGGCTCTGACCTTTAAAGGTATATAACACTTTGCCATTCACATAGAGATAAAAGTTGCAGAACAAACATTCTCGTTGTTGTAGGTTTATAGGAACATAGCGACCAGACCTACAGCGGATAGCTGCAGGAACAAAGGATTTTGACACCGAGCAGTCTGCAATAGCTAACCACACCCCTCTCCTTTTACTATAAAAGAAGCCTGAATTCCAACTGGGGTAAGATGGGTCTTTGCAATACTAGTCCACCATCTCTTCATCTGCTGGCTGTTCCTTGCCCCAACACCTCATCACTCAGTTTACTGGCCTGTCATGCAGTGAGTAGTACTAGCTTGGATTTGGTACCAGGTGTGCAACTTTGCACAAGTTACTAAAGCTCTCTGTGCTTTAGATTCCCTTTCCATGAGATGAGGAAGATGACAATGCCTACCTGATCAAGGTTGTTGAGAGAATTTTAAAAGCAATGAATGTAAATTGCTACATTATCACCACCCCTGGGAGGCTGCAGGCATGGGGCTGGGCACTCCAAGGAGTTCAGACTGCCTCCTGAGCTGCAGTATGGGATAACGAGTTGGCTGCTGTTCACTCTGGAGGGAGGACAGACAAGCATGTAGTCAGGGCAGCTCCAGGGCTGGAGACCCTGCCCAGCATACCCTAACTGCCTCTGCCAGGCCCTGACATTGTCCTCAGCACCAACTCCCATCTCCCCCTCCTCCAGACTCAGAGGCCATCTGAGAGCAGACTAGAAAGGGAGCTCCTGCCTCAGATCCACTCTGCAGGGGGCTGCCGGCATGGGTAGGCTGGCAGTCCACTCTCTGGAGGTGGGGAGGACCAATTGTGATTTACAGTGTTTGTCAATTTCCAAGGTATAAATATTCCCAGCAGGGCCAGTTTCAAGCTCCTGTTATGATGCCGTTGACTGCAGAGTGGAGAAGAGGCAGTTGCCTTCTATCATACGGCAGTTCCACTCTGTGCCTATGGTAGATGTAAATAACTGGAAGAGCATGGATCAGAGTGAAACACACACAGAATTAGCTGAATAATTAGAAAGGGATAAGGTGTTAAAGTGAAACTTCCCTGGTGGCTCAGATGGTAAAGAATCTGCCTTCAATGCAGGAGATCCAGGTTTGATCCCTGGGTCAGGAAGATCCCCTGGAGAAGGAAATGGCAACCCACTCCAGTGTTCTTGCCTGGAGAATCCCACAGACGGAGGAGCCTGGTGCGCTATAGTCCATAGAGTTGCAGAGAGCTGGACACAACTGAGCAACTGAGCAGGCACACACGCAAAGTATCTACAGCTGTTTCTAGTCTGCCAGGTGCAGCCACAGAGATCTCATTGGCAGAGTGTTTATGATGACCCCTAGTTTACAGAGAACTCCCGCCCCCACACACCACAGAAGGTATGAGGCTTCAGGATAAAGTGACTCCTCCAAGATCGCAGCTAATCAGACCACTCTGCCAGACCAGTGTTCCATTCCTTTGATGACAAACCTGGGTTTCACCCTCAACCCTGCAGGGACCTCCCTTCCCTGTCAGTCCTGAGTTAATGTGTCTGCCTCAGAATTCAAAAACAAGTTGAAAGGGGAAGAGAGGGAGCGGTTCACTTTTCTGATGACTGGTGGGCCCAGAGCGTGCTCAGCTCTCCTTGTTATTCTTAGCGGGGATGCTCTCGCCTGGCAGCGGGGAAAGCAGGAGAGTGGGAGCTGGTGGGGAGGGGCGGGGAAGCCGGGCTCCATGGGTCGGCTTCCAGAAAATGAGATGTCAGCTGGCAGGAAAGAATTAATAAAAGGAAGTAGCCCCTGCTGACCCAGGCTCATTCATAGTAAATTTTGGATTCTGGAAGTTTCTCCATGGCCTCTGCTGCTTCTTAGGGGAGCACTGGGAGCCAGGTATGGAAGAGTGGTTGTTGTGAGCAGGTTGTGAGGTGGGGGTTTCAATTACTGGGTCCCCAGCTCTTTTGAAAATTACTTGCTTGTAAAAGGGAAATCAGTGACTGTTTCTTGGATACCCTTTTTCTGGAGAAGACCAAAGGCAAGCTGAGGAGTAGCCACGCCTTTTGGGAACCTTGGGCAACAGGAGCTGGATGAACCTCGATGATTGCAAGTCTTCCCAACCCTGTCCAATGCTACCAACCACCTGCTGTTGTCATTAAGCAATTCAAATCCTGGGCCACGGCTGTCATGTTAGCAGGCATCAGACTCACCTGGAAAGCTTGTTCAAGCAAATGAGGGCCCTGGCCCTGGAGAGTGAGCCTCAGGAGCCAAGTGTGGGACCTGGCATTGTGCAAGTGTAACAAATCCCCAGGTGTGCCAGCTCCTATTGCAGCCGGACTCCACTTTGAGAGTCCCAAGGCCAACTCCCCAGACCCGAGCCTCCAGGGAAGAGATCTGTGCTTTTCACAACTCCCCAGGTGGTTCTTCACATCAAGACAGCTCAGGAAGCTGCTCACATGAGGGCCACCTGTGGCTGAAGCCCCCCGGACCCTTGTTACATGGCAGGTTCCCAGGCTTTGCCTTGATTCTGAGGACTTAGAACCTCTGGGGCTGGGGCCCAGGAATCAGCATTTAACCATATCTCTGTGTGATTCTGAGCTAATTACAGCTTGAGAGTCCTGACCCTGTATGCAGAGGAGAAAACTGAGGCCCAGAGGGGTGAACTGGCTGGAAAAAGCCATTGCTACCACTTAGAAATCAAAGTGAACCCCAAACCAGGTTGTTTTCCAATAGAAGAACAATAATTCAAGGTTCAGGCGAGCTCAAGTTTGCCCTGGAAATCTCAACATCTGCCCCTGAAGCCTGGACAGGTTGGCCAGAGCCCTCTGGATCCTGGAGTCCTCTCTCTTCTTAAGAGCAAGTCACGGGGCACCAGCCCCCAAACACACCACCAGCCCTCACGTTGCCAAGCACTGTGGCCATGCCCTTATGCCTGTGCACAACCTGAGGTCTTAGCCTTAGGTTCCCTCTCTGCCTGGGATCTCTCACATCTCAGCCCTCACTCACGCTCCATTGAAGCTCCGTCACCTCCAGCCAGCAGTAATGCCCTCCCCTGGACTCACACTGATTTTGCACAATTGTCCACTGCTGCTCTCGCTGCGATGGCAGGGCCAGCCTACTGAAGGATCACAGCTGTCCCCACCTTCCAGAGGTTTGTCCTGCTTGCTGATGCCTCTGTCGTCCTGGCCATAGTAACAGGTGGAGAGGAATACTGGAATGGTGCTACCAATTTGGTAGTTAAATCCCCTTCATCTGCCTTCACTTATCCAGGTTGTTTTAAGACTTACCTGTCCTCCAAGCAGCAGGTATCCTAAAAGATAAGATGTTCATCAAACTGTTTCCCAGGAACTTGGAATCAGTTGCCTATCTCAAGCTGAACAGTTTAAGATCGAATGGGATTCCTGACCCTTCAACTGGGCATGCACTAGGGTCCTTAGGGCACTTTGCACATGTGAAGCCCTGTTCTTTAGTTACACCTGGGCAGAAGGTAATTACTGCACCTTTTTCCAATCACCTTGCCCCAACGGCTCCATGTCCACAGGCCTGAGACTGCCCTGCTTACTTTTTCTTTATCCCATAAACACCCGAGGCCCTTGCCTTGAGAGAGGAGGATTTGAGATTTCTCCTCCTGTCTCCTTGAATGGCTGACTTGCAAATAAACCCTCTATTTGCTGCAAATCCTGGTGTCCAGCGTTTTGGTTTGCTGCGCATTTGACAAAACAAACGTGGCTTAGTAGCACTACCCATGGAAGCATCGTGGAGGCATGACACAGGTGGGCTAGAGCTCTGGAAAAAGCAGAGACATCTAGAGAGCATTTTTAAGAAGGAAGAGGAGGTTAAAGGAGATTTTTAAGGAGTTTGGGTCTGTGTGCTGAGTTGCTTCAGTTGTGTCCCACTCTTTGTGACCCCGTGGACTGTAGCCCACCAGGGTCCTCTGTCCATGGGATTCTCCAGGCAAGAATACTGGAGTGGGTTGCCATGCCCCTCCTCCAGGGGATCTTCCCAACCCAGGGATCTAACCCAGGTCTCCTGCATTGCAGGTGTATTCTTTACCATCTGAGCCACCAGGGAAGCCCAAGAATATTGGAGTGGATTGCCATGGCCTCCTCTAGGGGATCTTCCCAACCCAGGGATTGGACCTGCATCTCCACCGTTGGCAGGCGGGTTCTTTACTACTGGCACCACCTGGAAAGCCCTTGGGCCTCTTCTGTGAGATATAATTCTTACCTTACTCCTCTCCCAGAGAATTTTCAGCAAAACTGCCCAGTATTTCAGAGAAGGCAATGGCACCCCACACCAGTACTCTTGCCTCGAAAATCCCATGGACGGGGGAGCCTGGAAGGCTGCAGTCCATGGGGTCGCTGAGGGTCAGACACGCCTGAGCAACTTCACTTTCACTTTCATGCATTGGAGAAGGCAATGGCAACCCACTCCAGTGTTCTTGCCTGGAGAATCCCAGGGACGGCGGAGCCTGGTGGGCTGCTGTCTATGGGGTCGCACAGAGTCGGACACGACTGAAGCGACTTAGCAGCCCAGTATTTGCAAAAACTTCCGGATACAATTTATTCTGTATCATTAGTGTGATGCTGATGTGATTCCTTAGATAGAAAAAAGAAGGCCCATTTTTAATAGGTCCTGACACTCTGTCCTGTCCTGTATTATTAGTTATTGCTGCTTGATGAGTTACTTGAAGACTTGGTGGCTTAAAACAATAGGGGCTTCCCTAGTGGTCCACTAGCTAAGACTCTACACTCTTCTAAGTTTGGTCCCTGGTCAGAGAACTAGATCCGACATGCCACAACTAAAAGATCAAAGATCCTACATGCCACAATTAAATAAATAAATGAAAATAAAATAAGTAAAAAATAAAGCAACAATGAGTATCTACGGTTTCTGGTTCAGAAACTTGGCTGCAGCTTAGCTGGGTAGTACTGGCTAGAGATCTCTCACGAGGCTGTCTGTAAGACATTGGCCAAGGATGTTTTCACTGAAAGGCCTGGCTGGGGCTGGAGGAGCCTGGGAGGAGAAGCAGCAGCTTCCAGCATGGCTCCCTCATGAGGCTGCTGCGCTGATGCTGCGCTTGGCAGGAGGCATTGTTCTTCCTCAGGGCAGCCTCTTTCTGGCCGCATGAGTGCCTCGAAGCTGGCTGGCTTTCCCCAGAGTGAGCAACTCAAGACAGTGAGGCAGATAGAACTAGCATTATCTTTATGACCTAGCTTTGGAAATTATAAAGTTATTGGCACTTCCACTACAGTTCTACTGACCAGGAAAAAAGAATCACGAAGTACAACCCCCCTTCAAGGGAATTCGGCTCCTCCTTTTGAAAGGAGGGGTGCTAATGATTACTTGGGCAGATATAAAAAAATCCCCCGGTTGTAGTATATGGGACACTGGGTGGCTGAGTCTGGTACTTAGGAGATGCTAACTAAATGTCTGGTGAACTGGACAGACAGTCACTCTTTCTCTGATGCCACTCTGCAGCTGAGATGGGACAGGAGGCAGCAGTGACTGGTGTGGGGCATCTCTAGCTGTCTGATGCCACTCTTGGCTGCTGACCTATGCTGACATATGGAGCCACCCTTCTTGGTCTGGGTCTCTGACCAACGGTGTCCTTCCTGCCCTGTGCATCCTTCTGGCTCCCAGCCTCCTGTGTATTGCCTCCTACGTGACTCCTGTTGACTCTAAAAGGCCAATATGGGCAGTCACTTCCACATGGGCTTGCTGCTAGGCCTGGATTCCTTCCTTCTAGAGGGAGACTCAAGAATTCCCATATGACGTGGGGTGGGAATGACCTTCCTCCAAGGCTACAATAACATGGCTGTTAATCAAACCAGCTCCTTCCCTTATCATCTTGACATGTCCATTTCAGCCAAGACTGTTTGTTGCTCTTCTCCCACCCGGAATGCCCTTCATCGTCCTCTCTGCCCTACTAGCTCCTACCCTTTGGGAGACAGTGTGGTGTCATGGAGAGAACACAGGCATTAAAATCTAAAGCCAGCAACTCAAGACTCTGTTTCTCTACATGGTACTTGAGCACCTTGGACAAATCAGCCCAGGACCTTTCTGAGCCTCAGTTTTTCTCATTTATAAAATGGGTATATTATACCACCTTAGGCTGTCATGTTAAGGCTTAAACGAGAAAACAGATGGGAGTCTGGTTTTAGTGCAGCACTATAGGGAAGGAATTTTTACTTTTTCTTCTCATCTTCCTGAGCCCAAGTCAGTTTTCTCTCCCCCAGGAGACATTCTTCACATTTATGAACCTTTCCAGTCATCACAGTAAAGAATCTGCCTGCAATGTGGGAGACACAGGTTTGATCCCTGGGTCTGGAAGATCCCTTGGAGAAGGGAATGGCTACCCATTCCAGTATTCTTGCTTGGAGAATCCCAAGGATGGAGGAGCCTTGTGGGCTAGAGTGCATGGGGTCACAAAGAGTCAGACACAACTGAATGACTTTCACTTTCACTTCTTCCAGTCATCACATTTCAACCACTCAATTCTGCATTTAATCTGGGCACCCTCCCATTTTTCTTTTCACTGGCGTTAGGTGAGTTTCTGACATGGAGTGTTGATTCCTGTGTCTCTACCACAGCACGGGATACAGTGCTGAGTCTACACGGGTGCTTGGAGAATCCTCACCCACAGACCACACATGGGCATGCTGACTTCTGGGGGCTCCATTTTCTATTCTGTTGACCCTCATTTAGTGGAGATTCTGTGCAGCCAGACTCCAGCTTCTATTTAGTTTTTTTAAAATATTAATGTATCTGTGTCTGGCTGTGCTGGGTCTCTGTTGCTGCGTGCTGGCTTTCTCAAGTTGCAGCAACCTGTGGCTCCTGTCCAGATGTGCTGCTCAGCCTTCTCATGGCGGTGGCTTCTCTTGCTGCAGAGCACCAGCTCTAGGCACACGGGCTTAGCTGCCCCACAGCATGTAGGATCTTCCCCAAGCAGAGATCGATCCATGTCCCCTGCATTGGCAGGCGGATTCTCAACCACTGGACTAACAGCGAAGTCCAATGTAGCCTCTAATGGCCCATGTCTGCTATTCTCATCAAAGACCGTCAGCAGTCAAGTGCCCAGGAGTTTACACCATTTCTGGCTCCCAGCAGTCTTTAGCCAATGACTGACCTGTGCAGAAGTCTGAAAACCCACCTCCCTTGCCTTAGAGAAGTGAAGGTGTCACTTGTTCTTTAGAGCTCCCTGTGGAATCAGGCTGAGGCTGGGATGTGCCCTGAAATCGCACCTTGCCTTGCCTTCCTTGTTTCCCTGATTCGCTTCCAGTTTCCTAATTAGATCTTTTGTGTCTGAATCCTCAGTTCCAGATCTACTTCTAAGGAACCCACCTAAGAGATCCCCATCCATAAGAACGAGCAAGGCAGCACGGATAAGCCATATGCACCAAGCTCTGCAGAGAGGAAAGGGAGGGAAGAAAAACACATCCCTTTCCCTCCTTTTGGTTGCATCTTGATCACCACCACCACAACTCGGGGAAGAAAAAGTGATTCATTTGCAGTTTACCTTTTCTTTAACATAATAAACTTCCATGTTTGGAGGCTTAATTGGATCTATTCTTGGATGTGACAAAAAGTTAGTGGGAGATGAAAGGGGCACATCAAGAAAAAAAAAATTCCAAGTGAATAATTTAAGATCACATCCATAATTAATGGCATTTGGCGTGTTTCCCCTGGAAGCCTAATCACAGCATGGAAGTGCTAATTAGAGTCGTTTGGTGCAAATCAGTCATTGCAGGTGTGGAGAAGCTGCCTCTGTTCTTTCCAGCACCAGTGGAGGCTGAGGTGCTGGCTCCTCAAATAGGGCGGGGCTTGAATAAATGATAGGCCTCCAGGATGGATGAGCTTCAGCAAATGATGGAGCTCCATTTGGAAGCATTTAATGGTGTGAAATTAGTTTCTCTTCTTGTTGAGGAGAGGGACACATACATGGTGTGTGTGTGTGTGTGTGTGTGTGTGTGTGTGTGTGATGGTGGTACACAGTGGGTTGGAGCTGGAGAGACATTTTTGGTGACTTCTTTCCTTCTCTTGTCTTTGGGGAAGACTAGGGAATGAAACAGGGCTGGAGCTGGAAGGAGGTGAGTGAGGAGAGGAGGCAACCTCTCCGCCAGCCCCTGCACCCACCCAACACCCAGCAGGATGGGCGAGGTGACCTGTCGCAAAGACAGGTGCATCTGGGAAAGGGAAGGCACCAGAGTGTCTTCAGTTTACTCTTCCGTGTCCACTCTCCTCCCCAGGAGGGTGAAACCATGCACTCAGCCCTCCCTGGTGTGGTTACTGGTTGGATTCAACACATGGGGAGCACCTACTAGAGACGGGCAGGGAGGAAGGAAGAGAGAGCAAGCTCAGGTGACTTACTTCCCCTCTCCTTCCTCTCCTTTGCAGGGGTCTCCCTGCCCCACTAGGACTGAGATTCCACTTCTTGTAGGGCAGCGCTCTACTCACAGCCCTCAGATCTCAGGGCCCAGGTGACCTGGGGCTTCGGGGCCTGGGGCACCCACCCCACCCTCCCCCTGCCTGGGCTACAGTGTTCCCCCTTGTGGTTCCCTCCCTACCTGCACCTTTGTAAAGTGAAGTGAACTGAAGTCACTCAGTTGTGTCCGACTCTGCGACCCCATGGACTGTAGCCTGCCAGTCCATGGGATTTTCCAGGCAAGAATACTGGAGTGGGTTGCCATGCCCACCTCCAGGGGATCTTCCTGACCCAGGGATTGAACCTGGGTAACACTCCTTTATTAAAGTTGCCTCAAATGACCCTAATTTGAGACTGACATTGCTTAACAGCTCTGTCAAGACTCTGAAAAAGAACTCCTTCACAAGAGTGACATTCTTTTAAAATGGAACTCTCTCCCTGAAAAGCCAACATTTTCGCCAATATTCTTTGGCAGTCTTTATAAAATGCATCCATCATTTCCCTGCCATCTTAAAGAGAAGTAACTTCACATGATTGAAAGCCACTCTTGCTAATTCTTTATGAACATCAACTGTTGTCCTGTGCTAGGCACTGCAGACTTGGATGACTGTTACGGGCTGAATAGTGTCCCCACCCAAATTCATATGTTGAAGCCTTAATCCCAACTCACCGTATCCAAGTCTAGAACCTTTAAGGAGGCAGTTAAGGTTAACAATGTCATCAGAGTGGGTCTCCATGCAGTAGAACTGGTTTTCTTACAAACAGAAGGGCACCAGAGCTTTCTGTCTCCCCCTGCACCCACAGAGAAAAGGCCGTGTGAAGACACAGCGCTGGGACTTCCCTGGCGGCCCAGTGGCTGAGGTGCTGTGCTCCCCATGCAGGGGGCTGTGTTCAATCCCTAGTTAGGGAACTAGATCCCACATGCCACAACTAAGGGTTCACACATAGCAACTACAGACCCTGCAGGCCACAACTAAAGCAGATGCGATGCAGCTGTTGCAGGGAGGAAGCCAACTCTGACTCCACGTTGGAAACTGTTTATCTGACTTGCTTTTAGTTGCTTTTGTGATTATAATCATGATTACTGGCTCGCCTGGAGGACCCTGCCCCTCTGCTTGCCTGTGAACTACAGTGCCCTTGTTCAGCTCTTAGAGATGGTTTGTCCCTGCCCACCTGTGATCAGGACATGAGTTTGAGTGAACTCCGGGAGTTGGTGATGGACAGGGACGCCTGGTGTGCTGCAGTCCATGAGGTAGCAAAGAGTCAGACACAACAGAGTGACCAAACTGAACTAAACTGACCTTGTGAACAGGAGAGGTTAACACACCCCTTCCAAATGCTGGCCATTCCCTTGGAGATGTTTTGCAAGACTGAAGACCCTTTCACTTTACTTCCCCACTGCCCCTCCCTCTCTATTCTGTCTTCTGACTTTAGTTCCTCATTGCTTCTTTCTCTCTGATCTATAAAAGAACCTTGTATCCAGACCCCAATAAGTTGGCTATTTTGAGGTGCTAGCCTTCCATCTTCTCAGTCTGCAGGCTCCCCAATTAAAGTCTCTCCCTTGCCTCCACACCTCATCTGTCGGATTCATTGGCCTGTCATGGGGCGAGCAGAGTGAGCTTGGACTTCGTAACACAGCCAAATAAATAAATAGATAAATACTAAAAAAAAAAAAGTATGGAGACCGCAATCTATAAGCCAAGAAGAGAATCCTCACCACAAGCCAATGCTTCTCACACCCTGATCTTGGACTTTCAGCTTCCAAACTTATGAGAAAAATCAGTGTCAGTTTAAGCCACCCAGTCTATGGTGTTTTGCTTTAGCAGCCTGAGCACAGACTCATACAGAGACTCCAGAATGTAGAGAGGTTTGCCCTTACCTGAGTGACTCCAAATTTCAGTGTCCACCCCACTCTGGTTTTATAGTCTCTTTGCCTCAGCTCTTAGCTATTACCTCTCGCCGCCAATAAGGTCATTCCCTTTAGCACAGCCACCCGTCCCTCACTTAAATCTTACTCGTTTTCTAGTATTAAACTGTCCTGTGCGATCAGAAAAAGAAAGCTTGTTAGAAGTGTGGATAAAGCGAGAGTTCATAGGTTCCGAGTGAGGGTCTGAATTCCTCTCCCTGAAGAGTACGTGTGTTTTAATGCAGAGACTTTATCGCGAGGACTTTTTAGATGCCCGGAAGCCATTGCTTTCTTACTCTGGCGTCCTTGTTATACTCTTGTAAAGCTGAGGTTGCCGAACGGTGGCCTAAGGAAAAACGCAGCATCATAGTAACGTCTCACTTTCCTGAACTGGATAGAACTCAGTGAAATTTCTTGTAAAATCAGGTCTTCACCTCACACCTGAGGATCCTCTGGCTTGAAATTATTAGAAACTTGGCTTCTGGCCCCTGCTACAGGCCCCCTGGTAAGAGAGTGGCCTCCGGATTCATTTGGCCAAGTGGGTTCCTGGGGTGTTTGCTTAGCTTGCAGGCCCCAAGGTAGCCATGCTTCGTCCGGGCTGGGACGGCCCTGCAGCCATCGATGGGCCGATTTTACGAGGGGCCGCCTGTGGAACGGCGTGTACGACTCCCCTCCAGCCTCCTCGGCTTGTAATGCTCATTGACCGAGACAGCTAATCGATTGTTGCTCCTTGCCAGCCCCCAAGATATCGACCTGGGGCTCAGGAAGACTTTATAAGGAGTCATCGGGGGGATTCTTTCAGTTCAAATTGAATTGTGGGCCATTAAATCTCTTTAGTTGAAGACTGTGCCTCATATCGTATGCCAATGTGCCTTCTGAATTTTTAACCAGCATAGGAGAACCACCACCTTTCCTACAGACTTCTCAAGCAGGTCTCGGGTTTTCTTTTTTTTTCCCTCCAGCAGATCTGGTTAATTGTTATGGATTTTTCCAGCAAGTAAAAGCCTTTGGAGTTTGGAAAGAGCAGGCTTTGTTTTTTCTCCTAAAGAAAACCAGCTCCGGTGCTTCTGCCTAGAGACACAGGTAGGAGGGAAGAAGGACAGAAAAGGAGAGAAGGTGGGACCTGGGGAGCCGGCCATCCAGGGCATCGCAGAGGAAACTATTGATCAGATGTCACAGGTGTGTACTCCACACTTGCAGCTCAATACACACAAGCAGACCCACATGCACAAACACACATTCACACCACCAGGCACATATATGTAAAGCGAACTTCCCAGTAGCTCTGCGGTAAAGAATTTGCCTGCACAGCAGGAGACGTGGTTTCAATCCCTGAGTCGGGAAGATCCCCTGGAGGAGGGCATGGCAACCCACTCCAGTATTCCTGCCTGGAGAATCCCATGGACAGAGGAGCCTGGTGGGCTACAGTCCATGGGGTTGCAAAGAATCAGACATGACTGAAGCGACTGAGGACACACACACATAAACACACAGTCATGTGTGTACACACACACTTGTGCGTGTACACATGCCCAAACATACACAGGTGCATGTACACACGCCAGCTCCATCACTGTTAGCATGTGACATTAGGTGAGTTATGTACATTCTCCCAGTCTTGATGTTCTCATCTAGAAATCTGGAAGCAGTCCAGGTCACGGTGCAGAATAGATTAGTCCATGGAGGAGAATCCTCAGGCACGTAACAGGTATTGAATGTCTGGCCCTCCGCTTGCAATCCTTGGTAAGGTCTACTGTGGAATCAGAGATGGGAAGAACCTATAAACATCCTTGTTGTATCCGTGAGGACACTGAGGCTGCATGGAAGACATGCTTCATCCAAGGTCACCCAGCGAGTCAGTGCAATCGTGTAAAAGAAAGCCCCTGTCTTTTTGGTTCCTTGTCCTTTGAAGTAAAATGCTGACTCAAGAATTAATGATTGGGAAATGTGAAGATGTAGAAACAAAGAGTAGCTGCTGGGCTAAGGTACTGGTAACAATTTAGACTATAATTGTGCCACATAACAGAATCACCAACTCCCACTTCCCTGAAAGGTATAGATAAAAGCCTGACACACATTCCGAAGTTGTTTTTACAGGATGAGGAAAACTGCTGACCCCAATAACAGAGACCCTAGACTGGTAGAAACCTGAAGGCTGATGATGCTTGAAACTTCACCTTGATGCCAACCAATCCCTGAATTGTCCACAAGCTGATCATGCCCTGCTCCTTGAGCACTATAAAACTCCTCCCTACCCCTTCCAGGCAGGGTTGCATGGTCTTCAAGGAGTTAGCGCACTGTGCCCCCCTTTGACTAGCAAAGCAATAAAAGCTACTCTTTTCTATTTCACCCAAAACTCTCTGCTTCTATTTGGCACCAGTGAACAGAGGCTGAATTTCAGCAACATCAGTACTAGGTGGGAAAACTCCTGGGCTGCTTTCTTCCAGGACTGTTTTCTATTACTCTGCCTCCATCAAGGATAAGGAAGAGGCTCTGTCGGCCACATGCTAAACCCCAACAAGATTAATAGTTCTTATTAACAACTCACATTTGTGTAGCATTTTACTCTTTTCAGAGAGCAGAGGCTAATTAGAAACTTCAGTCCTAAGAGAGGCTGCCCTGGGCCTCTGGTGGGCACCCCTGGCCAGGGTGAAGGAAGGGAAGGGGAGCCAGAAAATAGGTCTCATTGAATACAAAGACGTCACCCCAAGTCTGAGCTCCCAGGCCTGTGTGCGTGCCTAGAGAGAGCAGGATTGCCCAGAAACAGCCTCGGGCTCGCCTGACCAGCAACACCACTAATTTCAGCACAGTGGCCGGGCATCATGGGGACAGAGGCTGGGCTGGGAACCAGAGCTCAGATGCACAACACAGCATGCAGCCAGGAGCAGAGGAGGCGCCAAGGTCAGGGGCACTGGGGTCAGAATCAGGACGAGAACTCCATTCAGTAGGTATCGCCAAGCACTCTGCTGGTCTGAGAGTGGCTGACAACACACACAAGGTGAGCGAGTGGAGACACCCCTGACCTTGTGGTTTAGTAACATTTGAGCACTCCCACATGCCAGGTGCTATTGTCAGGCTGTCAGTGTAATCTCCCGGCTAATCCTCCGAACAAGTTTATGAGGTAGGGTCTGTCATTATGCTCATTCTACGTAAAGACACAGAGGCAAAGAGAGCTTAAGTCTCTCGCCCAAGGTCTAAGTGGAGGAAATGGCGTCCATATCCATACACTAATGGATATGGACATGTTCACTTGGGTTCCCCTACACAGGCCTGACCTGAGTCAAGGACTTGTGTACAAGTAGCTTAGTTAGGAGCTGGTCCTGGAAAACTCAGGCAGAGGAGTGGAGAGGTGGCAGGGAAGGGAAGGAAGCCAGGGCCGTGTGCATGGACAGTCAGATCCCCAGCTGATCCTGCTTCATCCTGTTGGGGGTCCAGGAGCCAGTGCAGAACCTGTGCTTTGGGCTTGTATACCCCTAGAGATGAGGGAGCTAGGGCATTTATATACCCTGTTCCTGTCAATCACGGGCTGAACTGCTCCCGGGCTGGTTATCCCCAGCTCTTCCAGCCTGTAATGTAGGGGCACAAAAGCCTTCCAAGGTCAAGAAAAGCCCTCAGCCAAAAAAATTGAAAAAAGCATTGGGAAGTGGGCCGGCATGCACCAGAGGGGACATGGGAGGGGGCACTGACAGTGCTCAGTGCGGCCACTGTGATGTTCTAGGTGGCGGAAGAGGACAGGGATCCCCACCTCTAGCTCAGAAATTGAAGCAGGTAGACCCCGAGGGGTGAGCGTTTGAAGATCTGAAACAGCTGATACACTGGATGCTGTCCCCATCCAGTCTTGTCCAGGTTAACAGATCAGCCCCTGCAGCCCCATTCCATGAACTTCCCCAAGTCCTGACACAGAACACGCCTATCAGGCCTGAACACGGAGCACTTTAAGTTCAAGGATGAGACAAAGACCTCGCTTGATCCAACAGCTTCACCTAGCCTGCCCACACCCTTGACCTTGAGAGACACGATAACGCCTGCACCTTGAGTCCTGTTTAGGTCCCTAATTCGCCGACCCTGGCTGGGGAGCTCCCACAAGGTGAGGCATGCAGGCTGGAGAAAGAAGGGACTGGATGTCCTGCTGCACAGGGCCACCCACCCCTGAAGTTGTGAGCCCTGATGCGCTGGGAGCAGCAGCCCAGCTCAGGAGCTGAGGGCCGGTGGCGATGAATATATACATCCCCGTTTGCTGCGAGTTGGTGTAACTGGACTGAGTATTGGAGAACGCTAGTGGAACGTGGAGAAAAGTCAATAGACATATGTAAAAAGAAATCATTACATTTAAAACGATTTCTCCCCTGCAGGCCTTGGGAAACTGTCGCTATCAAGGAGAGAAGTGGGCCTCTGCTGAGCCTGGAAATGCTTCTGGGCCTGGGTGGCTGTGTGGTCCTGCAGACAAGACCGGCCTTCCTTATCTGCTCAGGCACGAGTTGTCAGGTACCACCCAGGGTGACACTGTTACTGGGTTGTGGATAAGGAAGGAGCCTGTTCACAGTGACTCCCAGCCCAGGGAAGGGTCAGAGTCTCTTGATCTTGCTGGAATTTACATATATACAACTTCCAAGTACTCAGGGCATCACTGAGTTTCAAAAGTCTGTGGCTTCATAGACACAACAGCTTCTTCATTTGCAGGTTGGAGATAAAAACAACCCCCAGAATTGCTGTCAGGAATAGCCTACGAAGTACCTAAAACACAACACGAAGCCTGGCGCTGGGTGTTATCATAACTACACTCTCTGGGCTGTTTCAGCTCTTTCCATCTGGAAAGTGGGCTCCTGGAGGGAAGAGGGGTGACTTTGACTTCCTCTTCACCAAGGCCACAAGCTTGGCAAACTGTGATTTTTGGTAAGGAGTGAATGAATAAATGAGTCAATGAGCGGAATTGTGACAGCTGCTGATACATAGTAACCTCAATCTTCACTGTGTAAGATTTTAACCCCTGATTAGGTAAATCTCCCTGAACTTTTCTCTCAAATACCCATCTCAACCCTATTTGCTAATATTTTCTATTGTCATTTGCTTACTATCTGTCTCTTTAGTTACAATCAAACTTGGTGAGGGTGGGGCCGTGTTTCCCTCCTCACAGTGCATCCCCAGGGCTGAGCATGGTCCCAAAGCTGGTGCTCAGTGGTTGATGGAAGGGAGGACAGGAAGTGGGGCAGGGAGACAACGAATATGAAAAGTGTGAGAGAGACTTGGAAAGCCCTGAGGCACCAGGGGCTGTCGCTGCCCTTGTGATGGGAAGGCAGGGTCCTTGGCTGGGACTGGGGGTAGGGACGGAACAGACCAGCGGGAATGAGTCTGAGATGAGGAGGCCTTGACTGCCCTGCTTGGGCTCTGTGACCATCTTCCCTAGCCCCAGCCCCCAACCTGGCATGCTCTTCCTGCCGTGGCCTCTGTGTTTGCAGGGAAGAGAGTTGGTTTGGGGTCATGGATGCCTGTTATGAATCTGGCCTGTGGAGGGATTTCATTTCCTCCCTGCAAAGGTCACTCTCTCCCCCATCACAAGGTAGAAGGTGGGCAAAACAGAGAGGGGACCAGGTGGCTCCTCAGGGGAGCGCCCCTGCCCAACACCTTGGAGCCTGTGCCGGTGCTGTACACCCACAGCTGTGCTCGGGAAAGGCACAGAGGGTCCCTGGTGGCACAGAGCTGTCTCTTGGTAAAAAGCTGTGCTTTCCACCTTGTAATTAGGATGGCTCTGCCTGCAGCACGATGTTCCTTCTAATCACCAAAGGATAAGCTAGGAGTTAGCATAATGCAGCGTGTTCCTCCTCACACACACAGGCAGAAGGACACACAGAGAGAGAGAGGATGAGCAGCAGATCCAGAGGTGGCAGGCTTGCCTGGGAGAGAAGAGACATCTTCTGGAGCAGAAAGAAGACTAGAGCATCACCAGGGCTGGGGGCGCTGAAGAGGGGGAGACAGCTACTGAGCTGGAGGAAGGCAGGGGCATGCTCCCGGCCCTGCCCTCAGGAGCCCCCGTCTGAGGGGAGACACAGCCCTGCCCTCAGAAGATCCTCAGACTTATGGCAGAAGGCAGAGAAGTGAGCTCCATGAAGCTCCTACCTTGCGCCAAGGGCAGGCTAGATGCACCCAGCACCTCACATCGCCCTGTGGGGTAAGCAGGGCTGCATGTCCTGCACCAAGGGCATCCCTGGTGAGGGCGGTGCCCTGAGGGAGGCTCGAGGTGTGCCTTCTGCCAGCTTACAGACAGGGGAGGGGAGGCTGAAGCTATGCCCGAGGACTCACAGCGCAAAGTACAGACCCAGGATTTGGTCTCGGAATTCAGGTCAAGGGCCCCTTGGGCAGTGGCTGGTGTGTGAGGGAAAGTGGGACAGAGAGAGTGAGGCCTCCCTGCAGAGCCCACGTCTCGGTTGACCTGCCTGGGGACTAAGGCTTGCAGACCTTCCCTTTCCTGGGAAGTGGTCCCTGCAACTGGAGAAGGGGAAACGGAAGGGAAAGAGCAAAGCCAAGTTTGCATTGCTGTCCTGGCCCCGGAGGTGAGCATCTGGTGCTTGACTTCCTGGTTCATCTCAGGAGGCCTGGGACAGATATCTCAGGGCTAGAAACCAGGCAGTGAGAGGGAGGAAAATTCTCAGTCACCACTATCCCCTCTTGACCAAGGGTAGCTGGTGCTTGCTAGCTGCAGGCACCTGAGCGCCAAGTAGGTACTCTTGATATAATAGGGACAAAACCTACTCCATATTGGATCTGTTTCTTTACTTTAACCTCTGTACTCTAGTGCTCTTGCTACAAGTGAAAAATGTTGCCCATAGCTTGAAACATACAGGATACTCCCCTCCCATCCAGGCTGCCACATAACATTGAGCAGAGTTCCCTGTGCTATACAGTAGGTCTTTGTTGGTTATCCGTTGTAAATGTAGCAGTATGTACATGTTGATCTCAAACTCCCCAACTATCTCAGAAGGGCTGAGAGCTCCTGAAACTGCCCTGCTCTCTCTTGCCTCCTGGACTTTGCACCTGCCAGTCCCTCTGCTGGGCATGATTTGCCCCTTCCCCATTTTCCTTTTCTAGATGGCTTCTAGATCTGAACAAAGACGACATGTCTTCCCGGAAACCTTTCTGGAAGCACTCCCTCAGCCCATGCGGCCTCGTCTAGAAAGGCCTTCCACACTGACCTCTGTGAGGTCGCAGACTGCATGCCTTTTTACTGTGGAAAATGGTGCAGGCGGGCACTCGGGGGCTGTGGGGGCTTCTTGCACTGCCTCAGAACTTCCCACAGGAGTGGACCTGGGAAGTCAGGGGGTTTTGAAAGGATCAGACAGCTCAGTGCCGGCCATGGATCCCAGCCCCCGTGCCTCTAGCCCATCTTCCAGCCCATTAGCAGTCTTCTGCCCGCTCTCCCCTGGTCCCCAGCTGACTCAGCAATGCCCTGGCAGGACTGTTTTTCTGCTCTCAGTGACCTGTGACCAAAGCCACTTGCAGCTAATTAGCACCGGCTGTGTGTCTGACCTCTGCCCCTGGCTGGCGCTCACCACCCCAGCTCATTCCCATTTAATGGGCTCAGCACCCGCCTGGCAACCTCCATCCTCTCCCCCTTCACATGACTGAGCTTCCAGCCTGAGGGTTTGTTCCTTATTTCTTTCTGGCTTGCTTCGTTTTATAATTAACACTTTCTTCTTGCTGTTCTCTTCCCTCCTCCACTCACTGTCCATGTGATGCCGGCCTGGGTCCCCCAGAGACAGACTGAGGCAGTCGTGGGCCCTACGCCTGGGGCACCTTCAGTTGGGGCTGACATGGTGATGTGGCGGGACAAGGACAGGGCACAGGGATGCACAGAGGGAGAGCATGCGGCCCCCAGTCTACCCACTGTGCAGAGGAGAAAACTGAGGTCCAGAGAGGGTGAGCATGCTGACCGATGCAGCGATCTAAAATGTCTTAGGCCTGGGTTCCCCCAGCCCCCAAAGCAAAGTCTGAAACAGGGTCTAAGGGTAAGGGAAAGAACAGAAGTAGAGGTCTGGGAAGAACAAAATAGGAAGGTGAATAAGCTGATTTGAATACTCTACCATCAAACTGGGGGCCTCTATGTGCTCCTAAAATGTCTACTCAGGGTCAGGGTCGGGGTGGGTGGAGGGCACCGCTTATCCTTCAGTTCCTGACCATCACTGAGCGATGGCCATGTCATGCCACAGCAGTACCGATACTTTTCACTTTTCAAGGTTGTTTGTACATCTGCATGGCTGGGCAGGCTCTAGGTGTCCACTGCCGAGGTGGGGAGAGGGTGGGACTGAGCAGACAGGGTGCTGTTGGAGGATGCTGTGAGAAGCTGGTTCCCACAGCAGCAGCCGAGATAAAGAGCTGGAACGAGAGGCTGGGCACGTGATGGACTTGACACATGATGAAGCCACACAGGGGTCAGACAGCATGGCCAACTGCCTCGGTTGGTCAGGAATGTGTTGGGCAGCAGTGATCAGAAAACCCAACTTCAGTGTCCAAAAAAGAAAGAAATTCATTTTTCCTCCCATAAGAATAGGCTACAAGTTCAAGGATGTCAGCACCAAAGTCTGAGATTTTCTTCAGTTCAGTTCAGTCACTCAGTCGTGTCCGACTCTTTGCGACCCCATGAATCGCAGCATGCCAGACCTCCCTGTCCATCACCAACTCCTGGAGTTCACTCAAGCTCATGTCCATTGAGTTGGTGATGCCATCCAGCCATCTCATCCTCTGTCATCCCCTTCTCCTCCTGCCCCCAATCCCTCCCAGCATTAGAGTCTTTTCCAATGAGTCAACTCTTCACATGAGGTTTTCTTAAGTCTTTCCTTTATGAGCCCAGGATGATTGCTGCAGTTCCAGCCATCACATTTGCATTTCCGGCAGGAAGAAAGTGGAAGTATGGTGGAAAGGACAGGGGCAGCATCTCTATTAGGTCAGCAAGAGCTGTCCCCATGGTCCCCCCAGTACACATTGATTGGATAGAAGGGTTGTCACTTAGTACTCTTGGGTGGAAAGGGAGGGGGTTGGATTGAGGGCTGGGGCAGTCATCCAGTTCTTTCTGCCACCCAGACATGGCCCCTTTTCCTTTTCTTTGTGGGGCAGCTGGCCCATTCTATTTCACTACCCATGTCCTTTGTTATTTGTAACTCATGGCTAGACCTGAGTGGCTCTGGTCTTTGGGACCATTTAGGCCACATGTTGGATTTTTTTTCATTGAGGCTAGTCAGAAAAGAGATGGAAAATCACCATGGGTTGCTCCTGTTTTTTTCCTTCCTCCACTTTTATCTTCCTTTGAAACAGAAGCCCCTGGGAGAGATGAAGTGACCATCATCACTCCTTCAGTGGCTGAGCACTAGCCATGATGAGAAGGATGTGTTTTGATGTGTCTGCTCTCCTTTCCTGGCCAGTAGGTGATTTCACCCAGCGATGTACCTAAAGGCGGATGCTGAGGAGAGAAATGGGATCTGGGTCCCCAAGCTGTCCCTGTGTCTGCTCAGGACACCAGGACCCTGGGCAGCGTGGGGCACCTGCCATCTGTGCTCTTGACCCAGCCACTTCCTCCCAGTTAAGTTCAAGTCCCAAGCAGTTATTCAGACTCCCTCCAAACTTCAGGTGGGCAGGGGCACTCATCTTCCTGTCTCCCTGGATAGCTTAGCAGGAAAGTCTTTGACTGGACACCCCCAAGCCAATCCCAAGACAAGAATTCAAGTAAGAATAAGGGACCTGGGAGATAAGACAAGGAAGGGAAGAAGCCCATGTTACCATCCTAGGTCCCACTGTGGGTGATGAAGGCTGATTCCACAGGCATCCTCTGGGAGACTGAGTGGAATGCAGTTCAGTTACCCGCCTGTGATATATACACCTAAAACCCTAACCCTCAGTTACTGGCCAGGGCTGATCCCAGGGCCCATTAACTCCCAGTGTTCTGGCTGCCACGTGAGCAGGCAGAACAGAACCCAGCTGCCAGGGAAAGTCCTCTGGTGAAGAAATGCAGGTGCTGCCAGCTGAGAGTTAACCTGGGAGAGGCTAAAACAGTCAATGCCGGGGGGAGCAGGTGGAGCGCCAGCAGAGGCTCCCACAGGCAGGCGGATGTCCCAGCTGAGGGGCCGCCCCAGTGGGCGCTACCAGCATTCTGGTGGAATGACTTTTCTTGGGTGGAATAATCTCTCTTTGCAGGAGGCGGACAACCCCGGCCCATGCCACCTCCTTGTCACTGTGACAACCAAGAAGCCCCCACACACTGCTCACGACTCTCCCTGCATTCGGGTAGGAAACGTCCATCTAGTCAACCCCTTTGTTTCCCAGATGAAGGCAAGTGACTTGTCCAGCAGCATACAGCTAGTTCTGAGAAGCCTAGATGGGTGTGGAGGGCAGGCTTCCTGAGCCGTGAACTGGCTTGTTCGCAAAACCACTTGGGCGGTTCGCCCTTGCTTTTTCACGCCTTAATGAAAAATGATTGCGATGTTCTCTGAGCCCGGGGCCATGTCCCCTCCCTAACCTGGCACTCTCCTGCTGGGACCCACGCCCCTCCTGCTTGTTCCAGCCTCCCTGGAGGGGGCCCGTGTGCCCTATGGCCGATGGGCTCTGTATGAGGACAGGGTCTAGCATGGGCTGTCACTGGACAGGAAATTCACTCTTGAACAAGGCTTCCCCGATGCCCTTTCTTGCCACTAACAAGGGCCCCGCAGCTGCAGTGATGGTAACAAGGCCCTTGACTAGGAACAGAACACTCTGGGGACGCTGCCCAGCAGACCCCTCGTCCCTGCCTCCAGAACATCCATCTGCTGTCGGCCCCGGCACCTGCATCCAGGCCCCTGGCTCCTCTGTGATTGGCAGCCCTGCTCAGGCCTGGCGCCGGCTCCTGGCATGGGTGCCTGTGAGCGCGGCACCAGCCTCGGAAATGATGGCACATCCCTGGCTGCCGCACTGAGGGGCCCAGTTACCCTCCCCGCCTCCAGGCAGGATCCACCTGGCCTGGCTCCCTCTCTTCTGCTAAGGCCCCAGACCAGATGGAAAATTATCGGAGCTGATTTACAGCCACAACGAAGTCAGCT